>NW_023416290.1:11700000-12045000 GCF_014176215.1 Rousettus aegyptiacus
CAAGGAGGCTGAAAAACATAACCACTGTTCCAGCTGGCAGTAGTCTGACTAATAGTCGGAGGGTCTATAACTTAGGAAGATGAGCCAAATACGTATTGAAAGATAACTGAACTAGCAGTCTCTGCTGGAAGGGGACACTAAACAAAGTGGGGGTAACGATAGTAGGGTGGAACTAATTGCTTTAGGAGTCTAAATGGCCATTTTATGACCAGTTCCACAATTAAAAAAAAAAAATTCTTAGTAGTTTGGATACAGACTGCCTAGGAGATACAGCAACTGGGAGAATGGGGGCTGGATGATTTAACTTCTCCAAGGTCCTTACCTTGTTGACCTATATCTATATGCCTATATCTATCCTATGTGTACACCATGACAATGAGAAAGGTTGGTATGGCAGTTCGTCTCCAAGTTGGCTGCCCTCAATTCCTTCCCTTTTTATATATACAGATGGAAAACTCTTAAATTATTGGTATTCTTTGGGGACAAGAGAGATGATAGGAGATATATATTCTTTTGACATTAGGCAGATAAATATTTTGTATTGTTACATCGCCCATCCTTGCCAACACTCCTCAGCCGCTACCCTCCACGGCACTCGCCTGCCCCAGACTGGTGACCATCTCGCTCTGATGCTATCGCAGGTGTCCAGCATCACGCCAGCACTGTCCGCTCCAAGGGGCAGGCGTTGTCCAACACCGTTTCCCTCCACTCCATACTCTACACTTACCCCCAGGGAAAACCAAAAACTTATCTTAATAAATCAGTCTATAAGTTTCTGTTGGGAAGTACTCATGTTTGATTGGTCGTGCCTCTCTCCCAGGGCACCTGTAAGCTTGTGCCTGGCCATGTGCCCACCAGAAAGTTGTTAGCAACTCAAAGTAGAAACTGGCAGGCCGGTTAATTGTGATGACTTTGAGGCATCAGGGCCTCATAATGCCCTTTAAATCATTTCTCATGACGTGAGGCGGGTTCACTTAGTCTGTTTGAGCATAGGGTTGGTATATAGGTAACACTGTGTGTATTAGGTAGGCAACTATTAGACATTTAAAATAGGAAAGTAAAGTAAAACATTAAAATGAGACCAGTAGGTGTGGGAGCTTGTTGTCCAGACGACTGCCATCCATTCCTCCCGCCCCTGCATGAGCAAACCATTCCTCCATGGAGAGGTGCAGTCAATTCCGCCCCGCCCTGACTCTGGGCTGGCCTTAGAGGTTTGCTCGACTGGTGGGTGTGAAGCCTTGCAGCCTCTCCCTGGGCCTTTGGGATGCTTGCTGTTGGAAGGCTCAGGAGGGACACCAGCTGCTCCGTAAGCAGAGTGACTGTCCTGTGATGATCATGCTGTGAAAAGACATGCGGACAGTGAGCGGCCATGTGCGCGCAGAAGCCAGCTCAGAAAGGGATCCGTAGGCCACCCACCCCAGCCAAGGCCCTGGGGGTCAAGGTGAACCACCCAGCCGAGCCCTCCTCACATTCCTGAGCCACAAAGTTGTGCGCAAGATAAAATAAGTGTCTTAAGTCTCTAAGGTTTGGTATAGAGCGATAACTGAAAAACTAGGTTAAAGAAAGAATATAACGCAGGGAAATGTGGATGGAAGAAGAGCAAGAGGTAAGATAAGTTTGAAGGGTTCGAAGTGATCTGGAAAACTAGAATTTCAATAAATGAAAAGGACAGGCGCTAGAAAGTCAAATCCACAAAATAAAAGTGGAAAAACCGTCTATGAGAAAAGTATGTTGACATAAAAAAGAATGCTACCCAAATGAAACAAAATGAAACAAAGCGGAGAATTCAACTAGGATTGCAAATTTTCTGATTACGCTCACCGCAGAATTGTGAAAAACCCCAAATAGTATAATGTGAAAGAAAGATGTGGGGGGAGAATCTGACGTCGGCATTCATATTCCATAAGTATCATCTGTTTATTGAGCTCGCATATAGACTGGAAATTGGCGGTTTACAGGTGGAGGAGACATAATTCTTGCCCTCATGGAGCTCACAAATATATTACGTCTAGTTTTTGTCCTAAAATAACAATGTGGTAACCCCTCCTATTATGAAGAAACATTGGAACCTCTACTTTATAGGGGATAGAAACATTCCTGCCTGGTCAATATAAAGCCACATCTTTAAGGAGAAGAAGACAAACGTGTCAGGAAGTTATAGAAAAGCCAGTCCTGGAAGCTAAAATCTGAAAACTTGAATGATGAGAATATAGCACCACGCTTTTTAGGAAACTAAAGAAAAGGGTTGTTATTAATTGACGTTGAGGCTGCAACACTGGATACATAAGGAAGTTACTCAGTGAGCTGGAGGGGAGCCTGCTACGGCTTTTTTGAAAAAGAACAGCGAGGGTTAAAGAAATACAGAAGTGTACCTTGCTTCATGTCTTCCTAAAAAGTCCTGTGTAATTGGGCTGTTTTAAAAACCCAAGGATATTCATCATAAGAATCTCATAGTAAATCTTTTTTTTTTTTTTTTTTTTTTTTTTTTTAAAGCCTATAGCACCTGGTTTTCCTAAGTGGTCTCCCATCTTACCATGTCCGACCCTGCTTATCTTCTGAGATCAGACAAGATTAGGCATGTTCGGGGTAGCATGGCTGTAGACTCACAATAAATCTTATGGTGTGTTTTTATGGGAAGCAAAAGCTCGCCAGACATACCTGCCTTCATTTTTTTAAAAAACGTTCATTTGGATTTTCCCATTCATATTGCAAGCAATGGGGGGAAGAATCGATTTTTTTAAATGTCAAGATTTACATCTCCAGCAAATAAAGGGAGATACAATCACAGATGTTTCTACTCTCGTTTGGCAGTTTTAGCCAGTTTCTTGCAGTGACCATATTTTTTCTTCCCTCTAAAGCAGCCTAATCTGTTTTATGAACTTCTGTTCACTCTGCCTCCCTCGCCCTTCACTCCGCCCATTACCAAAGTCCCCTTACCTGTGGCATTTTACACTTGAGGAGAGCTGCTAATGGTTGACAACAAAAGGACTGCTAATCGCACCAATTAAGAGGTGTGAATGTCGCTCGTTACCTACCAGCGTTGTTACTGAACATGTTAATTAGTAATTGTACAGGTGCAGCCTTTTAAGTTCACAAGGTTAACACTGGCGCACAGCTTTGTTTTGGCTGTTCGTTTAAATATTGAAAAATCGTGGGTAAAGGGCTGGTCTGTGTTGAAGAATGAACAGATGTCATTGCTGTACTTGCTCAGATGGAAAATCTTCAGAATGACTTAAAGCAGTAAGTGACCTTCCAAGAAGTGATTTTCTGTGGTCAGTCGATCAAGAGGCAGGTGCTTTTGGCTATCGTCTTGGTGGTGAACAGAGGAAACTTGCCTTTATGTCACAGGAGTAAGGAACTTTCCTGTGAGGTCAGCTGAGGGCCATGCTAGAAGCTTGTCGAGTTAATTAAAAGAAAATCCTCTGTAAGAATCTCCTATAAGCCTGAAGTTTCTCTATATTAATCTTCTTCTGAAAGCTTTACTCGTTCATGGAATCAGTGTTAGAGATACGTCGTCTGCACTTCTTTTTAAAATAATTTTGACTGATAAAACACCAGGATGGGGGAATCTGTTTCAGTATCACATGTGCTTAATTTGATAGGAATCACCAAATCACCCTGCTCAAGCGTTAATTAGGAAAGGCAACAAAGATTCATTTAACAAAGGGGCAGCTGATAGCTGAGATGTAACACGACTTGCCCAAGGCCACTAAAGCAAGATTAACCTCAGTTTGCAAAGTGAGATAGGTTTTGAGAAAAGCTAACCTTCAATTTTTCTCTGGCAGAAAGAGTAATTCCTAGGAGGAGCTGGTAATTTTTAGCTTGTCCTCAAGCCTACTGAAATATCTTTGCTCTTTCCATGCATCTGTAAGAGCAACTGTTGTTTTCAGTCATTCAGGGGGAAAGTGTGCGGTAAGGGCCTCTTCTATTTTTGTGATAGACTCCACAACAAATAGAGAACGTCTCTCTGGCTCCTTGGAACCTAAACTGCCAGGTTTTGAGAACTGCTGTGCAATGGTAAAACTGGCTGATTGATTTGAGAGAAGGGCCCGGACCACATTTGAGGGAGTCTGTCTGGGTCCTGGGTGGCCAGTGAGCCCCTTGCTCTTATCAATCTCACCTGCTATCTGCCCTGCAACCAGGGGTCAAGTAGAGGTGCGAATATTCGAATGTCCAGAAGTAGAGGCTGGCCTCTCTGAAGAGAGGGGTCAACTCTAACCCTTTACGCATGATTAAATGAACAAATGCACTCCAAATTTTTAGCATGCGACCAGTATATTGTAAGTGCACAAGAAACGGTAGTCATTATTTTTAGCAGCTTACTGGTCTCCGAGGACATTTGCATCTTGCATTTAGTAACCATAAAACACCTGACATGTACATTGAACTTCAGCTTTTTCTTTTTCAGGAAGATGGGGACCCTTTTCTTCCCTCCATTTTGCACTTAAAATTTATTTTTAGGTTCTTGATGTTTTGCAAAGATGTGAAATGTTTAGTATAGAAAATCTGTGAAAATATATGTCTTAGAATAAAAGAAAATCTATAAGCCTAGCTTTCATAGATAATTATTATTAACAGTTGGTATGTAACTTTAAGGATCATATTCTATACATTCATAAACATTGAAAAAATTAAATGAATTGATTACACAAGCTGGTTTGGAAGCTATATTTTCATTTACTACATTTAAAACAATTTTCTTAAATATACATATTTGTTTCTATCAGTTTTTGTTAGCTGGATAATATTTCTTTTTGTGGATTTTCCATAATTTAATAAATTCTCTATTTTTGCATATAGTGGTTGTTTCTAATTTTTCAAAATTATAAAAAGGTCTGGTGATGAGCATACTTGCAATTAAGTTTCTTTAGGTAAATTCTTAGTAGGATTTTTGTGTGTAATATATGTGTATTAGTATCTATTGCTGTATAACAAACGATCTCAAACTTAACAGCTTCAGACAACACATTTTATGATCTCAGTTACTGTGGGTTAAGAGTCTGGGTTCAGCCTGACTGGTCTCCCTTCAAGGTGTCAATGGTCATTAGAGGGTGTGGTCTCATGTGAGGCTACTCTGGGAAGCATCCACTTCCAAACTCTCCCAGGTTGTGGGAAGAATCCATTTCCTCAGTGTTGTAAAATTGAGAGCCTCATTTTCTTGCTAGAGAGTATCTTCAGCTCCTAGAAATAGCCTGAATGTTCATTGCCACGTGGCCTCCCAGCATAGGCAGCTTGCTTCTTAAGTCGGCAAGGGAGAAACATACTCCAGCAAGACAAGTGCTACAATCTTATGTAACATAATTGTGTAATTACACATCCTGCTTCTTCTGCTGTATTCATTTTTATTGGTTAGACGTAAGTTACAGATCCTATGCTACTATTCCAGGGAACTGTACAATGTAAAATTATGAGCACCAGGGAGCAGGGGCATGGGGATTGTCCTAGGAATCTGTCCACTCTAGTACACGTTTAAAACTTTCGATGAATAGAACTAAACTGCAAATATATCTCTGTTAGCACAGAAATAGGTGCCCTTTTCTCTAAAACCTTGACCAGTTTGTGTATCATTTTAAAAAATATATATTGCCAGCTTGATAGAAAGAAAATGATACTTTTAAATTTAAGTATATTTGTTAATAAAAATAAATATATATTCCTGTGTTCTTTTTTAATTCTTCTTCAATTTTAATTTTTCAATTAGAGTTAACATTCAATATTATTTTATATTAGTTTCAGGTGTACAGCATAGTGATTAGGCATTTACATAATTCGTGACGGGATCCTCCCAATTAGTCTCATGCCCACCTGCCACTATACATAGTTATAAATATTATTAACTCTATTCCCTATACTGTACTTCACATCCCTGTGACTATTTCGTAACTACCAAATTGTACTTCGTAACCTCTATTCTTTGGTCATTCCGTATCTCTCTTGAGGATTGCCTTCCGTGTCTTTTTGGCTGGAATGTTAATATTTATTATTGTTACACCTGTTGCAAGTATTTTCCCCCACGTCTGTTGATCTGAGCGTTTGGTGGGGAATATTTAAGAACATAGGTTCTTTTATTGTACTGTAGTCAAATCAGACAGCCTTTGCCTTATCGGTGTTCTCTTTACCACCATGTAGAGTAAGTATTTTCCTGCCATAGTATTCTCCTTACTCCACATGTAAAACAAAGTTTATGATGTATTTATGGTTATTTTTCATTTACATATAATCTCCTTTTCATTTGGTACATAACATGAAACAGATTTATTATTAATTTGTTTTATTTGCTGTCTTTGTATATTTCTTTTCTATTTTATTATTGTTATCATTTTACCACAAGTGTTGGTAAATTTCTAGAAACTCAGTAAGACTAATAAGCCTAAAGGACCAGAAGTAACGGATTGGGACTTGCAGAATTTTCAGCATCATGAGGGGCACATGGAACAGGTATTCATTTAGGAAATGTGAGCTGACGTCATTCTGTGAGGTGGCTGTCCGCGTGTTAAGGTCCTTCTGGTATGCCGTGACTGTGACTGTATCAGAGAGCGACTGCAATAGACCGCAGGGTAGTCACCATGAGGTCGATTTGAACAAGGTGTAGAAGACCTACCGCTGGTCCCCTTCCTGCCTGGTGTGGCAGAATCTGCTAACTGTTCCACAAAGTGAATTCTCCCCTTCTTCCTCTTCATAATAAAACTACTTGCAGCTGAATCATAGGCGAGTTTTTCCAACTTCCTTTGCAGCCAGTCACAGCCGTATGGCTAAGATCAGGTCACTGGGCTGTGAGTGAAAATAATGTGTACAATTTCTTAGTTGTATACTTAAAGATCCTTTCCCTTGACTCTCTTTCCCTTGTCTTTTGTGGTGGAGCATGATGTGCAAGAGATTCAGCTTTGACCACGAAGGCAAAGGCAACACTTGTAGGGTTGTGGTTCTCAACGTGTGATTCCCAAACCATCAGCAGCAGCATGACGTGAGAAACTGTCGGAAAGTCAGATTCTTGGGTCCCACCCTGACCTCTTGAATCAGGAACTCTGGGATGGGCTCAGAAAGCCTTCCAGGCGATTCTCATGCACTCAGCAGGGACTGACAGACTGTGTCACCTGGCCCCAAGCCCCTGGGGTGGTCTGATATTTTTACAGCCAGTGAGCTAAGAATGATTTTCATGTTTTTTAAAGAGTCGCAACAACATCAACACCAACAAGACCAAAGAAGAATACATAACTGAGACTACGCGTGTGAGCTGCAAAGACTAAAATATTTACAGAAACATCTCACCGACCTCTGCATTCAATTTTGGGAACTATTGTCACAGGGGCTGCTAAATCAATAAGAGAAAAGGAACTTGCACCCCTGAATTGTGGAGCAGAACTGCTCTGTCAGTGTGGCCTACACATTTCAGGACTCTAAGCAAAGGAAAGATAAGCTCTGTCGTAGGTAAGCCTCCATATGTGGGTGTGCATTACCTCGGTGGTTAAGCACATACCCTCGCTGACGGAACAGGTGAGAAGACCCTGCCATGTAATATGCTGATCTCCCTCTCCACCGTTAGCCGGTGGTCCGTGGTTGGATTTTAGTCACCCACATCGCATCTCTGTTAGTGGCTCTCTTTCAAGAGTCAGATGTTAGATTCGTCTAATCGTCTTCCACATAATTGGAGCCCCAGAAGTTTCAAAAAAGTTTACTGGAGCTTCACGGTCAAGTACAAGGCTGATTATGCCTTAAATGTTTTCCACTGAAATAATTCCTTCGGAATAATCAGAAATCTTATAATCAGTAATCTTGCACTAACACATCCTTCTTCTGGTATATCGAGTTAGAATGCTCGGTGTAGCAGCTCTGAACAAATGACCATGACCCCTCTTTTGGCTGATGCGAACAGATGCATCCTTGTTCCAAAAGGTACATTTAAAAGGCATCAGTTCTTAATGGGATTTGATGGTGATATCTGCCGCTGTTGGCTGTGGGATTTCTTTTTAAGAGGGCCGTTTTGATTTAGGCCAGACACATAAGACGATTGCAATTAGGGAGGTGACTAAAAAGGTTTCAAAGGCCTTGTAAGGAGAAGGGTCTGTTTTCTCAGCTACCTGTGTTGCCAATGCCAGGTTATCGTCCCCTTTAGATCAGGACACGATGCAGTGGACCCTTAACCTCAGGAAGTATGTCAGGAGGGGAAGGAAGAGAGAGGGTGACCTGAGCTTCAGACACAGCTCTTCTCTAAGTCTTGCCGGAAATTTACAAACCAAACGGCAAGCAAAGCTGGCAAAGCCTGCTTTTCCAGTGGAAGCACCGTGTCCCCAAGGTAGGGCGCCGCACACATAAACAAAGCCCGGGTTTGGGGCAGTGGTGGGTGAGGGGCTGGAGGAAGGGGGCCGGCTTCGCAGGGAGAGGCGATGGCCGCGCAGCGCTCCGTAAGCGCACTCGTGACCACGGGCCCGCTCCTGTCATTTTGTGTGCAGTAATGAAGCCTGACGAGAGGTCTCCTGCTTGCCGATAGCCGGCTGTTGTCCTAAAAATGCAAACCATCGCCTCAGGCCACGGACTCGGGAACAGGCAGAGGACAGAGGCTCCGGCTGGGCGCCCCACTGCTCGCTCTCCCTTCAGCACTCACGACTTGGACGGGGAAAGCTGGTCTTTACCCTTGTACAGAAGGACACAGAAGAAAGGGATTTTTTTTTTTTTAAAGGTGTCCCAGAGGCCGACAGGATGGTTTTAATCCCGACTTTTTGCTGAGCAGATATTAAAGATGGGGGTGGAGAGGTGCCTACCACGAACCCTCGAGTCCCCCCGTGTTTTCTCATGCAAAGTAAATCCTTTGAACGCGAAAGCTGCATTTCCCCTCCGTCCCCAGTGGCCCCCATTGCCCGCTCTACCCCACCCTCCGTGTTCTCTATAGAGTAGCAAGTCAATAGCAGACTCCCAGGCAAGCCCTTTGGTAAGGGAGGCTCATTCACAGTCAGAATGGGCCGGGCGAACGCAGGGGTTCACGGCTTCTGGGTGCGGCAGCCGCAGACCCCTCGCCCCACTTGAGAAGCCCCGGGCCTGGAGGAAGCCCCTGGCGGTCACTGTGCACGGGGTTGGTGGCGGAGAGGGGAGCGCTGCACAGAGACCAGCCCAGGCCAGGCCGGAGCAGCCCTGCCTGGGCCTGAGTCGGCGGTGCAGCCGGGGTTGCCCTCGTCCACGCGAACTTTCGCTGTTTGTTTGTGTTTTGCATGGAGCCTCCATGCTTCCCAAGCGGCCTGCTGGTCCACGGCTGCAAACACTTCCTTGACTCTCGGGGGAAGGCAATTTTTGAGTAGTAGCTTGTCCCCCATTCTCTCTAGGGTCTTCACTGCCAAATGCTCACTTTCAGAATCCCCCCATGTCCTGTTAGTCTCCTTGGAAGCAAGCCCCTGAAGCTGGGGGCGGGGAGAGCACTTTCCTTGTGTTTTGCGGCATCTATTATTTCTATGGAATGCTTGACAGGCAACAAAGGATTTTTTTAAAAACTGTTGATTTTCTGCTGTCAAGGAAACAAGCTGTTCTCCCCATTTAAGGCTCCCTCGGAGAGCCTGGCGAAAACTTTATTAAGAATTGATGAATACAGTCAGTCTCTCACAGAACTCACCTGGAGTCGTTTCTAGAGCTGCACTGTGTCACTCGAGAGCTTGATGAGTCCCTGATCCTGAATCCCGGCTCTGGTGAGTGCCCTTGGGTTTCTGGAAGGCCTGGTGAGCAAGGCTTTCACCCTGTGGGTGCCACCGTGCCCCTCTGGGATAGGAACACAACAAACGCCTCACCCCTGTATCACACTCTGTGGTTCATTAGCCCTTCACGTGAACTACCGAACTACCCAACTACCGAACTACCAGAACCCTGCAGGAAGACAGGAACCGGGTCTGGGGGCCAGTACGCAGGTGGGGCACAGGGCTCCTAACGGTAGATGGGCCATCTGCTGCCCTATTGGGGTTTCAAATATGGGAATGACAGCATATAACCCCTCTCTGCATTCTTCCATCTTCCTTTTGTATGTTTTCCTATTTATTCACTATAACTTATTTGCTAACCATTTTTCTCAAAATTCCACCGTCCAGAGAAATTCAGCAGGCAGACCAGGCTTTCTCCTCGCTGCGCTCACCCCCCCACCCCCTCCCCCCGCCCCACTGGCTCTCTCTCTTTGTGATGAAGAGCCGGTGTATTCCATGAACCCCTCTGGTTTCAGCACAGCTTAATAAACTTGGATTGTGGCCACATTGGTAGCACTCGGTCATTTTCAGGGCGAGAGAAACTTTGTTCTCTTAATTGACCCCAATAAAGGTAATTCCTATATCGAGACCCACAAAATGCCCAGCGCATGCCAGAAATCGAAGCCTGCATCAGGCTGCACTTACAGAACACGCCTCGCTGTCCAGGAAACCTAACATACACCAGGCACTGTGCTCCAACTCAGCCTTAGCCAGCTCACTTTACCCTAGAAAACGGGACCTACTGGCCTCATGAGGAAATCCCCTACCTCCTAGCCAGCCACGCCTGTCCCTGAACTGCCTCTTCCAGTGCTCCACAAAACTCGCTCTTGCCCCAAATCCCTTGGGAAGAGGGCGCCTCTGCTTGTGGGGGCACTGTGCACCCCCAATCCATGGACTGTCCTCCCTTGGATAAAGGACATCACACGTGTTACTAAATTGTATTATTGTTTATCATTTGACAACCCTCACGGCAATCCTGAGAGGCGGGGGTTCTCAACCTCATTCTCAGGTAAGGCAGTTAAAGCTCAGGGCAGGTGTGGGGTTGCCCCTTCCTCTCGGTCATCCTGCTTCTCTCTACTCCCAGGCACCTGGCCGACAACTAGGATACATTCACAGATGCGCAAGACCTATCCTCGATATTTATGGAGGCTGTAAACCAGCAGATAAGCTGCGATATGTACAAAAAAGAATTGTAATTCAGGGAAGAATTGTATTCCTATGAAAAGAATAAGAGCCAAGCACTGCACCGTCTCAGAGTCGGGAGAGATTGTTTTCGGTGGAAGGCGCATGTGGAGTGTGTGGTTAAAGACGTGGTCTTGGCATCACAGCAGCCCGGGCTGAATCAGCCTCACTGTTTGCTGGCTGCTGACAGGAGGCAAATCGCCCAACCTGTTCGAGTTTTAGATTCCTTTTCTGTTAGCTGGGTTTGTTATACTTACAGCATTTCCATGGAAATTAAATGAGATGTAATGTATAGCACGGAGCAAGGACTCAATAGATGGCAGCAATTATTGGGATACTCTGTGTGCACAGGATTTTGACAGCTGGAGAGAGGGTGGACGATTACCTTTCCTTGTTTTCTTCCTGTTTTAATTTTATATATGATGGAAATCATTTTAAGATGGGGTAACCAGGCTAGATTTACATTTTATATAAATCACTTTCTGACATTTCTGAACAGGCAAGAACCTACTGTTTCTGTTTCGTAGTGCTCTAAAATTGCAGTGTGTGATACAAGTCGTCGCTTGCAAAAAAGGTAATTGCAAAGATACAACTTGACCAGTGCTTAACAAAGCACTGTGACCTCTTACCTGCAACGGTTTAGATAGCTATTGTTATCTCCTATTAATAAAGAAAATAGGAGCCCGAGAGGTGAACTATCTCGTTCTTGGTCACAATTCTAATCATCAGACCAGATTTCTTTTTCTGATTCCAGCTCAAGACAACTTCCATTGGCCTGACACTTACAGTAGAGTAGGCGTTGCTTCAAGCACTCACTGCATTTTACGTCAGTTTAATCCACACCTCATTTCCTTGGAGGAGGTACTGTCATTATCCCACAGGTGAGGGAATTGAGGCACCGAGAAGGGGAGTAACTTCACCAAGATTTCGCCGTACCTCTCTGCATGGCACTGTTCCCGCGAAATCGTGTACACCCTGGTTGTGTGCCCTCCAGTTTCCCATCAATGATTCCTTTTGCCTTGTTCCAAACTGAGCAAGAAGCAGCCTGAGGTGAATGCGTGGTCACTAGGGGCTTGTGGTGCTGGGTAGCTGATGAGGTCATGAGGCTGGAAAGGGAAGGTACGGAAGAATGAGCAATTGGAACAAACAGCCCTAAGATGGAGACAGGTGTCATGGTGGGTGGGGACCTGCTCTCCTGGAACCTTGAACACATCATCGAAACTCTTTGGGTGTTTGTTACCTTATTTGAAAAAACGATGGGGAAAATATGGACGCCTTTCCTACCTGCCTCACACATTGTTCTGAGGATAACATCAAGCAATGAGTGAATATGCAACGTGGAGACTCTAAAGTGTGTATAAATATGAATTATCAAACAGTTCAAACTATTTTTAATGTGAAATGAAGTCCTGATTGCTGCATTGGCTAGCTGGCTGGCGGAAAGAATTTGTTCCTATTACTGAACCCACGCTAGCTCTCTGGAGAGAAACCTTCAAATCCACTGTGACCTTTTAATCCACTGAGTTACGCTCATCTCCACCTAAGTAGATCCTTGGTAACTGCATAACAGTCCTGGTCTTAGGAGAAGGTCTGAACCCTTGGACCTCACCAGCAAGACCTTTGTCCAAGAACAAAGAGGAGACGCTCTGTTTGTGGCAGTTTAATATCTGTAGTCAATGTGCCCCACTCACTAAGTAGGGTGTAGAATGAGGTCGTGTTTATTTTGTTATTCGAATTATAATAATTACATTTCATCCAATTTCCTCTTTCCCTGTGATGTACCACAAAAGGTCAAGACCCTTAGGAACTTGCTCCGTCCAAAGAGCTTAGTCTTCACAGGTAACACCACCTTCAGATGAAGACACTAGAACACCTGGTTGGACTGTGGAGGAGCCGCTTTCTCTGCCACTGTTGTGGCCATCAACGGGCAAACCCCGGAGGGTTAGGCTCTGACGCCCGGCCCATTGACAGGCGGCTCTGTCCAGACCGTTCCGGCATCTCTGGTGGTTTGCAGCACGTGGGCTGGAGAAGGGAGGACGCCCGGGAAGCCTGAGCCTCCTGGGTCAGAGCCCTACTTGGGCAGCTGTGTCAGTTCTCACACCAGCAGCCCTGCCCTGGGCACGCAGAGCCACTGTCGGGAGGGGACTGAGCCTTGGCCACTTCAGGACCAAGGGCCACTTGTCCTCTCCAGAAACCCGGATCCTGGAGTCTGGTTATCAGCTTCGGACTCTCCGTTCCTTCTCCTACCTTCCTCCTAGAAGGTCCTTTTGTGTCGTCTGCAGGCAGCCTTCATTGAATGCACCCTCGTCCTGGGGTCATCCAGCTGCTGCCTAAAGGCTACATCCAGAGGGCTACCCACCCATTGTTGTAAATAAAGTTTTATTGGAACACAGCCATGCTCATTTGTTTACATATCGTTGATGGCTGCTTTTGGGCAGCAGAATTGAGACCCTGTGGTGGGACACTGTGACACAAAGTGTAAAATATTCACCACCTGGCCCTTGAGAGAAACTGCGTATACACAACTAGGACCATCAAAACCGTTATAGTGACAATGGTGATCAAAGTAAAATGCTGTTGGTCCTGTTTCTTTTCCTTCTACAAGGTTCTGTAGTCAAATACACGGACAGATATAAATTAATGCATGTGCGAGAGGTAACTCCAATCATTAAAGCAGCTACACCCCAGGTTCTTGTCAAACCACCAATACCACCAGGTCTTTTATACTCTTTCCCCGGAATGATAATTTTATTTCCAGAACAAAGACGAGCTCTAAGTTCACTAGATATATCCAGTCCCAGAAATAGAAATAGGTAGCAAGTCTGAAATAGAGGACACTTCTGACTCACCAGTACCCCAAACATAGTCCCAGGGATAGGACGCACTATCACTGGAAACAGCCAATGGATTCTCAAAATAAATAGGTACTAGTACTAGTGGTGACTTCAGGTGGCAGTGGGACCATGAAAAGAGTAAGAAAGAGACACGAAATCAATCTTTCTTGAAAGATTTCGTGAACAGTAATCTTTATGCTGAAAAAGATTCATGAGCTAAGCCTCGGTTTTAAATAGCACTAGAGTCATGTTGACCCAACTGATTAAAAATGAGAATATTCACAATGTAGTTTGGCTTTTTCCCTCTCCCTTCAAGAGCCTTGTTGTACAACAGCCTGAGCTAAACATGCTGTGTCAATCTTATCTTTTACATATCCCGGGTGTTTTCTCCTTAGAGCATGCAACAACCTTGTCATCATTTTAAATATTTTTGCCTGTAAATTTCAGAATACTTGCTCTGATTTTAATAGGGCCCATGTGTGAAAGCCTTTATTTTATTTTATTTTTTTTCAATCTATCATTCTGATTCTTTCTGCTCTTTAGTACAGCACAGCTTGGTAGCACTAGGTACGTCTTGTTGAAAGTATGTCCATAAATATGTCCCTTGCAGCATGGAACAGCTTGGTAAATTGGCAGTCCTCAGCAGTTTGCCTAGAAAAGTTTGCCGCACTTGCGATCGTCCAAATGTAGGGCAGAACACAGCGTAACTTTTTATCTAATTTTACCAATTGACATATTCTCCAAATTTTTAACTGCCTCGTGTCTTTTCCTTATTGTGCTGCCACCTGACTTTAAAGTGGCTAAATGTTCTCACAATTGCCAAACGCGGATAGGGAAATTACTTTTTGCTGCTGGATATTCATTTAGGGGAGAGTAAAGAAAAGGATGCTCTAACTTAAGACAGGAAGCTACAGCCACTATGGGAAATGCAACCTGATAGACTGAGGCCCCTGGCTCCCGTTCCCGAGGTGGGATTGGTGCTGTTCTTGTATGGCGAGGATGGAGGGGTCACCGATTGTAGCTTTTCAAGATTTATTGATATACCTTATTTGCATACAATACTTAATGGTACCCCATTATCGATATTGATATACTTTGATATTTCATTGATGTATTGGTATAATCTGATTTTTCATCTCTCTCTGGTTAAGGATCCTGTTAGGGCTAAGGATGACAAATATAGAAGGATGCTCAATCCAACAATTAATGTCACAGGGATGAGCCTCGTCTCTCCCTCCCCATGTCTATAACACACAGGCAGGCAGCACCACCTCTGACTCTAGGCCTCAGACACCAGAAAACCTCCCTTGTCAGCCTGTCATGATACTGTAAAATTTGTCAAGCCTCATCCTGGGGGAAACAATACAGCAAAACAAAGCACTTATTTGAACATGGCGTCCATAAAGGGACTCAGGGCTTGGGTCAGAGCACGGCCCAACGACCTTGTCTAGAGGTCCTGTCTGGGTGGCCACACCCTCCAGATAGCCCTAAATGCTTTTGAGTAAGTGGCCTGAAAAGAATGGATTTTCCATGCTTTGTCCCAGCCAGCAGATTTTACCACCTAGTGGAAGATTTACCTATTTCTGAAGAATCTATTAGAAAATACTATTTTAGGAGTAATTTGTGAAGAAAAGCTTCTTAGAAATTCAAAGTGAACTTTCTAGAAATAACATCCAGCTCCACCTTCTCCTGAGATGTGCTTTCCCAGCTGTGGATGGGTAAGGATGACTGCATTTGGATCATTTTCGTTTTACTAAATCATGTGAGACCTGTATCACCACCTCTCTTTTTAATAGGCGAAAGTATATCTTCCACACCTCTCTCAAGATTAAGAGCGAATATGAAGCTCTCTTTCAGTATTTCTCAAAAGTAGGGGTTTGAGTCTCACTCACTTCAGAGTCATCTCGGGTGGTGGTTACACGTGCACCTTTTGGGGACTGATCTGTTTTTAACTTACTAAATCAGGGTAGAATCTAGGTGATTCCGGTACATGTGAAAAATTTGAGGCCATCACATCTTCTCCTGTACATCGCTGGCATTTAATACATTTTTTGTGGAGTGAATAAAAATAAGCCAGGGGAATAAAACAAAATCATTCAATCATCTATAGTACATTCTTTTCTTTTAATAAACGTCCTTCAGGCTTTATGTTGATTTAACCATGTTAAAACTGTGACCAAAGACATTCTAAATTGTGGAACTGCGGTTGATAATTGAAAATCTCTTGGCTGGCATCTTGAAGAATATTTCCTTATACTCTTGGAGGGGTCTGTTAAACACATTTCAAATAGCCATCTTGGATTATTTTACTTTTTTTTTAATTAAAAAAATTAATTATTGCCAAAAGCTATTTGCTGGAATTGTAGAAAAATGTTTACAGATGCCTTAGGAAGAAAACAGCAGAATGTGGAACTAATTGTGTTGATTCAAGATAATTATGAAACACAAATGACCATTACTTACAACAAGTCCCCTGACAATTGGGGGTCGACTCCAGGGATCAGTCTTAAATGAAAGAAAAAAAATTTAAAAAGAGCAGCAATATACTAATAATAATCAAACCAGAAAATAAACCTTAATCCTCAAGGTCTTCGGTGACATTTTTAGTGTTTGAATTATACAATACAAGCCTTTTTTCCCCTCCAACTTTAAAGGAACATATTATTTTTTTAAATCTTGAATTCCTATCACTTTGACTCCCGGGAATAAGAGAAATGAGTTTTCCATTTTTTTTTTTATTTCCCTTTACAGTGGAAAGTGACATATTTGGATATAAATTGTTTTCATTTCTTTTCCATCCTAGATTGTCAGTGAGATTTTATGCCAGGACTGTAAGTAGAAGCCCAGAGAGACCTTCTGGATGCTACAAGATGTCTTGGCATCAAAGACCCGAGCAATTCTAATATAATTCAGATCCTCACTGGGGTGTTTGCAGGCCGTCCTCAACCTGCATGGACCTCTTGTTCTATTGTGGTTTGATCATGCTCTTTTTAGACTAAAAAAATAAAATTAAAAAGAAAGAGAAGGTCAGAAGCTTCTAGTGAGTATCACCACTGACAAGAAATACTAGGGGATGGAACATAATCTTGAGTCTTCTATTGAAGAGTAATGTGTAGTAGAGAAAATCTTCCACTCTTTTCAGGAAAATAGTCAGGCTTCAGTTTCACATGATTAACCAAAAAAGGAGCTGTAAATCAACATATAAGTCCCCAGACCAGCATTGTCTAATAGAAACATTGTCTAATAGAAGGTGAGCCGCAGATGTAATTTAAATTCTTCTACTAGCTACCTCAAAAAAAAAATTATAATGTATTTTGTTTAATTCAATATTTCAAAAATATGATTTCAAGATTTAATCGGTATAAAAATTATTAAGGAGTTTTTGCACATTCTTTTTATTATATTAAGTCTTAACATCTCAATTTGAATTAGCTACATTTCAAGTACTCAGTGGTCACCTGTGGCTAATGGCTGCCATATTGGACAGCTTTTCCCTGGACCATTTATTCACCAAAAATATATGAGTTCTCTAAGAGGATAAATTATTTCAAAGGTGATAATGTTATCATTTTCATTGTGACCTTAGGTCTTGAAGCTGCATGCGCAGGTGGGCGAATGGCCAGAAGTAGGAGTGAGAGTAGGGAAGCCTGGTTTCCACTGATTCCTGTGAAGGTTGCCCTTGGGTCTGCTCAGCCCAAGAGGCTGGGCTTTTCCAAAGCAGTTACTCGTCCAGTTGCTGTGTTTACCAGGTTGGGCTGTCGGGCAGTGCAGTTTGCAGTGTTCTCTGGGTTTGCTGTAATATTGAACTATGGGATGGTACTTTAAGATGCCTCACAGGATGTTTGTTGCCCTTTGCTAGTGGTTGTCTCACTTCAGCTTGCCATATAGCAGCTTTGTATGCCTCTTTATGTCAAAGATGCTGAGTCGGTAGACTGGTCCCATTCTAGGCTTGTAACTGGAGAAACATCTTAAGGAGCCAGATGTGAAATTCATGGCAAATCCAAGATAGTCTGAGTGAAGGTTGAGCAATACCAAAACTCTGTTGTGTTTTTAATCTCAGTCTGAGTGTGCCACATCAATAATGCCTTATTGCCCTAGAAACTTACCGGCTTTCTTGAACAGTTTTATTTTATTTCTGGATTTCAAGTACAGAAAGTTGTTAATTATACTTAGTTCATTGGTTTGCACAGGCTTCTCTCTTGACCAATTGGTTGGCTCACCTATAAGTCAGTCATCTCTCTTTCTCCATCCATCATCCATCCATCTATCCATCTCATTTGATCCCCATTTCTCAATTTCTCACTGCCGTTCTCATTCTTTCTCCTATAACAAGCAGTCATGTTAATGTGTTTAATGATATCATTCTGTTTTCACGTGTTCTTGTAAGACATTTGTTCATGTGTTCTAATTTATACAAGTATTGTTACGCTAAATAGCTCATTCTATTTTCTTCTTATCATTATAGTCTATTGTTTCTAAGACCTAGCCATTTAGTTGTGTGAATATCCAGCCCTTTGCTTCTAAGTGCTGCAGAATACTTTATAGTTGACATCTACCATGTTTTACTCATCCACTTGTGATGGATGGCGTGACTGCTTTCCACTTCCTACCACTGCAAAAAAAAAAAAAACACTGATAAACGTGGAGTTTGTCTCCCAGTATATGAGAATATTTTTGAGAATTATATCCAGGAACAGGACTGCTATATTATAAGGAATATTTAATTTAACTAAAGACTACCAGGTTCTTTCCAGAATGTCTGCACCAGTCTGTATTTAAATTAGCAGGCATATGATGATTTTAACACGCCTATATGCCCAATAATAATAGCATCTTCCAGCTTTCTAATTTTAATCGATCTAGTGAGTTTTTTGAACTTTTAAATGCTGTTATGGCAAAGTACCCACAGAAACATATAATAAGAAAGCAAAGGCCCAGTTTTCTTTTCCTTTTTAGAACGTTTGACCACATAATAGTCATTACAGTGCTAGAGGCAATAAAGTCACTGGTGTCATATTTTAGAAGGATAGCAGTCCAAAGAGTGAAACATACTGACACAAGTAACTATATTCAGAATGTGTTGTACCACTAGCCAGACACTTCCACATTTCAGTTTAGAAGTTAGAGAAATGTGTTCTTTGTTTAATTGTCACAGGAAGTCTATTTTTGGTCTGGACTGGTCTTGGGAAATGAGGTGTCCTCCCGAAATCAGTCAGTTCTAGCAGAAACCCCAAACCAATAAAATATCTATAAACGATTTGTGTTTTCTTACATTCTTTGGAAATCTGCCCCAATAAGTCCTAGCTGCATAACTCGAAATAGATTGTCCATGAGGTCATTGGTAGCATGAGTCAAAGGGGAAAATGTAGGATGCCGAAAGCAGATGGGCTAGGGGCACTGACCTAAATGTTAAGCTGTCTCTTAGGAACTGGAAGAGTAGCCAGTACCTAAATAACAGCGTGCAACGGGTCACTGTGAACTGGAACTAAGTCAGTGTAGATAATCAAGAGGGTCTCCTCTGGTGGCTGAGGCATGGATGGAATCCTCCAGTGGTGGCTATTCTAGAAGCTACCTGAATGGCAGTCTCTTGAGACATTTCTCTGTTTTAAAGGAAAACCTAATCATTGACTTAAGGTATGAAAAACAGGGTCCAGGACCATCTAAGAAAGAACTGACAAGAGCTAAGCAGTTCAGGGGCCTAGCCGGTTGGACTAGGGCTCAGAGCCCCTAGATGCCAGACTTGAGATCAGACCTGGTAATTTAATGAGCAATTGTAGATGGTCTTAAAGAAGGTCAAGGACTCAATGGCCACTGGGGGATGGGGAGCCCACTCCATGTCCCACATTCATGAACATAAAGCTGTACACTGGCTGGTGGAGTGGAACTCTGTAGTAGAGGTTATCTCTTGACTGGGGCAGCTCAGAGCCTGGGTAGACCTGAACCTGCTAACCTGAATTCTTGTTGCTCAGAGTTGAGGGGCTGGAGGAGCCAGACTGAGACTCTAGGTTCTGGATCCATTGTAAAAATGGACTCTATCACTCCATTGTCTGGATTCCCAATTTGGCTTCATCGAAAATAGATGACAAGATCTTATGATTCCCTAAAGGTCAATTATGCACTTTTGCTCTTTTTAATACCTTAAAACCTTCTTTTCTTACCAAAGAAGTCTCTACATTATATCAGTACATATGGACTTTTCTGAGAGTTAATAGAAACTGGAAAGGAAGAGGAGAATCTGAACCCAGGTGAATGGGTACCACCACAGTAAGAAGAGGGTGCAGTGGTGACAACCCGTATAATTGTCTTTACCACGTATGCTTTTGTAATGGGCTTTTGCATCCCAAAGAATGAGCTGGACAGAGCCTGAGTGACTTCCTGTTGCTCCCTGGCAAGGCCTTATCGTATATAACTTCCACGACTCTGTGGTATGTTTATTGGTCTCTACGTGGAATGTACCAAGGGAATCCACATCATTTTAAATAATAGCATCTTTATGTCCGTGCACTTAAATTTTCAGTAAACATTTATTGAATGAAAGAGGGAGTAAATGAATGGCAAAGAGTATGTCTGTTATTTTGTAATATGAGTAATAGTGATTATGAGGTGAGAGCAGCAGCTAAAGTCGATAAATTAGAGGATATGTACAATAAAAAAAAAACATTACAAATGACACAATTTATATGCATATTCTCTTAGGTCTTTATTCCTAATTTGGTTTATTGTAAAATAATTTCAGAAATGATCTTGTACAGTTGGTGAACACCGCCTTTGAGGTCGTTAGGTAGCCCTTGCCCCTCGCACAAAAGCCCGGGGCCCTTTCACAGTTCGTTACCAACAGGGGGTCACTTTCGTGCACTTACCCGTCAGCCCCAAAGCTTATTCACGGAAGTGGCTGCAAACTCTTTTCAATTTCCCAGTCAGTTCTGTAAAGCCTTAGAGGAAAGTCTGCAGGAAGCCCTTCCCTTCCCTTCCTGGCTTTGGGTCACTCTCAGTCCAGAAGATCTAAGGAGTTCAGTGGCCCTCAGGCCCTGAGCATTGGTCCCGCCCTTCAAAAGCAGGCATCGGTTCATCCTGAACCAAAGATGCAGGGGAAAATTCACTGTAGAGGTAGATGGGGTTAAAAATAATAAGACTAAATGTCCTTGGGGATAAGAGATCATGCAGCAAGTCATAACTACACGAGCCATTACCGACTGAGTAGACAGGAAGAATGACCTGGAGCTGAACACACAGGCCAGAGATCTGAGACATTTGCCTACAGGAACTATTAGGCTTTGCCAAACATATGACTTTAAAGGAAGATGCTGAAGTGAGCATTGAAAGCTTTACATACAGAGGTTGGCAGACTCTGGGGAGGGGGCTACGGTTGGCTGAGGGTGCAGCTGGTTGTGCTGGAGCCTAAAGCTCCTCATCCTTCATCTCACCCCCATTCGTTTGGGGCAAACCTAGAAATGCGGTACCTCCATCAGGCAGAAAGAGAGAAAGTCAGGAGAGGGTTTCGCCACAGGCTTCCTCCATTGTTGCTGAGCCCTTGGTTTCTCCAGGCGTCATTGGAAAAGTCAGGAAGAAGGGGCGACATCACAGTCCGGAGAGCAAAGCACTGACCTGATCTCTGCTTCACTCTGACTCTGGACCCACGCTCAGGGCTGGAGGGCTTTTCCTCCTCGGCCTCATTTCCTCCCATCATGAGGAATTAAGAGGCAATATAGACTTTCTGCCTTTAAGGGTTGGCTAATACTTTAACAAGACCAGATCCCCTTGATTCCTGTTAACTTAGTAAAATGGAAAAGTATTTGAATGGCCAATTAATCTCTCGCAGCTGTTTCACCCTTTTAGAAGATATTAGTCAAGGCTTTTAGAGGAAAGAGATGATTTTCATAACCAACTGAACCAAAAATATTTCAGGCAAACACATTCACATACATTCGAACTACAGACACTATAAACTTCTGACTGGGATAATATATCTATACATCAGTTAAAAGTAGATGGTTAAATGCCCCAAATAAGCAAGCAAGCCAGTTTAAAAGACTCTTTTTTTTTTTTTTTTTTTTTACTTTTAATTTTCCTTGGGCAGCAAACTAATTACCACCATCCTCCTCTAACCACCTCCCCACACCGTCTCTTATCTCATTGTTATTATTTAAATTTGATGCATAATGATAAAGCAGCATCAAGGCCCTTTAATTTACTTGGCCTGGCCTGTTATTCTACATGCAGTAAACAGTTTCTAAAGTGTAGTCCTCTGACTGAGATTTTAGTGGAAGGATGTTCATTTTCCTGATCTTGTGATTCTGCAGAAATATTTAGCAGTGTTTAGCTTCTGAGATAGTTTCGCAACTATAAAATAAATATCTGATTTTAAACATTTCCGCTCCAGAATGAAATGAGAAGTAAAAGGCAATACCCATTAATTTATAATTAAACTGGTTGAGAAAAGGGAAGCACATGCTAGCAGATTGGTCCTCGGTGACTGATGCGCTCGCTGCCACACAGCCATTGCTGGAGGATGATTTATTATTTTTCCTAATGTTTCTCATTCTCGTTTCAGCCGAGAAGGTCACCCGCAAAAGACAGATTCCAGAAAGGAGGAGACACAATTTGACTTTGGGTGGCTGCCTTTTTCCCCTTTTCTCTTAAATTTCAGTATTTACAGTTTCCCGGTCTTAAATTTGACACTCAGCAGACATAAACTGTATTCTTGAGAGGATTAAAGGATTATTCACTCACCAGCTTAATCAGATTAATCAGAGATTTTGAACAAGATATCTAATGCCATTCACAAGATGAGATATGTGATCACTGCCTGCTAGTTGGATTTGGCTTGAGCACCCACACAGACGCATTGATTTTTATTTTATACATTATAATGCTATTATTTAAAAATACTTATTTTGTAATTATGATCAATTCTCTATCAATGCCTACTTTAAAGACAGAGAAAAGAAAAGGCTATGTGCCTCTATGTTTCCTGATACTACTTATATTTGAATTACTTTGTTCATTATAGGTTATTTGAATTTATTTTTAGAACTGCCTGTTTATTGTCATGCCATTTTTTGAAAGATCTCAGAATTTTTAAGAAAAAAAATTATTATTTTCATATTTTATAGTCTTATAGAGTAACCCTTGGAATCTGAATATTACTAAGTTAAATGATAGTGCAAGAATAAGAAACATCCTAAAAAGGGATTTGTTGTTTTGATTATTATTATATCAATTATTGCTTTTCCATTCAGATTAGGGGCTTAAATTCTCTTCTACATTTATTTTAATAAGCTCCTTTTTCTGCAGAAACAGGAGGCGGCAAAGACCCTTTGTACTACAGACATATTAAACCAGGATTGGGACCAACTGTCTCATTGTATGAACTCTTATTTTAAAGCAGCCCGAGTTAAGCAGATTTTGTTGGATTTACTTTCATTTGGGTCTTATGATATTTGGGGGATAGACATTGTAATATTGAAAATATTCTCAAAGATAGGAAGGAGCAAAATTAAAATGTGAGCCCTATTCGTCCACTCTATTAATCAGAATCACTTGATCCTGGAACTCCCGAAGCCCCCTGGGAGTGGCCTTGTGGTTCAGAGCACAATGGATTTTGATGCTCTCATTTCCCAGCTAGAATCTAAGCTATGTCTGACAGTTGCACGTTTACCATAAAATCTTCATTAATCTGTTTATAATACTCATTAATGTTTGGTGATGATGCTGTCTTTAATGTATAATTCCAGTACCTGACGTTAAAGCTTGGCTGATGTTTCATATTTTTCAAAGTCTTTTCACAGATTTGATCCTTATTGCAACCCTGTGAAATAAAAAGGCAGTCCGACATCTATTTTACAGATACACAGAGAAGAAGCACTTCACCCAAGGTTAAGTTATAGCGTTAGGACCAATACTCAAGTCTTTTAATTTTGAGTCCCAGATAATTCCACTCCTTATACTGTCGTACTTCTAAGTGTTTTCCCAGTATTGGAAGTGGGTTTGAATAGATCCGGGTACACATACCATGCACGAGGATTGGTGTGTGTGTGTGTGTGTGTGTGTGTGTGGGAGAGAGAATGTGACACAGTTTAGTAAGTTTATAGGTATGAATTGCAGCGATGAAATAAAATAAATAATAGTGCCAAGTTAGCGAACACTGCATACCAAAAACAGCAAATAAAAGTGAACAATGAATTTTGGTCAGTTTCCTGGGCTTTTGAGCCGCAATAAGATTTTATTGCTGCACCAGAGCCAACGGCCAGCCAAGGATGAAATCATGAGCTACTATTTCACAGCCGTCCAAGCGCTCAGAACACTGGCTAACTTTCACAGTGCTCGTAATTGGCCAGGCATTTTACCTATATTATCTCATCGACTCCTTATTGTCACCCCCTTTTTTTCCCAGGTGACAGAAACAGAAACACAGAAATTAAGTAACATGCACAAGGTCACACAGTTACCAAATGGCAGGTGTAACCTAGAGCTGAACACCAGGTCTCCATTCTTAATCACCACGCCCACTTCCCTGCCATCAAATAGGAATTTATAATTCTGGCTGCTTCACAATATATGATTTCTACATTGACACCTAATAATCTTAATTATTGCATTGTATGTGCATTTGCAGCATCATCTTTTAACAGAAGTGGTGATGTTTGTTCTGGTTTAATTTCAGTTGTAGCCTGCTTTAAGGGCTCAGTACTTGTCAGGTTCATGTGCGATGTTTGCCCATTCGTCGTAGTTAATCCTCACTTGGGAGACCGGACTCGTTTTGCTCATTGGCAGACAGAGAATTTGAGGCTGGACAAAGTTAGCAACCTATCCAAGTACAAGGCCAAGTAACAAGGCTGCAGTTCAACCCAGCCTGATTCCATGCCCTCTGGCCTTTCCCTGCACCCGGAAACAAGGTCACAGCCAGGGGACACTTAATTGAGATTCTGAGGTTGGCTTCAAGAAGTGACATAACCAGAACCAGAAATAAAAATGTTCAACATTTCAGATTTGCAGCATTATCTTCTTTCCACCTGGGGGCCAGAAAGCCTTCCCGTATCTGAGCACATTTCATTAACACTGAGTAATCAAACCCGGCTTCCCTTTCCTTTTCCTGGGCCTTAGTAATCTTTTTCACTTTATAAAACCACATTTTTATTTTTAATCACATGCGCTCTATTATTTCTGGTTATCTTCCTTCCTTTGGAGAATGTGAGCTGTATTTGGTGATTTGGTTTTCAATGTGCATCCCCATAAATGATTTTTGCTCCAAAAGCACAGAATAGTGTGGGGTTACAAAGGTCAGGATCATCTGTTTAACTAGGTAGAGCTAATCTCTAACTTATTCCCATCTGTGCCGGGTAGAAAAATGATATATACTGGGGAGAATGCTGATGTTTTAAAAATCTATTTGGGGTTAATGTTTAGGGACCAGGAATTATTTTAGATAAGCATGACTATTTTTTTCTTGTTGTAAAAGAAAGAAAGAAAGAAAGAAAACAAGTTTAAGAGTAGGAGCTTACCATAAACTTCTTCTCGGAAAACATATTTGTATTGAATTAAAACTACGCTAAATTTCTTCCTCTAGAGCAGTTGTTCTGTTTCATAGAAGATGTAAACAAAGCAGTGCCATAATGAAAGTTGATGAGGTTTACAAACAACGAAAAAAATGAAGTTGGTCTGTTCAAGACATAATAATGTCTTTTATTCAAATAGCCACTGGAAAGGTTCCTAATATGTAAACTAAACATGCAGAATAACTTTTGGACTCATATTTAGGAAGTGACTTGGACTTGATTACATTTTGGGGAAACGTGGCTATGTAAGCAGCTTGTTAGTGTGTGCATGCGTGTGTGGTGTGTGTGATGTGTGTGTGTGTGTGTGTGTGTGTGTGTTCTCAGTGGGAATCCTTATTGTCATTGTAGTGGCTTATTCTGTGCTCCCAACAGAAGCTGAAACTCCTGGAAGAGCCAGGTCCTTGAGAAATGCTGTGAAAGAGATTGTGGACTTAGCATTTCACGGATTGAGAAATCCTAGGACATTTCACCCTAAACCATAAGGTCTTGTGTGACTGGCTTAGCAGGTACCTGGATCACTTAGATTTAGTGTCCGAACAAAGATATTGGAGTTCAGTAATGGCAGCCATTGGGTTAACATGACAGTTATTCTAAATAAATGTCACACGTAGGCGAGATGTCAAGGTCATGGGTCACAGGAAACCTCTCCTTGGTTGCAGCAGAGCTGCTCACTGGGGGGGGGGGGGCATTCCAGGGTTCTTGGTGGCAAAGTCCAAGCCTGTTGTCCTCCCTCTCGCTTTCACGTGTGTGTGTGTGTGTGTGTGTGTGTGTGTGTGAGAGAGAGAGAGAGAGAGAAAGAGAGAGAGAGAGAGAGAGAAAGAGAGAGATTAGGTATATCTTTTATAGAAAAAGTAGTGAAGCGGAAGAGGTGGTCTTCTTGGTGAGTCTGCTTATGAGAATTTATTTATCTATCTATCTATTTATTATTTATCCCAAGTGTGCTGGAGTTCCAAAAATGTCCTGTATCTTGACCTGGATAAAGTATTTTCACGTAGAAAACAAAAGGTATATCTAAGATGTATGTGTGTGTGTGTGTGTGTGTGTATGTTAATTAAATAAAAAAGTTGAGAGTCACTTTCTTTACACGCACACGTGTATTTATTTGTTAGTATTGATTTTCGCACATGTACAGTTCTACTTAGGATTTCTTTATACCCTCTGCATGTCCCTAAGAGTAAGTGACAATGATGGTTTGGGAGAAAACACACGTTTTTACCAGCCGTGCCCTGATCTGCTCAGCTGGCTTTCTGAGCCATGCTCCCTCGGCTCTCTGGACCCGTTCCCCGCCCCCCACGTGGCCTTTTCCCAGCAGAGCTTTTAGTCAAAGGAATTCCTAGAGTTCCGCCATACTTGGAGTTTCCCTTTCTCGCTCTCAGTCACCAGCACCTAAATCCCTTCCTGGGCGCTGACTGGCACACGGGTGGTCACCTCCTGAGGTTACTGCAGAAAAACAAGGAAGAATTTTAAAATACGTAAAATGAACCAAACATCCTTAAATGGAGAAGAATGAGGCCAATACAACGGAAGCCATAATCCCAGTAACAGAAAATAGGATCTCGCTGCTTTATTTCAGAGCAGTGGCCCCTCCTGATCGCTTAGAAAATCCACACGTTAATGACACGTGTGCGGACTCACTTGTTTTTACCTAGTGCTGACAGTCGGGCGAGTGGGGGCTCGAGAAGAGAAAGGAAGCCCAGGCGAGGGGATTGCTGAGCTGCACCGTCTCGGTTTCCGGCCTCGGCTGATGGAATTATAGTTTATTTTTTTAATTTTCAGAGGTAGGCCGATGACAGCTGAAGAAGACTGTATTTGCTGAGGAGCAGCATGATGGTGGAGAGGAGCGGAGCTCCTGAGGGAGACCTAATGGTTCCTCTCCTTCCTGCACGGAGATAAAGACTTATAATAAGCGTGCATGTTCACCATCTGGCTCTGTGCATGTGGTCCTTATGGAGGGGAGAGCAGCGCAATCTGTAAATGATCAGGAGCCATGGCGCTCTCTCCAGAGAATCCACGATGCAATCAAGGTGACAGATGGCATGGCCACTGCTGTGGCCTCATGGAGAAGATCAAAATCACCTTCAATAAACTCTGACTGAAATGGGCATGAGCACCTCAAAAAAGTCAGTTTGTCAGTCAAACGGCGACAGCAAGCTGCACTGGGGAAGCGTCGCGGCCAGCTCTCTGTTTTCAATCGTTTCCATCTGACTGGGCCTGAACTATGATCTTTCTCAAATTGTCCTTTCTGTTTAGCTGAAGCAGGCCAGCAAATTGCCAGATTCATTGCTTTATTGAAGAAAATTGAAAACACGATGTCCTCAATTCCGGGGACGTGCGGCTGGCAGGTGCCAGGGACACCCAAGCGCGGAGAGTGGATGGACCCTGTGTCTTCAGCTCAAGTTTGCTCAACTTTAGGCAGATTTTTGGATGTGAAAATAAAATGCAAATGTCTGCCTGGCATGGAAAGATAAGCTGGCAGTGGATATATAAAGGATATTAGGTGTCCAATGAATGTGTGTAGATAAATGGTTGAAAAGAGGAGGAGGAGGAGGAGGAAGGAAGGAAGGAAGGAAGGAAGGAAGGAAGGAAGGAAGGAAGGAAGGAAGGAAGGAAGGAAGGAAGGAAGGAAGGAAGGAAGGAGGGAGGGAAGACGTGAACTCGTGTTGTTAGTAAGTGCTCTGTATTTTAACAGCAGGCTGCTGCCTTGCTGATAGATTGGGTACTATAACCATTTTTATGCATATTAATTGCATATGGGTTTCTGTGAATTTGAGGCTTTGGACATAAGATCAATGAAATACATATCTATTATTTTGTCCTAAACAAATTATGTAGTATTTGTAAGGACGAGCAAGTGGAGAGAAATTTCCATTTTTGACTCCCCTCCACCTTCCCACAGAAGCTCCAACTGCTCTTAAAGCTGGAGGGAAATGAGTAAAAGTTACTTGTAGTAGGAGGACAATAAACCACTGTCTTTTGGGAGGTAAGGGCAGTGATTTCGGGTCAAAGATGACGGATCTTAATGAAAGAACTCTCCCCCGCTGTCTCCGCCTCCTCCCTTGGCAGAGTTCCACTGTTGTTCTTCCTCCCAAGCCCTAGGAAATATAGATTTCAGGCAAAAGTCGACCTTTTCAACCTTGTGGTTTCTCAAGTACCCGATATGTGTTATCTGACACTGGCGTTTAATATTGCAAGCCAGTGAGGAGGCCTCAGAATTCCAAATTTCCATTGCTTTTCCTGTTTGGAGCTGTGGTCTTCTGGTTTTGCATACTTGCTTTATTTAAAACCCAAATCCTGCTCCTGCCCCTGTCCCCATCCTCCTCATTGGAAATAATTTGTTTGACAGCTGAGACGTGTCTTATTGTGGGGCCCGGGATTTGCATAAAGTCTTTGCTCCTCTCCTAGGTGCTTCTGGAGGCTACTGTCCTGCTCTGGAGAGCCACAAACAGACCTAAAGGGCTTCGTTCCTAACCCGTGAACACAAAGTAAGGAAACTGTGCAAAGGGGTCCATGCCAAGTAACAGGAATCGCAAGAACTTTCTACAGGGACTGTCTTTTTCACAGGGCACATAAGCGTAGCTGACTTGTTACGTGTCACAGTTGAGTGTGGTCTCTTAGGAGCAGAGGACTAAATTTAACCAGGTGGAAATATATATCCAGTGCTGAACACCTACTACATACAGGCTGTTCTGGGAGCTGAGAAACAAATCTTCAAGATGGGAAAGTAGGTATCAAATGGCACTTTTATCAGCGCTGTGCTTTGCTTATCCCTTGTCCCCTCTTTCTGGCTCTTCGGTGAGCAGGCTTTGTGTCCCTATCAATAATCGTTCTTGTGAAACACCAGGGCCCAGACATGGTGGGCACGTGCTGCCCCATCGCAGGAGACGCTGCCGTATTCTCTATCCTGGCCTTTGGCTCTGTGGGATGACAGGGTCTGTAACAGACATGTTCATCCGTATAGCCACAAGGAGGGGTGGCAGGACGGGTCATTTCTGTCTTTCAGCAGCAATTCTTGGCCCCAGACTCTAATTGCTGCAGGGAGTAATAAGGCAAATGGGTCTAACCCTCTTCTTTAGAGAAAAGATTATGTGGGGAACTTTAGCAGGGGCCGTACGGATAAGAGAGCATAGACTGGAACGCGAATGCTCTGAGACCCGCACCTAGCATGAAATTTAGTAATCAGAACTTGGCCAAAATTCAGATAATTATGTTCTAGCCCTCTCTGGCATGGAGTGTCGTCTGATCATACACGAATTGTGTAACCACATATGGTTATTCTCTTTTATGCCCTATCATTCCTGAATAATAAATTGTTTGGAAAAGGTTTCTTGCAATAGGTATAATAAACTTATACCTGTCAGCAGAGCTTTTGCTTTATAAGCTGTATATATGTATTTGCTCCATCTATGAGTGTGGTAGGTAATAGGATATACGGAGCTTCGGTTTCCACCAGCTTCTAGAATTCACAAGCAAGCAGCCATAGGAGGGTAGCTTGCATTCTCAATGATCGTAGCTCTAAGATGGACTAAGTAATTTATATATATTTTCTGGAAAGATAGACACAATGCTGAAAGAGGTTACATAGAACTTTGAAAACACACTCACGTAAAGACATGCAATTTTACTGAATACTCAGATCTCCAAAGCGTGCCAGTGGCCCGAGATAGCCTGGCCATGAACAGTAATGGTGCATGGTGATTTCGCACCCTCCCTGCCCACCAGGCTGTTTGTCTTCCCTTCGAGGGGACTATGCTGTCTTATGTCAAATGGGGAAATGGGTGGCTCACCACACATTGTCATCACTGCCAGTAAAACAAGTTAGACAGTCCTATCAACTTTGGAACAGAGAAATGGAACACCGTTGTGCACACGGAGGACGTCACGGTATGAGCACACACCAGGTTGAAATTGCGTTTCGGAAGCTACTGCGTTTTCTGGTCAGGATCCAGCCCGAACCCTCAGTGTTCTCATGGTTTCCGTCCTTGCACATCTGAACAGGAGCGGTGGTGAGTGAGGACGATGCCCTGTTCGCCAAATGTTTCCCACGCGGCTGGTGTGTTTCGCTTCAGCTTTCGTGATTTTTTATAACCAGATTTGTGACTTCTAAAAAAATCTTAGCGAAATGTTTCTGTCATGGCATGTTATCTTGCTTAGAGAGGTCAATAAACATCTCACAGAACTTATTCATGTTTCCTTCTGTTGATAACTTGGTGCCCGTTTTAACCTTCACCGGGGTAGCAGTGAGCAGTGGTTCCTGTTTCCTGTCGGATTTCTCTGCCCTCCGTAATGAATGAACCGCTGATTCGACTTCTTTGAGTTCTCTTTGGTGACTGATCCACCATAACATATGCTGTCTTTGTCCATAAAGTCATTTATCATTCATAGAAAAATGTTATTTCTGGGGCATTTTGAGCTGGTGTGGGCCATAGTTCTCTTGACATTCTTATAGTCAGCAAGAACCTGCTTTCCTTTATTCCTCATGACACTTAAAAAAATTTTAAGTAGTTTTTTTTCCATCTTCTCCAATAAGCAAAGACTTCTCATAGAGTGAAGACTCTAAAACAATATCGCCCGGGAGACGTACAATGGTAGCTATGAATGAGAGCCATGTACGTCATTTTTCATGTTCCAAAGCCAAATTTTAAAAAAGTAAAAAGAAACAAAATTACTTTTGAAAACAAATTTTATTTAACTACATAAACAAAATGTATATTCATACAGCAGAATATTATTCAGTTATAATAGGAATGAAATTCTGCTACATGCTCCGACTTGAATGTACCTTGGAAACTTTATGCCAAATGAAATAAGCCAGCCGCAAAGGACAAATATTGTGTGATTCCACCTATGTGAGGTACCTAGGGTCATCGGATTCATAGAGACGGACAGTAGAATGGCAGTTGCCAGAGACTGGGGAAAGAAGTCAGTGTTTAATGAGTACGGGGTTTCGGTTTGGGAATATGAAAAAATTCTGGCGACAGATTGTGGTGGTGGTTGTACAACGATTCAGATGTTCTCAATGCCACTGAATTGTACATTTAAAAATGATTAAAATGGTATATTTTATATTATGTATGTTTTACCATATATACATGAAAAGTGATCAGATTATGACATTCTTTTGTTCAGAAAGCTGCAGTGTATTCTCATCACACTATCAACAATGTTCAGACGTCCTTTCTGAGATCTCATTACTGCAATCTGGCTTCTGACTTCTTCAGCTACCTTTTCTTGCCTTTGCTACTTGCCATGTGACCTTCTGTAACTTACTTAACTTGCTTAAGCTTCTGCTTCTTCATATATAAATTTGGGCTACTTCTAGTATCAATCGACTGCATGAAATTGGTGAGGATTAAATGATATAACGCAGGTGAAATGCTTAGCACAGTGCTTGGCCCATAGGAAAGTCTGAATAAAGACTAGCTTTTAAAATTTGTAGTTGTTACAGGTATATTTAATTTCATAGCAAATGCTTAACACATTATATATATCATTAATTCCTTTATAATGTCTGGAGAAATGATACAGCAGGTAAATTACAGGTGTGTGGATAGAGATGGGACGAGTATTTGTGAACAGTGTTATTTACTGTGGAGAGATCCATATAGATATCCTGGTGTGCAGATTAGGAGAATTTGATCTAAAACTTTGTTAAAACAAACACAGGGTTGAAACCAAGCTTTCTCTGAATGGATTATCCTCGCGTAGCCGGCACTCGCCCGGGCCACGTTCTGTTGATCTGATTACAGGCATCTTTGTAGAACACTCATGACTGGCAGAGAAAAACTGAGCTGTGTCAGAGGTATCCGATAGTTTCACAGTGCAACACTTCCCTGCAAACAACATTTAGAGGGAATCTGTTGTTTTACAAAATTAGGTGGTCACAATTTGTACTCCCCAGGAGCTATTCATAGGAAGGGTTCATTTGCATCAGGCCCACCCTGGTGGCCCTCCCTTTTCCCTCACCTGTAGCTCACAGGTGCCACCACAGATCTGGGCCAGTGTGGAAATGGCCCCATAGCCTTACCTCTGAATGTGACCAAATATTCTTGTTTTTACCGAGATGAAAAGTGGAATCAATAAACTATGCTTACAGTATAGTCGTCGTTGTTGTCGAAACATGTCAAGGACAGTCACTCTGCTTACTGCTATTTACATGGCGAACGCAGTCGATCCCTGAACCTCTAGTCTGAGGCCCGTGGCTGCCTGTCTCCCAGAGCTCCTTCTTTGCTTTGTCCTATCGCCTGCCATTTGGCAACGCCCTGTAGAGCTGGCCAGCAACGAGGGGACAAAAAATCCTCCCGTCGCAAACCTCAAACTACTTCATATTAATTAACAGGTTTTGGGGGAAAAGATATAATTATACCTAAAATAAAGTAAGTTTTATTTTTATGATCTCTTTATAATCCAAGAAGCAGCCTTGTGTCATTTGAAAAGATCACTAAACAAAGAAGGAAGAAAACGTACCCAGACCCTTTCTAGCTAATTCTCTGGCCATATCGTTTCTCTGGTGTTCTTTGCAGTTAATGGTGGTTTTCACCAGTTCTGCAACGTGAGAAGTGTTAGCTATACTGTAACATTCATCACTTTATAAGCTGATTATGATTCAAACTCCCAGGAATGAAAGTTTGAAATTCTTTTCCTACTTATTCATTATTTTACCTCGAAAGGATGAGAAAGTTATTTAACCTAAAGCATTACTATCCCACGAGAATACCAAAATAATGGGTTTGCATGTGGGTACAATTTTACATTACATATTATTCTGAGAACTGGAGTTTTAAGCATTCATTACTAGTAACTATCAAACACACAAAAGATCTGAAACTTTTTGAAAAATGTGAAGAAATAGTTAAAGGTTAAATTAAAGGAACAAAGTGAGATCTGTTTTTTGGCTATTCTACTGGTATTTCACACATGCTTGTATCTCTTAAATTTGATGATAATTGCAAAAAAAATTACTAATCCAGACTTTATTTTGCAAATCACCAAAGAGTTTTAAGATAAACTGAAATTTTACTTATTCTGATTGCTATGTTGCAACAAAACCGTGGCTAGTCAGCATTTTATCAAAAGGGTGTAATTTCCATAACTGTTAGGAGACCTCATTATCGGAAGATATGGTGTGTAGACAAAAGATATCGAGAGGGTGTTTATGAAAAGCTTTGCTATAGGAAGTCAATCATAGAAAAATTATTTCACATAAAAATAAAACTCTACTGTCAGGCTGAGGAATATGAACATGTAATGTTTTCGGTTTTATATTTCAGTAGATCACTGAGTTTTACATTGGACTATAGAAGAACAGAATAATAAAATTTGTGGATTACTTGAGAAAATTATTTAGTTTTTATTTTTTGTCTTGTCAAAATAAAGGCAGCCTTCTTGTGCGTTTGGCAAATAATTGAGGAAAGTGAGAATATACATAGACATGGAAAAAGAAGCCGTCAGGTCTTGAACTCAACACCTCAGACTAGATTTTTAGAAAGGATTTCCCCACGGAGCGCTCCCTGCCTGCCCCACAGACCCGAGGCCCCGGGAAGGGGCTGCAGATGCCCCGGCCTCCACCATGTGCCCATCTCCAGCTGCACATCTAAAATTTGTAAAAGGCTGCCAGAAAAACAACAGCAACGTGCTCCTATTTTAAATACTTAGGTCCATGTCACATTCAGCTCCTCCGAAGAGGGTATAGCTGGTTTTACAATTTCTTCTAGTGGCCCATGCAGATGAGAATCACTGAGTCATGTGTACCTCAGCCACAGCGTGACAGAGAAGGAATGCTTCTTTGTACAACAAAAGACGTTTCTCTAGCAGACAATTCTTTGGTGTCTGCATCATCCAGATGGCCATTTCCGTTTGTCTCCAGGGGTGAACCAAGCAATACAGCAGCATAAAGAGGATAAAAACAGTATTTTCTCCAAATCCTGTTCTCCCCAACCTCACTTCATTTTCTCTTTCAACTCATTACACACTACTAGAAACTGACTTGTTTCACAAGATTTTGCTTTATCCAGTGTTTCTTAGGCTTTGGAGGAATGGATGCCCAGAATCCTTAAGGCATATATACTTCCTCTTCGAGGTATAATTAATGTCACATATAGGAGGATGGTACAAAAAAGAAAAGTTTGAATAATACATGATGAGACATTTGTAGCGAGTTGAGGAAAGCCCAAATATTTGTAGGTGATAGAAATCTTCATTCTTATGAAGATTAAAATGGTCAGCTCCTAACGGCTCAAAGTTATTTTATGCATTCATTTCAGAATGTTTTTTTATAAACTACATTCTTAAAGTGAGGAATATGCATCAGAAGGAATGCAACCTATTAAGAGAAATATTAAAAAACAGATAATGACAATAAATTCATAGGTTACATAGTTAGTTACAAATTTTATGTTATATTGGATTCTCTCTGTCTTACAAATAATAATGAAGCAACATTATAAACAAGTAAGAAAATGCAAAAGTGAGACATCTTACAGATACATTGTTTTTCCTATGTTAATTATTTGACTTATTTTAGATTATTAGACTGCGAAATACACACCTGAGCTACATATTCAATGAGTCTTTATTATAAAAAGACTAAATTACTTTTCTGATTCAGAGAATTTAAAAAGGTAAATATTGAGCTAACCAGTTGAATAATACGGTGAATTTTGGAATAGAATAAAAAGACCTAAAGAATCAAAAGACTAAATTTACGAATGTACATTCTTGTCTCCAATACCTGGGTTAACATCAGAAATATAGCTTTCTTTTTTCTTCTGCTCCTTATTATGAGGAGAGGGTAGGGGCATGGAACTCAAGGAATGGGGAACTGATTTGGGTTTATGGACAGAAACCAAGAACAAAGATTCCAAGTTCTGTCCTGAGCTTTAAATTGGACTGTCTGGTCTTGTGGGAGCCGCTTGCCCTTTTGTGTATTGAGATAGCAGCATGTAGCCAGGAGCACAGGCTGGAGAAATTCGGACACCTGATTGAAATCTTCATTTCAGCTCTTACCAGCCATGTGACCTTGGGGCGGGACTTAACATCTCCTAGTCTTGGTTCTTTCATTTTCAAAATGTGGATATCAACAGCTACCCTCCAAGGCTGCTTGGAGAATCCAATGAAATTATACTGGTAAAAGATCTAACACGGTGTTTGGTACACAGCACAGACCCGGAGGTAGAGCTCTTTGTTATCTTCAAATAAAATGCTTCGATCAGTTTCCTCTGAACTGTAGTATCCTGTGATTCAGGAACTAGTTGATTTTGGCATCCAGATTTTGTCTCAGAATCAGGTAATTTGCTGACACCCCACCCCCATCACATACATGGTAGTCATCCACTAGTAGAGTTCCTGGTCACGTAGAGCAGGTCATGTTAAAGGCACAGGCATTGGCTCGGGTTAGTTTTATGCCTGGCATGGAAGCAAAACATCACAGAATTGTTCACTCAGTTGCCTGAACTACAGTTCAATCCTCCACCATGACTGAGTGATCTATTTTTTTCCAAAGCTGCGAGAAATTTAGAGATGGAAGCTAGCCTAGCACTGAATCAAAGCTCTGTGGTTCTGTCATACGCATTCCTTGGTTTCTCTTCAACCTTATTTTAAATATCCCTAGGGATGGGCTTTCATCATTTTTCTTGACTATTTTTTAAAAATTTTTACTGTTGGAAAGTTTTCTCTCTCATTCAGGGTAAATCGTCCTTTCTTTTCTTGTATACTCCTAGCTATCCTGCCCTAAACCTGATTAAATAATTCCTCCTGCCTGTTCAGTATTTCTCTTGTCAGATTTTTGTAGTCAATTATTGGTCCCCCCTCAGCCATTACTTAGCAACACCAGACATAATCTTCATCTTTAATTATTTCTCATAACTCATTCCTCCATCACCACAATCATTATTCTCTCCTCCCTGAATTAATCCATCTGCTCTTCTGAAGGTAACCTCAGTGCCTGAGGTGCGTGTTCCCTTGGAAGTAAAACACAGAAGCATATTTATTTTAAATCTTTATTGAAATAATACAACAGTCCAGACAATTTTGAAAACAAAACACAAAAAAATTAACCTGCTCTTCTAACACGATGGCTATTGTTACTTTTGTCTTTATCATTTTTACCTTTTCAAGTATAAATACCTCATGCTATTGAGTGAAAATTATGCACAAGGCACCGATGATGGGGTGGATGTCTGGTTGCTATGGTGGTAATCAGGACGGTGCACGTGCCAAGTCCACACGAATTATCGCGCTTACCACCACAGCAGTCCTGTGAGGTGGCTCTATGACCCATTTCACAGATGAGGAGACTGAGGTTCAGAGCAATTAAGTAAGTGCCCCAAAGTCTGGCTCCAGGGGTCACTCATAATGGTTATGGTATTCTGTCCACCTATCTTTTCTCCTGTTGTGTCATAGTAATTATTTTAATGGCAGTATATTGGGTGAATAATAATTTAGTTAATTCTCCATCAATAGTTCTTTAGAGAGATTCCACTTTTCACTATTACAAACATCTATGAAATGAACTTTTTAGAGGAATGAATAGCATAAATTTAGAGGATTGTTTTATTTTTCCCTACATTATACTTCTAAAAATTATTTAAGTCCAGGAATCATAAAAGGAAACATTGACATAATTGATTAAATTATTTTTAAAAAATGAGTTCTGGATGGCATAATGTACCATGAATAAGAATGAAAACAAATAATGAACTGGAAAAATTATCTGCATAAAATTTGACAGGTAGAATGTTGTTCCATAGTGTAGTGGTTAGCATGTCTGCTTTACATGCAGAAGGCCCTGGGTTTGTGTCCTAGGGGAGCCATGGTCCATGGTCTATGGACATGCCACCCTGAACAAGCCCGATGTTTGATATTGGAAGCTAAGCAGGGTTGAGCCTGGTTAGTACTTGGATGGGAGACCACCTAGGAAGTCTAGGTACTGTAGGCATAAATAATAATAATGATAACAAAATAATTTGACAAGTAAATATTAATATTCTCAGTATCCAAAGAGTTTATATAAATGACCTTAAAAATGCTCTAATAGAACAATTAACAAAAGAGGAATATAAATGACAATAACCCCTTGAACTAGTGTCCAATGATACTAGTAATTAAAGATATATATATATATATATATATATATATATATATATATCAGAACTAATAGTTTTTACTTATCAATAGGCAACACCAAAAACAATGACAGCACCGAATGTAGGCAAGGGCATGGCAAAACATGTTTACTCACATAAGGCAGGTTGGATTAAAAACAGATACAATTGTTCTAGAAGTTAATTTCCAATATATACCAAAGTATTTAGCTTAAACTCTTTAAAACAGCATTTCCTCTTATAAGACGAAGAAAGGATCTTTGAGAGGAAAGACCTTTGCAATAAATTACTACAGGAGTGAACCCTCTGGAACCTAACCTGATATATTTAGTCAAGATTCAGATAAAATCTAACAAACCAATATCCCACTCCTAGGACTCTGTGGGGTTGAAATCCCTGACCATTTTGGGGGTTACTATTGTGAAGAGGATAGATGTTTTATGATAGATTTTCTCCATGAAAAGAGTCCAACATCCACCCTCCAAAAATTAGGTTCAGAAAACAAAAAGATATTTTGGTCCCGCGATGAAAGAAAAGCGACATGTAAATCATCTGTTTCCTCTGGGATGGAGGAGGAGCAGGCAGGCAGCCGGCACTCCCCTGACGAGGCTCACGCACCAGTAGAAAACCCGTGGGAGAAGCCACAGTCTGCAAACTCCATCTTTTGGGGGTATGAGAAGGAATCACATTTAAACCTCAGTAATGTACTACCATATCAGATCCAAAATCAATGAGAAATTTCCTTGGAATGAATCTCCTCTTGACCCACCCTCACCTTCATTCTGTTAACCTGGCTGCCCTGAGAAATATTTTCAAGAGAAAAATGTGAGAAACCATTCCCAAAGCCAGACAATAGCATGCGCTTGGGCATGGCCAACGTCAGTGTAACGATTGCTGTGCCTTCTCAGGAGGGAAGGGGGAGTCAGGGTGCACGAGTAGCTGATGCGGAGAGCACTGTCGTTTGTGTGAATGGGTGTACAGGGCCATCGATTCATTTCCTCAATCATGCATTTATCCAGCAGGCATTTGTTGAGTGTCTATTATATGTCTTATGTTTTCCTAGGTGCTGAGGATGCAACACAAACAAAACAGACCCAATGCCTTCATCGCGGGGCTTACTTTCTAGTAGTGTCTCAGGGCCAGATGTGAACACAGGGTTGAATTACTCTTCCGAATGGAGTTGTTGGGGATGGAAGTGCAAGGAAATGGGGCACAGTGCAACTGGGCTCGGAGGGAAAGATGGACAGGAGCTGGAGCGGGACAGGGTAGGAGGGCTGGCGAGGGGGGGGGGCGGCAGTTCTGGGGGGGGGGGGAACGTCAGAGAGGGTTTGGGGTCAGAGGCGGAGGTTCATGTGCTGGATGGTATGTGATGCGATTCCTTTCTTCTTTTTAAATCATCCAAAGCCTAAAATTAAGTGTTTCCCGAGATTCCCTTTCCCATGGAAAGTGGTGACGGGACCAAGGTTTGCACGTGAATGGCTGCAAGGGTGGAGGGTGAGCGGGCATCCGCCTACATGTTGCTGGTGCTTCTGAAGGAGCTGTGAAAACATCACCAGTTTGTCTCTGTGTATTTAGGGACATTTTTCTCCATTATACTTTTCTGCATTTCCTTCCTTCCTGCCTTCCTTCCTTCCTTCCTTCCTTCCTTCCTTCCTTCCTTCCTTCCTTCCTTCCTTCTATCCTTCTTTCTTCCTCCTCCTCTTCCCCCTCCTCCCTGTGTCTCTCTCTTTCTTCCTTCACAATTACCTTGTATTATCTCTACAGAAAAAAAAAAACGATATCTTAAGATTGTGTTTACAATATTGCTTTCTATCACCTTAAGATTTCAATTATGGTTCTGATTTTTCACCCCCTCGCTGGACATTTAGGTTTTGTAAATGTTTCTGATTCCAACATAAAATTTGGTTGTATGTCACTTTATTCTGTTTCTTCCTTTACTACTACGGAGTTTTCATAATTTAACTTTTTATATGGAATTTCAGGTTTTTGATGGTTGCTCAGGAGTATTCAGTTTGGGACTCCACAACTTAAGATGAATTTGAAGAATTTTTTAAATATGGAAAAATAACAAAAATGATTATGGGATGAGGAAGTAAGAACTATTCTGAAAGAGTACAGAAGGGGAGCTCATTTCATCAAAAAATAGTAAAAGATATACTAAAAATTTGTTTAATTCATCGTGCCTCATATTTTGGTCTTCATTCTCAAGGGAATAATCTGAATTTGGAAAATCTCTTCTTAGAATTCCGGTTAGAACTATTATTCTCACAACCTCTCTTTTTAGAACTCTCATTCCTCCGGTGTTATTTATGTAACACTAGCCTATAAGTACCTAATATTATGAGTTGTCTTGGATACAAAGGATGTGGTTTACAGGAATAAGTGAATGACTAATGACTCAAATGTTTTTATACCTAGAAAAGGCTGATAACCAGATGTTTTTAATAAATAAATAAGAGAAAATTTCTTCAAATTGCAGCCTAAAATACTTTGGTTTTGTACAATGTAAAATGACCAACGGTTATGTTTGTTCAGCATTAGAGCGAGACCATCATCTTTCTGGAAGAAATCAGTGTGAGCTGTTCAGTATGTACTTCAGAAGCTGCAGATAACTTCTTGTGTTGAAGGAAATTGGTCTTTTCTTGTTTGTCTCGTGGGAAAAATTGTTAGGCCTCTGCCATTTTTCTATTTCTCTTTGCATTTTTTAATGGTATTTTTCCCTCACTATTTTTATCAATGTGCAATTTTTAACATCCACGAGAAGCGTATATTTTTGTGCATGTAAAAATCAATTAAAATTGCTCACATTTCAAATGAATATTCAGGGCTTATTAAATTAATATTTAGATTTTAATAACAAACTGAACAACCTTTCTCCCACCCAAGTGGGAACATGGGAATCATTTTATAGTTTTTCCCAAAATAGGAGCCTCTAAGTCTTTAATCTTTAGAAGGAGAGCCCGCAGTCCTCTGAGTTCAACATAATCTCTTAAATGTTCTTCCATCAGTATTCAAAATGTTGCCTGATTTGGGCAGATGACATTCAGGGACATTTACTTTGATCACTTCCTGACCTAACTGTACTGCATTAATCTATTCTCTCTCACCGTTGGTCATAGTAATTAGGTCCATTCTAGTGATAATATTTTTTTCTGGAGAAAGTAGTCGCTAGAACTAAACTTCCTTTGGTTTCTCCTTTTCTCTTTTATTTCCTCCTTTTTATTGTCTCAGATACATAGTCATCGACTGCGTCATCATCACCACCCCCCAATTTACTTTTAAAAATCTGAGGTACCTCTTTTACTCGGTTTTCTTCTTCTTATGTCTTCCTTCTTTTTCTCGTCTTGCTCCCCTTATTGTAAAAGAAATGATTCTGAATCGTATATTCTCCCCCACCATTAAAATACATGCCGCCTGTGGGCCGATAGCAGTGAGTTGTCCCCGTGATTTACCTCGTTTATTCGAGTGAAACCAGAGAGATATTTGGGAAGCAAGTGGCTGATCTGATACTCTCTCAGGAGCGTTCTTAGCCCTGTGACTCGAGTCACAGGGAGGTTGTGTAATACTCAAAAAAATAATAGCCTACCCTTCCACAGAGATGTTTATTAAGGAGCAAATTATCCTCATCCCCAAGTCATTTCATTATAGTTCTTAAGAGCACCATTTTGGGATAAACAAAGTGAAATTGCAGTTAACTAAATGCTAGCATCTGTTTAATTGTTTCAAATCTGCAAAATGTGTTAATTTGTAAAAACTCTCTGCCATGATACACCCTGTATAAATCTCTGCAGCAGTAATCATAATTTATTAATTCCCTCATTTACTTGTTTCTCAATAAACATTTATTAAATAGTCATAAATTCACCCAACACTGTACCTAAGTATTAGGTTATGAAGACAAAATAATTAAAAGAACTTTCGTTGAACTTTTTTTTTTACTTACATTTAAAATAAAGCTATTTAAATTTAGTAGTTTTCGAGGTTCTCATGATATATATTGGGCCTTGGGCTTAGGGCTTTGATACTGAGAATGGATACATTCTTAATTTCTTAGAGCATTTCCCTATTATTATATGCCAATTTCTATTTGTGCCCTAAATATATCCGCTGTCCCGAATTTTATCACAATTATTTTCTTGCTTTTAAAAATAACTTTAATACTTATGTGTCATCCGAATAGCTAGCTTGTCCACATAGTTTTCCTGTGCATATCCTTGTGCTTGTCTCTGAGTGCTCATATGTATGTATATATTTCTCCTGGTTATATAACTAAGATGGGATTATCAGATCATAGGGTAGTTGTATCTTCAACTTTAGTTGATAATGTCAAATTCTTCATCAAAGTGGTGATATCAATTGTTGTCCCCTCAGCACTAGGAGTTCCAATTGTTTTATATTCTAGCCAGTATTTGGTATTGTCGGTCATTTTCAATTTCTTCTTCTCTGTGGCTATATAGGCGATATTTCATTATGTTTTAATTTGCATTTTTTTGATTAGTAATAAGATTTTATGACTGAATATTATATATCTATATATATATGCCTCTTAAGTTTCTTTTCCATTTTAAATTTATTTAAAGTTACTTTTGTTGAATTCTAGTTCTTTTTATCTTCTAGATACAAGCTCTTCGGCAGTTACATGTGTTGCAAGCTTTCATGGATAGAGAATATTTTAGTTGATCTATACTTCTGGGTTGCATTTCATTTCATCACCTTGAAGCTATTCCTCTGTCTTCATTGTTTCTCCTGAGAAGTCAATTGTCTGATACTTTTTTTTAAAGTAATATATTCCCTCCACCTTCGTTATTCTTTCTAGTTGCTTTTGTATAATGTGTTTGAGAACACTTTTTAATTTGTTTATCTAGCTTTGCATTTGATGGGACCCTTAAATCTGTGGGTTGAGAATATCTTAGTTTTAGAAAATTCTTAGCCCCTAAATTATCTTCAAACCTTGTTTCTGAAGCAGTTTCTTTCCTGTCTTTCTAGGACTCCAATCACATGGAGGTTAAGTCTCTTTCCCGAATACTTCATGTCTCCTACTTTTTATTCTGTATTTTCCATCTTTTTTGTCTCTCAGAGTTTCATTATGAATAGTTTCTTCTGGCTTATATCTGTCTAGCTGCCTTTAATATTCCATTCTCTGAATTCTTAATTTCAGCTTTTCCTTTTAGAATTACCATCGAGGTGGCAGGTGGAGGGGTGTGCAGAGGAGGAATCTCAACAGAATCTGTTCCAAAGTAACTGAATTAAACCTACAAAAGACTGTTCAACTTAGTGAATCAGATTCATTTTTTTCACCAGATTGAACTAAATTTACTCTACTACACAATGAATTGTGAGAAAGGGGAGATAATTTTAAAGAAATAAATGAGATATATATATACACTTTTTTTTTTTTTTGGTAAAAGAACATCGAAAGGCAAGTTTCATCATACTCTGAATGTGCTTTTTTCCATTCATTTTTCTTGAGGCTCAGATGGTTCTTTGGCTTGTACATTCTTCCAATGAGATATGAATTCTGTGACTATCTATGATGATCATTTATTTCTGAACCTGTTGCACATATATTTTTTTAATCTGGTTGTCTTCTGTCATTTAGAGCCATTATCTTCTCTCAGAGGTTTCTTTTTTTTTTCATGGTCCTATATTCTGGACGAATATCTCATGTTTGTCTTCTGTCCTTAAGTTTGATTTTCTGCAGTGTCGATTCTATACTTTCTTGCCTCTAAAGTATATTTTAATTCTGCCATTATTTTTGAACATTTTAAATAAAAATGTCCAAAATATTTTTAAAACAGCACGATAAACCACACGTACCAGTGAGACAGCCACAGAGGGGAGCTGCTTGGCCCTCGCATTGGGAAGGAGCTTGAGCTTCAGTTGTGGAGAGAGCAGTTCGCTGAAATGCAGCACGTTTGGGACTTGCCAAAGTCCCTCTCCTCGGGGGCAGCACCCAGCCAGGGAGGGAGCACAGCAGGGGCACAAGGGCCCGGACATTTCTGCCCCATGTGGGACTCTTGGATGGGAGCTCGTGCATTGGATTGGCCCACACTGTCAGATCTGCATTACAGTCTGAGACTCTCCTCTCAGTTCTGCCTCCTTCTGCCTGTTTTCTTACAGATGTGTAACATGGCCTGCAGGCTTTCCCCTGACTAATGCTGTTTCCTCCTGGTTTATCTTTCACTTGACTCACCCCCAAGAAATATCTGTCCTCTAACTCTACCTCAGCGTCTGTGCCTGTACGACCCACCACTTGTCTGCGACAATTTAGATGTTACCGCATTCATGTCACGTGTCTATTTTCTAATTTTTGTTTCTTTGCTGAAGTATTTTAAAACAAATCCTAGGCATCATGCCATTTCACCTCTTTGTACTATGTTGTACACCTCTTAGAAATATGAAAAATTTATCATGTGTTCATAATGCGTACATAACATCAACAGTTATTCCTTAATATCATCCAATACCTAGTACATAATCAAAATTTTCCAGTTATCTAAAAAATTTTATGAGCCAAAGACATGTTATGTTTGTATGTAACCTAAGTCATTTTCTGCTATGTGTTTTAACTTCAACCAGCTCACTTAGAATTTCTTTTTCATGATGTTTTTTCTTTTATGGTTTCTTGTTTTCTTTCTACATGGTCTCTATCCTCCTGTAATTTTTAGAGGAAGTTAATCACATTTCTTCTAAAATTTTTATCTTTTTAAAAGGAATTAAGAATCAGAAAGTTAATCCTCTTAACCTTCAGAATAATGATTCATTTGCCTTATGTCTCTACAAAGTGGGTGATTTTTCTTTTCTGTTTATATATATTGGAAGGGAAGAGCTATATTTATTTCTGGAGTTTCCAACAGACAGGGTAGAATACTCTATATTCCTTTACTATAAACTTGTGCTACAATATTTTCCCTCTAAGATTTAAACCTAAAGTTCCAAGTTGGTGGAATTTACAATCGCTTCTTGGCATTCTTCTAATGCAAGTCTCCTGGACTGAGATCGGATCTTCTGATTCAGCTATAAGATTTTCTGATCCAGCTAAGATAGTCAGACACAGTTTCCAGTTCTTCGAACCTCCCCGAGGCAGGTCAGAATGGCTCCCCCGACTCCTTTGAAGGGAACCATTGTGCTTGATTCAGAGGCTAGAGGGCGCGATGGTCTACAGTTGATAAAGTCATCTTCATCAACATTGCAATTAGGGCACATTCCACTCGACTTTGACATGTCATCTTCTCTTAAAGCTAGTGTCTGATGCAGTCGCCAGTTTTTGTCTTTTTTTTTTTTTTTTTAGTATCTTCATGGGTATTTTAATGGTGGTTGAGCAGAAATGTTTCAGGCATGGTTCCATTTTAACCTGGATGTCTGTAAATGCCATCATTACCCTTTATATGCAGGTATCTGCCAGGGGATAGAAAAGCAATTTGATAAATGAAATGCACAATTTAGAAGGAAAAGCTATATACATTTGTATTTCAGAGGAAAAAGATAATACAAAGAAAAAAATACGATAGAAATAAAATCCGTTGCCTTCTCCATTACCTCCCATGAGAGAGCAGGAAACAGCTAAATGTAAATATGCAAATGGAGGGGACTATACCAGACACAAGTAAATTCAGTTACAGAATTTTAGAGCTGCAAAATATATCTTTTATTTTAAAAGGGATAGAGAATTGTGACGATGGAAGTTTCATGTATCAAATGAAAATTTGAATTATGTTTTCATAAACTTGTGGACACAGTGACATCTGTCCAAGGAGGTCTCTATATATACTGAACACATGATTGTACCTGAGCTACTTTAGATTCATTTGATATCATGACTCTGTCAATTATCTAACCTAATGGCTGGAACGCAGGCTCTAAAGAAAATTTAGAGTGGAGAGCTCTAAATCACTGCCCCAAATTAAAGCAAATGTACGTTTTCTAGCTCCTCACAGCTGCAGAAAGCCAAAGGCATTATAGGATCATTGCCTTGAATTGATGTGGTGACTATCAATGTGTTGCTAATGTTATATACATGTAAAATTCTTTAATATTTATCACTATGATTTTAAGTTTTCCTGATTTTGTTTGGTCATTTGAGTTTCTAAAATATGAACTTTTTTTTGTTTGTTTAAAATTATAGTGTTCTTTTTTTGGGGAGGGGTTTAGGTTTTTTTCTTTTTAATAAAACTTTTTATTTTGAGTTAAGTGTAGATCGATGAGCAGTTGTAAGAAAGAGAGCCTATGTATCCTTTACCCAGTTTCCCCGGATGCTGATACTTGCAGACTATGTAGTACAAGACCACAACCAGAATGTCGACGTTGATGAAGTCCAGATACAGAACAATTCCAACATCACAGGACCCCTCCTGTCTCCCTTTTTCAGCCACATTCATTTTCTTTTCACTCTCTTCTAAGTAAGCAGGGTCACCACTAATCGGTTACTGATGTCTATAGAATCGTCATTCGATTAATATTACATAAACCAAATATCACAGCTTATAACTGACGTTGGCTCTTTTCATGTCTTAACGCTCTGGAGGTTCATCCAATTCCTTTTTGCTGCTCAGTGTCTTTCATGCTGTGGACGAACTTTGTTTAACCATTCACTTGTTCGATGACTTCTGGATTATTTTCAGTTTTTGGCTATTAGGAATGGAGTTGCTATAAACATTCATGTACAGGTTTTTGTGTGAACGTAAGTCTTCATTTAAAAAAAAAAATTGGAATATCCAGGTTTGCAATTGCTCAGTCATATGGTAGTTACATATTTAGCTTTTTAAAGAAACTGCCAAGTGGTTTCCTAAAATGGTTATACCATTTTACATACCCTCTGGCAATGTTTCTTCAGTTCTCCACATCATTTCTAGCATTTGGTATTGCCACTATTTTTCATTTTATCCTTTCTGTAGTAATAGCTCACTGTGGTTTTGATTTGCATTTGCCTAATGTTAAATGATCTTTAATACCTTTCCGCGTGCTAATCTTCCATTTGTATATCCTCTTTGGTGAAATGTCTCCTCATGAGTTTTGCCTAGTTTATAATTAGAATATTTGTTTTTTTACTGTTGAGTTTTGAGAGTTCTTTGTTTAGTCTAGATATTAGTTCTTTGTTGGATAGGTGGTTTGCATCTATTATCTCACATATCTTGCTTATCTTTTCATTCTCTTAACAGGATATATTACAGAACACAGTTTGTATTTTTGATGAAATCCAGTTTATCATCTTTCCCTTTTATGGATTATGCTTTGGTGTTATTTTACAAACCCTTTGTCTAGTCCTAAATCTCAAAAAAAATTTCCAATTTTTTCTAAAAGATTTATGGCTTTATGTTATACATTACATTTCATGACCCATTGTGAATTAATTTTTGTATAAGGTGTGAAACTTAGGTCGAAGTTCATCATCTTTTTCTTCTTCTTTTTTAAACCTATTGGTGTCCTTTTGCTCCAGCATCTTTATTGAAGGGATTTCGTCCATTGGATTCCTTTTGCATCTTTGTCAAAAATCAGTTAGGGTTATTTGCATGGGTCTGTTTCTGGGTTTTCTATTCTTTCTCATTAATTTATATATCTATTCCTTTACCCACACAACATAGTTTTAATTACTATAGCTGTACAGATCTTAAGATCAGATAAACTGACTCCTCCCACTTTCTTTTTTTTTTTTAAATTGTTTTGGCTATTCCAGTTCCTTTGCCTTCCTATATAAATCTCAGAATAACCTTCTCTATATCTATAAAATATCTTTCTCAGATATTGGTAGGAATTGCAGTAAATATTCATATCAATTTGGAGATAATTGACATCTTTACTATGTTGAATCTTCCATTTCATGAGCATGGTCTGTCTTTCCATTATTTGGATCTTCTTTGATTTCTTTCATCAGTGTTCTGTAGTTTTCAGTCCTGTAAATGTGTTGGTAGATTTATATTTAAAGATCTCATTTTTATTAGCAATTAAAAGTGGAATTACTTTTTAAAGTTTAGTATCTACATGTTCACGGCTAGTATATTGAGATACAGTTGACTTTTACATGTTGATCTTTTTATTTGTGGCCTGAACACACTTATTAATTCTAAGAGCATTTTTTTTGGTAGATATCTTGAAATTTTATAGGTAGACAATTATGTCATCTGCAGATAGGCATGGTCTTTTCTTTTCTTTTCTTTTTTCCTTTTTTTCACCTTGATTTGAATGCCTTTATTTTCTCCTTGCCTTTAATGCACTGGCTAGAACTTGCAGCAGTATGTTGAAAAATATATATATATAAGAGCAGACCTCCTTGCCTTTTTTCTGATCATAGAAGGAAAGCATCCAATCTTTTGCCATTAAATATAATATTAGCTGTGTGTATCTCATAGATGCACTTGATGAAGATGAGAAAGTTGCCCATTATTTTTATTTTTCTGAGAGTGTTTATAATAAATAGACTTTTTTTTCAAATTATTTATTTGCATTAGTTGATATAATCATAAGATTTTTTTTTTTTCCCTTTAGCTTGTTACTATAGTGGATTATACTGATCTCTCATCAAATACTGAGCCAGCCTGGCATCTCTGGACTAAACACGGTTTTATCATGGTACATCTTTCTTTTGATAAAATACTGAATTCAATTTGCTAATATTTTTAAAGGCTATTTGTACCTAAATTCAAAGTCTATTGATTTATATTTCTGTTATTGTTGTTTTTGTTGTGCCGTCTTCTCCTGGTTTTGGTATCAGGTAATAACTTCATAAAATGCATTGGGAAGTGTTTCCTCCTCATCCGTTTTCTGAAAGAAATTTGTAGAATTGGCGTTCATTAAATGTTTGGTAGAATTCTCTGTCTAAGCCATCCGAACATGGAGATCTTTTTTCTGGAAAATTTTAAATTAGTAATTCAATTTCTTGAATAGTTATAGGGCTATTCAAATTATTGATTTCAAATTGGACACGTCATGGTAGTTTTCTTTTATTAATTGGTTTGTTTCATCTAAGTTGTCAGATTTATGTGTGTAGAGTTGCTCATAATTTTTCCTTGCAATTCTTTGGTATTTTCACATTCTCAGTGATAGCCCCTGTTTTGTTCCTAATATTGGTACATTTGGTAGACTTTTCTTTGTCAGTCTTGTTAGATAAATATCAATTTTATTTATCTTTTCAAAATGAGTATCTTGTAAATAGCATGTAGTTGAATTGTGGTTTTAATTCACACTACCAATTGGTCTTTTAATTGATATTTAGACTACTTACAATTAACATAAATATTGCTATATTAAGTCAGTGAATTTCTTCATTTTTACTTTTTTTCCTGTCTGTTTTTCATTTCCTTGTTCTTTTTCTTGTCTTACCATTGGGTAACTTAAACGTTTTAAAGAATTCTATTTCTATTTGTGTATAGCGTTTTTGAATGTATGTATTTGTACAGCTCTTTTAGTGGTTACTCTAGATATTACATTATATTTGCATAACTTGTCATAGTCTATTGATGTCATTTTACCAATTCAAGCAAAGTATAGGAATCTTACTTCCCTGTATGTGACTTTATTCTCCAACATTCAGAATATAATTCTTCTAAATATTTCCTTTACACACATTTATAACCACATCGGACAGTATTATAATTTTTGTGTCCACCATCAAACATGGTTCAAAAGACTTGAGAAGACAAGCCTACTGTATTTATACATGTTTTTGCTTATTGTGTTTTTTTGTTCTTCCTGGTATTCTAAGTTTTCTTACTTAACATTCTGTTTAGAGAACTTTCTCTAGCCTCTCTTTTATGGTAGGTACCTTGGTGACAAATTAGCTTAGTATTTTTTTTTTTATCAGATAATGGCCTGATTTCCCCTGCATTTCTGAAGGTTATCATCTCGGGGTATAGAATTGAGGTTGACAATTCATTTCTTTCAGCAGTTGAGAAATGTTGTGCCACTTCCTTCCGGTCTCTGTGGTTTCTGATGAGAAATTTGCTTCCATTTGAATTGCTTTTCTCTTGCAGATAAGTTGTCATTTTTGTCTTCCTGCTATCAAGATTCTTTTCTTTGTCTTTAGTTTTCAGATATTTAACTATGAGGTGTGTTGGTCTGGATTCCTTGGATCCATCCTATATGAGGATTTTCTCAGATTCTTGAATTTTTTCCAAATTTGGAAACGTTTTACCCATTATATCTATAACATATACTTTTCAGCCTGTCTTCTTTTTCCTCTCTTTCTGGAACTTCAATGACTAGAATGTCATATCTTTTTTATAGTTCCACTGGTCCCTGTTCATTTTTTTTTTCAGTCTATTTCTTTCTGTTGTACAGATTGAGCAATTTCTATTACTTTGTCTACCAATTCACTAATTTTTTTCTTTGTTCCCTCTGTTCTGCAGCTGTGTCCATCCAGTGAGGTTTTTAGTTCAGTTATTGTATTTTAGGTTCTACAATTTTGTTTAGTTCATTTTTATATCTACTACTTCTTTGCTATAATTTTTTATCTCTTAGCTGAGACTATTTTTTTTCCACTTATTTCAAGCATGTTCCTAATTGCTTCATAAAGCATATTTATCATGGCTGCTTTAAAATCTTTTACTTACTTACTTAATTAATTAATTAATTTTGTGGTGACATTGGTTAATGAAATCCAGTAAGTTTCAGCTGTACATTTTAACAGTAAGGCATATATATAGTTACGTTGTGTGTTCACCTCCCATAGTTACATTTCTTTCTCTCACCACATATTTGATCCCTTTTACCCCATCTACCTCCTCCCCTTAAAATCTTACTTAGATAATTGCAACATCTGTGTCATCTCATTTAGGCATCTATTGATTGTCTTTTATCATTCAGTTTGAAATCTTCCTGGTGCTTGGTATGACCAGTGCTTTTTGATTGAGATGTAGACATTCAAGGTATTATATTATGAAGTTCTGGATCTCATTTAAATCTTCTATTTCGATTTGCTTCCTCCATTGCAACTATGGGAGGGAGAGCGAGGGAGGAGTGCTGCCATGTGATTGCTACGTGGGGCTAGAAGTCCAGGTTTTCCCCTTGGCCTCCAGTGACACTCAGGTGTACACTTCTCCTTACTGCTGACTTTGGATGAGAGTTCTGGGCCCCGCTAGGTTTCCGCTGATAGCTTTCTGGTAGAGAGAGGTAAGAGTACCTCATCCCTGTATTCATGTGGCCTCCACTGATACCACAAGAAGGGGGCGGCCTCATTCCTGGGTGATGGTCAAAGTCTTGATTCTTCTCCAGGCCTTTTATGACATCGCCACAGTGGGTATGGGAAGGGCGTCTCATTCAGCTGGGTGGGATCAAAGTCCAGGCTGCCCACACAGTCTTTGCTGACATCGTGGCGGGGGGTGGGGCAGCAGGGAGGGTTAGCTTGTTTTACAAAATGTTGGGGATGACAGTCCTAAATTCCCATTTGGCCTTTAGCAGGAGCTTTGGGTGCCTAGTTACAACTGGCAAGGGAAGAAGGCTATTCCTTATCTATTATTAAATACATGCTATGTGTCAAGCGTGGCTCTAAGAGCTTTACATGTATTAAACCATTTAATTCATACAACAATCCAGTGAGGTAGTTCATATCATTTTAACCCAGAGAAGTTAAGTAACTTCACCAAGGTCAAAAACACAGTTCTACAGGGGAAATACCGGGCTATGGATGATTGCATCAAGCAGAAAGTTGATGATGCTTCTCTTAGACAAGTGGTGGCCAGGAGCCCTGAGGAAAGGAGGAATGATGCAGTCAGACTGTGTGCCTTGATAAAGCCTGCCCCTTCCACCTAAGAAATATTGCAGACATAGAGAGATGACCTATGCGTCTGGTTCAATGGATACACTAAGAATAGAAAATATAGAAAGTAAGAACTTTCCTGCAAAGTTTATATACATGCTTCCTTTCCCCACTCATCTCAAATTGCTATATCACTAAACCGATAATAGAAGCTTACCTCAAACTGCCTTCCAGCTTGAGAACTGAGATGAATCCAATAGCATTCGAAGGGTGAATAATGAGATCTAAGAGAAACCTCTTTCTATGTAATTCCAGACCAAGACAGAATGCTCGTCATATGCTCATCACTCAAAACCAAACAACAATCTGCTAAACACATGTGCATGTGCACATGCACACAAGAGCATACGTGCACATAGATACCGAGAAACCGGGCCTACAAAAAGATTCATCAACATGCACAAAAGAAAACATAGCACTTGAGAACCAAAGAAGAATCCTTTCAAACTGCTGAACAATGAGAAACATGTAACATTGTCTACTTAATGAAATTTAAGAAAACACATCCTTTTTGTCTACTTAAATCAAATTTAAGAAAACACAATCCTTTTAAAACAGGAAATGAAAAATAAGATGATAGGACAGCTGACTGGTAAGAAAATGCAGACTGACTAAAACAAGCAGAAATAAAACGGGAGCTGGATGACTACATTGAAAAGATGACTGTAAGGAGATACTGTGTTAAAACCGAAGAGAAAATAGCAGAAATAATACCACAGCTAAAGTAGGGAAGAGTAGATTTGCCCTCTAATATGTTATCAATGATGAAGTTCAGCTTGATTAAGTTTTCTAGACTAGAGAAGAAAAAAGAAAATGAAAAGGAAGACTGGAAGATGCTTAATATGGAGAACAAATGGTTAAAAGCAACAAACTATTAACTGTATATGATAGAGGGAACTCTCCTGAGATAAAACGATGTCCTAACCCTGCAGACTGGTGGGGCTGACTAGATACTGTGCAAAATCCTAGTATCTATATATAACCAAGCTTATTGTTTAGAATTTTAAGAACAAAGAAGTTTAATTATAAACACACCAAAAACAAATGATGCCTACCAAAAAGAAATGGCCCTGACTGTAGAAACTCTCTTCTGCAATATTAAAAACTAGAAGACGACATGTAAAGAGTAATATTTTTACATTTCAGGTAAAATATCTGTTACTCAAGAATTCCATATTTGGCATGTTGTCATTTATGTGTAATAGTATTCAATGGACATCCTTAGATATTCAGTGGCTCAGAAAACATACCACCTATATTTTAAGATATAGCCTTGCAACCAAGATATGAATCACACTTAAAGAAATCATGGCAGGAAAGACATGGTTGATAGCACTGAAAACATTTAAATATTAATTAGTCCAAAAATGTCATAAATATGTTTAGAGAGGAGAATATAGTTAACATAAATGGATCTCAAAGAGAAGATTTATAATGTAAAGAATAATTGGCAATAATACCTGAGCCTTAAATTTCAGTATGCTAAACATATCAAGAAGCATGAAAAGAAGACATGAAAGAAAGGAAAAGAACAGTAGACTAATTTTCTGTTATATATGGGATAATATTTTACAATTAATATTGAAAATTAAAGCAACATATGGTCAAACATTTTAAAGTAATGGTATGTATTAAAATAATTTAAAACAGCCTGTGTTTTTCCTACTTACTAAAAAAGAAAAACACTCCTAAAAATATCATGTAGAAAATGGCAGAAAACAATCGAAATAGAAAATAAGCCAAAAATACATAGAAATCATAAACTAAGATTGTTGAAATACAATGATGGTTGTAAATTTAAACAGGGTAAACTCTTTTCGCAGAGGCCAGCTGAAGTCATACTGTGAGAAAAACAGAATCCATCCTTGTGCAGTATAAAAGAGGTGCATCTAAGATACAGTGATTCCAATAGGCTAATATTAAAATCATGGGCAGATATTCATCAGGAAAATGTGTGCAAAATTCTTCAGTGCCTAAAATGTTAACATCTTACCAAGGGGAATTCAAAGGAAACATTAAATAAAACAGTCTTTAAAAAAAAAAAAATTGGTGAAAACATAATCAATAGAAAGAAGTCTTGTAACTTTTTCCAATGAAAAATATTACTAAAAGATATTTAAAAATAGTTATAAATGTAATCCAGGTTACCTAAAAAAACAAAATTTGTGAGGAATTTTGATGCAGTTCAAGATTTAGTAAGTAATTAGTTATTAAGAATATGGAGGAATGAAATAAAATCATTAATAATGCTGGTTTTATATAATTTATGTAATTTTAAACCATGCAAAATGAGACTATGTGTATTTTCTTTACTTGTCCAGTTTGAAACACTTGATTATATGTTAAGCCACAGGAAATATAAAAAATTCTAAAAGTAAAAAATTGTAATTTATTTAATAGCTCATCAATAAAACCAGAACTGAATAGTAAAATTTCACACACATGGAAATTTTAGAACATTTTCACTCATAGATTAAAGTAAAAAAAAATTTTGAAATTATGGTTTTCTAAGAAATAATTTAAATGAGTGTCATACTCACAAATCTTAGAATATTAAAGTGCATTTAGAGGTAATTTCTTAACATTAATAAAGAGAAAAGAATTAAAATCAATAAATTCATTGTTTAATTGAAACATTAGATAAATAAGTATATCTGTGTTCCAAATGTCTATATTTGTATGCATATGTGGAAATTGAGAGGAAACAATAAATATACAAGTAAAAATTAGCAAATTAGAAAAATGATAACAGCAAATTCAATATTAAATTAAAAAAACAATATGCCATGATCACATGATCGAGTAAGACTTATTTTAAAGATGTAAAATTATTTCAATATTATGATATGTGTTATTATAATTAATAACATCAATAGGTCAAAGAAGAAAATTTGACCTTTTGGTAAAATATAGAAAGATAGAGAATCTGTCACTGTGAGTTAGATCACAAAAATTTATTGGATAAAAGCTGTTGTTACTAGTGTTAAATATTCTTCAGTGAAGTAGGAATAGAAAGACACTTCCTTATATTCTTTAAAAATCTTTCTTAATTCAATATCAAAATTATACTCAATATTCGAATATTAAAACTAGAAAAAAACAATAATGTCCACTATCACCACTACCATATAATATTGCTCTAAATGTTTTGATAAATCTTAAAAAATAAAATTAACATAAAAATATATTACTATTAATTGTGGGTGATACATATGACCTACCCAGATAGTCAAAGAGTTATTAAAAACACTAGCAGCACTTAAAAGGGATTTCAAAGTAATTTATTCAATAAATTCAATATAATAATTGGTTATAAAATATATGTATATGCATATATATACCTATTTCTATATGTAAACTAATTCCATATAGTTCAACATATGTAAATCACAGAAATATAGAAGAATAAAAACCTCATTTATGTTAATAACAACAATATCAAATATCTAGCAAAAATTTTAACAACGAATAGTCCAATCTTCTCTTTAAAAAACTTAAAATAATAACCAAGGTACTTATAAAAGGAAACTTAAATAAAGAGTAACAAAACTATATTCTGAAAAAACTCCATATTATAAATATATTAATTACCCAAATGTCATTTACAAATTCAATGTAGTTATAATATTCCACAAAATTTTTTATTATTGTGTATTTAGAATGATTGTAAACACCATCTGTAGGATAATCAAGAAATTTTGAAAAATAATAACAAGTAAGGGTTATTTTACCAGGTAAAATTTTAAATATTATAAAGATAAACTTGTTTTAACAGTGTGATGTGGTTCAAAAATAGACCAAAATGAGAAAAATGTTTACAGTAGGAATACAGAGTTAAGAAGTTAGTATGTAAAGAGTTTTTACAAATTATTAATATATAGATGAATGTCTCAGTAGGAAAAAAAAACAAAAGACATTAGCAAACATTTACAGAAAAATGAACAAGTGAGAAAAATATGTTGAATCAAATAAGAAAATGCAAATTTATAAATTCTATACCATTTTATTTTGTAAAATTGTCAATTTAAAAAATGATAATACTTTGCATAAGTTATAGGGATATTATTAAACATAAACTTTGGCAGAATTTGTTAGAGGTAGTTGGGTAACTTATATAAATTACCTATGTTATTGGTTAAGTAATTCTGCTTCTAGAAATTTATCTGAAAGAATTTACCTGAAACAATCAGATGCATGCCTGTTAACACAGTTTGAGATGAATCAAATATTTTAAATTTAAAAAATTAAAACTATGCAATTACTATGATTAAATATAAATGACTTTTATTGGAGAAAATTTGCAAACAATTTAAATTCTTTTTAAGACCAATTTGGAAAAACAAGTTAGTATATTTATAAAATAGAATACTATATAGCCACCGAAAATTATATCACTTGAAAATTATTAAATATTTAAGAAAGTTTTTTTGGAATACATTTATTGAAAAAGAGTAAACACTATACAATAAATAATTTTACAATAAAACTATCTGCCCAGGAAAATAATCTATAAGTATATTGACAACATTGTTAAATGTGATTATCTATTGCTTTTTGAATTAAAGATTATGCTATTTTTTATTTCAAGCAGTATTATTTCATCGATAATGTTGAAAATTATAGTGATATATGTTCAAGTTTTTTAAAATATTGGTATATAAAATTTGACTAAAAGTGTGGTTCATTTTTTTAAAATTGTACTCTTCTTACTTTTTGAGGACTTCTATAATAGCACATTACTTTTGTTCCCAGAAGAAAATTATAAAATTTAAAGCTATAAAACCTGACTGACCCGAGCCAGAATAAAAATTAATCCTAACTGCTAGTGTTACATGCCTCCTAGTTGTCAGGCCCTGTTCCAGCAGCTTACATGCGTGCTCTCATTTAATCCTCAAAACAAATTTATTCGATAAGGATTATTACGACCCTATTTTATGGATGAGAAAATTGAGGTGTAGAGAGATGCAATAACTTGCCCCAGAGATACCAATGGTACGTGACGAAATTGGGGATTAAAACCCTATGGCTAGTTTCCTGCATGATACCAAGTGCCCTTCCCCTAAGAAATGCTGAGACAGTCCTATTTAAATGACCATTTAGTGTAAAGGCAAGAATTTAATCTTCAATTACAGAACGTCTCATTCATTTAGATAAGTCAAAGCCAAAAAAAAAAAAAAAAAAAGGGCAGGGGGGAGGGATTATTGATTTTTTTTCAGGAATGACATTACATTATTTATTCATTAAAGTTCAGAGTAACAATTTCTTATATAACAGATTTCCTCAAGAGACCTGTTTTGTTGAATGAAAAGAATGTTTGGGACTAAATTTATTAATTGACTGAAAGTGAAATGTTTCTCATATGCTTAACATCAATTTGTTCTCTAAGAATTTGTTAATATTCCCATTATAATTTTATAGAATTTAATACTTTATCTATGAAGAAAGAGTGTGCTAAAAGAAAGTTTAATCTCAGTCTAGACTTTATGTAAAATTCCAAATAGTCTAAATTATTTAAGAGTAACTTTGTGAAATGTTATCTAAGATATGATAATTGACGAATGAGTGTGATGAGTCAAAAAGGGCATTCTAAATACCTGTGTGTAGTACAGTTTCTTCCACTAAAAAGGTTAGGAACTGGTTTTAATTTGTACGCAGCATGGTGTTTTCCTTTGTTCTGTACCCCTCCTGTACTCTATTCTTTATCCAAGCATTGTTCATTAATAATTTCAAAAGTGAGTGGTTAAGTGTGAGTTCTTGAAAACAAGATCGTTGTGCCTTATTCATCTATGTGTTTCAACGTCTAACAATTGTTTGGCATCAAGTACTCAGTATTTTTTCATCAAGTTAAATATAACTGGAAAACTCAATTTCTTTAATGTCCTTATCACCACCTGTAATCAGCCTGAAACTGCTTCTCAAAAAAGTGTTTATAAATTGACCATTGGTAGAGGACAAGCTCTACCAATCTAGAGCAGGAACAATGGATAGCCATGTTATCCTCTTTTTTCTTGTTTAAAAACAATAAGGAAATGTGAACATATCTTAACTCTTCTTTGTAAGACATGAAAGTTTTCATAATAATTTTTAATACTCTATGACAATGGTTTTGTTATTGCTCTTCTTTAATCTGGATTACTCAGAAATTGAAGGCAGCTTGACATTCTGTCAAAATTATGATCAATACCAAAAAATTCTCAATAAGGGTTAGATTTTTTTGTCTCTCAAAAGACTGGAATTATTTTGATCTAATTAGTGGATGTTCATTTATTTAAACATTGAAGGAAAGTTTTCTAGAAGATCATTATGATTTTAGGCTTCAGAATGAATTCAGTTTAGATTTGACTGTATTTCTCTTTGCTTTTGGGATATATTTATGTAAACATTGCTTTGTGAAAAAAATTGGCAGTGGTGTGTTTATAATGAAAATAATTCATTATATTTATTGAAATCATATCTTCTGTAATGGCAACATCCTTAGAGAGAGGATGGAAGATAGTACTCATTAGATACTTTTCTTCATTTGTGAGCCAGACAGTATATTAGTTTTATCCAATTGCCATCTGCCATCCACTTTATATACAGTATGCCTAAAGAACTCACTCCATATAAGAGTCTAGAAGATAAAGGTAGACCATATTGTATTTATATTTGTAAATACTGTATGCATTAAATTACAAATATTTATGTGCCATTAAGGTTTGAATAAAAGAAATATAGAGTTGAAACAGATATGCTATCTCTGTTCAAGGCTGGGGGTTGAGGATAAGGTTTGGCTAGAAGCATGGTTCATTTGTGTATATAGCTGCATTTGTCATAACTATTCGAATGTGTCACTTTGATTTCATTTTCCATTTACTTTGCTTGGTACCATTTGCAAAGCAATACAAGGAATTTCTATATAAGTTGAATTGATTTAAAATAGTACACTAGCTGAAATATGTATGATGTGAACTCAACGACTCAATAGATCTTATGAGAAAACACATTTAATCACTTTTTTAAATATTTAAAGAATTACTTTTTATTATGTGAAATTATGCAATAGCTAAAACAATAGATTCTTTAAACAAAATGACATAGTTTTGAAATAGGAAGAACAAAATGGTTTAATTTTTTGCAGTTGTATGCTTTAAATCGTATAGAAATATTTGTTTTTCAGCACGAAATATTTGCTACAAAATTAATTTCAGGGAAACAAATTTAAAAAAATAATAATGACAAGAGTGAAAAATAAGCCCTAATCTAAAACATTCAATTTTTTTTTTTTTGCCCAAAGAATCTGTGTAGAGTCATTAAAAAAATTCTTATTCAGTTTGAAATTTTGAAAATAAAAACCTCATTGGTAAATGTTAATTGATGAATTCCTATGAATCTCTGCAGGGGCAGAGAAGAGGTCATCTTAATAGACTTGCTGGTATGAGTGGATAAAAGTAGCGCTGTTATAATATGACGAAGATGTGTGTGTATGTGCGTGCACACGAATGTGAGTGTGCATGTGTACAGGCAACATGGCATTCAAGAAAATCAAAGGAAATGAGCCAGAAACTTCTCACATTCTGCTGGCATCTGTGGAGTGTCGCCATATGAGAACCATATGACTGCTGGCAGATTGGCATGTCAGCTCAGGCATGTTAAACTTGACCGCACTGAGCTTGGGCTTTATCAGGTTATTATAGGAATATTGATGTAATTTTAACCGCGCTCCTTTTATGCAAGGGCATTTTAAACTTTCACAATGCCTCTAATCCCAATCCCACCCTTTGAAATCATCTCCAAGTAGAAATAAGGCATTCCCTGCCCCCCCCCCCGCCTCCCAGTAGAATTAAAATGAAAATAAACTGCTGAAAATAGCAGCAGTTTTATGTGGTTAAACTGGCTTTACCCATAAGGATCGACAAGAGCTGACCACCATGTCATAAGTCAGAGATGAGTTTTCAAAATCAAATTACTTTAACATGATTCCTCTGGTAGGGCTAGAAAGTAGGAGCACAATCTTTTCTTTTGATTGGGTGAAGGAGTCCTACCTGGGCGTGATCTATGCCTTCCACACGTGGGACCTCTTGGTGAATTGAGTCTTCAGTGTCTTTGAACAAGAGGAAAGTGGTCTCGATTGTTGATATTTATCACCTACACTGTTCGAAAGCAAAATGGCCTTCTTTTGGGAAAGTATTAACTGGTCCGCCTTTTAATGAGAGGTTATTTTGAAATAGAAGGTTCTATTTAATCTTTATAGCCAGGGAAGAAGAAAACAGAGAGGCCATGAATCTATTTTTAATGGCGTCTACTAAAATCACAATATTGCTGGTTATCGACATGAACTAACAATGGAGATGGCAAAACTCAGCCTCAGTCCTTGCCAGTCAGGTGGGCAGATCTGGCCTGCTTATGGAGCTCCGGGCGTCATCTCAGGCCGCCTTATTTTAGCACAGGGGTGGCAGATAGCTCCATGCACAGGGTCCCATATCAAGCAAAATCACTTGGTCTCCCTGCTTTCCATCCTTGGAACTTTCTTCAACGCTCAATCACCGGTGAAATATAGAAGCAAAATTAACACCTTAGGGACAACCCTCAAACAATGGGGCATGGGGATAGGTGGGTAAATGCTCCAGGCTGATGTCCATAGGTGGGACAATCTTGAGGCACATTCTTCTTGCTTCTTCAGAGGGCCCTAGAGGTATTGGGCTGCAGTTGCCCTGAGCAGTAACCAGTTGGGTAGCACCCTCTTTTTTGGCTTTATGCCATGCCATGTCTCATTGTTCCCACTGCGTCATCACTACCACTTTCTGGGATCAAATTCAAATAAACCACTTACGCCCAAGACTTCATCTCAGGCTCTGCTTTTAGGAGACCCCAACTAGGACAGGAAGTCCGTCTTGGATGTCCCATCCTGTTTTATATTCTTCATTGGGAATATCTGTTGCCAAATGCGATGTGCAGCCCTTGACCAAGATGGATTTTAGCTCCATATCCTGCTATCTTTAGTCATCCCCCAGCTCTGGGCTTTGCCCAGTTTTTTTCACACCTTATAGAAATTTCTCTATCTTGTTTTTGTTTAATTCCTTTAAGTATCCTGCATTCTCTGAATAGAAGGTCGTTTAAGCATGTGTTTAAATGGCATTGATGGGCTATTTGATTTACGTCACTTGATATATCACACTATGTTTTACCAAAGCCTTAACCCAAAGCAGTGAGTCCACTGGTAGGAATTTGGGTTGCCTCCAACTCCTGTCAAAGAGGCCGACACCAACGCTGCTGACACGGGAACTTGCCCTGCCAACACCCTTCTGCAAGAAACAAATCCCCAAATGTGTGAGTTGAATGGGAAACTGGAGAGCATAATGAAATGCATGATTCAAGTATCATTGTGTGAGTTATGTTTATTCAAGAAAATCTTGTTATTGACTACAGAACCTGATACAGAAAAGAGAAAATTATGAACTTAGCAAAGGCATAGTTCTTTCTACTCACTACAAAAAAGTGTCTGTGCTTTATAAAACATTATCCCTTTTATGGCCCTCTTTATAATATAAATATACAATATACGATTTCCTGTAGTTTTTTTTTTCCCTACAACCAAATGCTCCTTGAGGTGTGGGACGATCTCATCGTTTTTTATTTCCATCTCCTAATCCCTTGCTTAGATAGAACATTAGGCAAACATTTGTGGAAATAAACACGTGACTTCTGTTATTTACATAGCACTAACTACTCAGCAAATTCTGTTTAGGATTGCATTCTTTGTAGGGTGATCTCATGGTGACATTTAAAATAGTATTAGATGGTAATGTCAGCTGAAGATCACTCAGAAATCACCCATAATTTTTTGACCTGAAATAGACCAAGGACATATTGAGCATCACATAATAGTCGGAAGCACTGGCTTGGGAGCCAGGCAGAAATGGATTTCAGTCTTGGTTCTGCCAGTTAACAGCTGGGTGACCTTGGACGATGCTCCTAACACCTCCAAATATCATCTTTAAAATGGGGAAAAGATAAAACTTATTTCATGGGTTTCTTTTGGTAAAAGTTAAATGAGATAAAGCACATAAAGCCCTTAGCTCATGCCCATCTTTAGTCTGTGCTCACTAATTAATCACTACCATTCCTGTTTTTATCTCTGCTATTTAATTTCCCTGGCATTGCACAACTGGAGAGCGATAGATCTAGGACAAGAATCTGGCTTAGTGATTTTCAAACTAGTGTTCTTTTCATTGTAAAACATTGGGTCAACACAGACGTCTCTGAAATCACAGTCTTAGGTGATGAGAACATAGGATTTGATACACTGGCATTTTTCCAAGTACAGCTATGGCCAAAGTGTCCTCTGATTGATGTAATCCATAAAGAGACCCAGAGACCAACTACCTTTAGGGTTCTGTTGGGGAACTTGAGTCACCACTTTGTACCCTTTATCTCATAATAATGATGTCACTAGATATCTCTTTCTTCGAGAAAGTACTGGCCTAAATCGTGTCCTTGAGAAGACCAAAAAAGGTATTTGGCCCAGCTGCTTAGAGGGCCAGTTCCACAGGCATCATTGTCCATGGTGACAAGCTACGATAGCAACTGCTCTGTGGGGGACCTCCGTACCACTGTCTCACGATGCACTGCGCAACGCCCAGGATTGACTGACATCAGAGCGAGGGTTCGCATTGCTATTTGCTCCAACTAAGAAGAGAGTTATCACTTCTCAGTATGAGCTAGGCCTCAGTTTTTTCCCATCTGAATTAAGGTATGCCGTGGCATGAAATCTGTAGCCGGGGCAGTGAGGTTCTGTTCTGACAATGAAAAATTAATCTAGACAGCCAGTGCCAAAGATTTAAAAAGTGTCTCTTCAACTGTGGGTCCCATTCTGTTTGCACTTTAAAATCAGGTGGGGATTCTATTAAAACTACTGAGGCCTGGGCCCCGAACCTCTGGGGCTGAGGTCCAGGCACTCATTGTCTTCTTCAAGGCCCCGCATGTGGCTGAGTGTGCATTCTGGGCTTGGAACCACTGTCTAGGAGAAGGGCTAGATGTCACCTGCCATGCCACAGTCGTGTGGCCACAGGGAGTTCCACCTCAAAGCTGACTCTCTCTGTCAGAGTGCTGGGCTTTGAGAGTCTAAATAGCTTTGACAGGTGAGTTTCAGGAGTCAGGGAAGGATCCCAGCAAAGTGGACTTTTAATTAATTAGTTAATAGTTTTTAGGAAAGCAAACCCATCGATGCTCTCAACGCTTAGAGCCACAGGACACTCAGAGCCACAGAGCCTTCCGTGCACAACGGGAATTTTGACTTCGCTTGCAGAATGATGTGTGCCAGGAACACGCTGGAGGAAGCAGTTAATTTCTCAAAAAGATGACATCAAGAATAACTGTGTAAATCTAAGATGTCTTTGGAAACTTTGCTGCCCGCCCCCCGCCCCCACCTCTCTCTGGCACGATGTTGTGTCATTCACCCGCAGCGGAAACAATAAGGGCATCTGTGACCTCAGCTCACGCTCTTCTAAGCCATACACAACACAAAACAGCCCTGTTTGTGCATCTTTGCCCACCCTTTCCTCTGAAAAGCTTCACGGGCTTTCTTTACGCCTCCTGTGGGCAGACTGCCGCAGACCGATGCGGCTCCGTCCCCTCTCGCGAAGGCCAGCAAAACAAACACGCCCTTACGCTCTCCTCTCCATGGCCCGTGGTTGGTGTAAATCTGCACGAGACAGGCTCTCGCAACCTTCTGTACTAAAAGGACGGGTTTGGTGAGTAAATTCATTCAGAAAGATCAAGATACCTCCTTTTCGAAGAAAGATCAAGTCACATTGCAACGAAAAAAAAAATCTGCTTCTAAAAAAGCCATTTCTAAAAAATCTGTTCGGTTTGTGTCAAAGAATCAAATTACACCCATCTGGAGAGACGCATGTGAATAGGAAAACCTGCGTTAAACAGCAAACCACATCTATGGTGCTTCCTCTTGCAGCAGACAAAGAAATGCGGGGTGTATCAACAGGCAGGGCCTCCTTTGATGAAGAAGTACTAACTGGAAGCGGACGAATCAAGCTCTTAGCCTTTCGGGTTCTTTTCATAAAGTGAGGCTGGTAGGGGGGAGAGGGGGCAGCTGCACATTCTGAGTAATTCATACAGGAAAAAATCATTTTCAGCGGCCTGCGGATGGCTTTGAGTGCAAGCAGATTTCCATGCAGAAATGATCTATGGGCCAGGGATTACACCCCTTTTTGCTCACACAAGGACTGATTGCATGGCCCACAGCTGGAGCTAATCCAGATATCTGTTTAATTAAATAGGAGCTGTCATTCTATTGCATTACATCAAAGCCCAGGAAGGTGACATGGAGGTGAGACGGCAAATGTAAATTTTTAGTCCTTCGTTTCTTTATAAAGGGATTAAAAATTCTGATTTTTAGCAGGGTTGTGTGTGTGTGTGTGTGTGTGTGTGTGTGTGTGTGTGTGTGTGTGTTTGGGGGGGGTAGGGAGGAGAGAAAATAGAAATATAATTGAGACATCTGCGACTATTTCAATTTCCCGTGAAGATCATCTTTTCTAAAGTCATATATTTTTTTCTGGAGCAGGATGCTTGGCAGGGTGAATTTAAAAAGATATCAGTGAGGCAATCTTTACCTACAAGAAGAGTCCACTGAGTGCCTCTTATGGAAATGGCATTACAGGGAACATAATGGACCCAGCCAAGAATAAGATTTGCTAAGGAAAAATCTGTAAGGCCACTGCTTACATGGTTGAGCAATTTGGGGTAACAGAATGTTTATTATACTTGCTGTTCGGAGTTCAGATATTTGTCAAAACCAGTGAATGTGCTTATATTTAAATGCAAACGAACAAAAATGATTTCATTAAGAGAATGAATCAATATTTTAAAATAAAGACTACTTAGAATTTACTAAATTAACTTTAACATGATGTATATACATCAAACAAACTGCTATAAATGTGATTCTAATATTAAGTATCTTCTCACTAAGCGATTATAAAAACCCTTCCCCAGGTGTGGCTAAGAGAAAGCTTCCTGTCAGAGAATTCCTCTAGGAGGCTCTCCGGTCCCTTCATTGTTCATGTTCCTCTATCTCTATGACACGTGTGTTCCCTACTATTTGGAATGGAAGAATCACTTCCATACAACAAGGTCTTTATTATCAGCTTGAGAAAAGTTTTAGACTCTGTTTGCACTTGCTCGAGACTGCATTTTCTGACGTTAGGTGCCAGAGTCTTCACGAACTGTCAGGTTTGTGCAACGATTATAATTTAGGTTTCTTTTCCTTTAAAATACTCTGCAAAATGGCATCTCTAATAGCTTACCCCATCTAAAAGTCTGTTTGGACACTTCACTTTTCCCCTCTTATCTGAACGTTATAATCACTAGTATACTCTAACAATGAGGAGAAGTTTTTTGTTTTTTTTTTTTGGGGGGGGGTGGGAGGTGGAACACAAAACCCAGGTTAAAAAACTCGTGGCACAACCACTGGCAGCAGGCCTATCTCCCAGAGTAGTTGAGAGCGTGTGTTCTGAAGCCCACGGGCCTGGGTTTATTTCTAGGCCTAATACTTGCTGGCAGTGTGACCATCGGCAAGTCACTTAACCTCTTTGAACCTCAATTTCTTCATTTGATAGTAGTCGCAATTCCCTGGGAAGAAAGGAACGAACGTTTGGGCTGCGACTCAGTTCTTCCCTCCTTCAGAGATGCTTCAGGTGATCCATACCTGGTCACAGAACATACACACCGTTTTTTATAGTTGAAAGAACAGGAGACACTGTTAGCATTTACTCTAAGTTCTTACCTAAGAAGGCTTTTAGTAAGATATACCTGATCTTTGTAGATTTCTTGTTATAAAGTGATCGGTAAATTATAGCTTTGTGAGTCACAGCTCCACTGCAGAATAGAAATCGGTAACTAACATGGACTACGTGGTTAATATGGAGTTATGTGGCTGGGAGACATAAACATGAGGACACCCTAAAAACATATAGCTTTCATGAGCTTACTTGTACTTCACGGGCAGTGATTATCTGTTCATGTAAAACCGAAGAGTATCTCGGTCCAAAAGGAAGCTCCGTCCCATGGTTTGGGGACTTCCAGATACTGGGCTGTATCAGTGGCAGTTGTTTATCTGTCATTTCTTTTACTGGTAGTTAGTAAAACTCCGTGTTGGGTAAAACTCGTATTGAATGTGATTCTGTTTGGGTCAGTGCTTTTTCTCATAGGGTTGTTGCATGGAGTAAATGAGGTAGTATGTGAACAGCTTTTAGAATGGCGTCCAGCTCGAATGTGCTGTGCAAGTGTCAGATATTAACTGTGTTAAAGCTTAATGATTTCATGAAGTAGTATTGTGTAAGGTACTCCAGATCCTGGACATGAGTGCTAGAGATGCAAATGGTCTCTTTTCACAAGTAATTTAGATCAAGGAAAAAGGCACAAGAACAGGAGCAATAGCGGGAGTTGTGATGTAAGAGTCCCCACGTCATTTCCTCACCGTCTCCGTTTGGATTTCACCAGGAGCAGGTCTGCAGACAAAGAAGTAAATGTAAGTAGCTCGTTTGGGAGGGGAGACTAGGAAATGGCAAGAGGCGAATGGGGAAGCGAGACAAGAACAGCAGAAGCAGCCAATAATGCGGGAGTGGTCAAGCGGATTTCCACCGTGAGGAACTGGGGCTTATTCCCCCTGGGCACCTCTTGGAGCCAGTGTAGAACATGCCCCTCTGAGTCGCCTCAACCACAAGGAAGAAACTGGCATATTCATGTACCAGCTTCCATCCGCCATTGGTTGCAGGAGGAGTTAATTGTCTAGTATTTCAGTCTTCCCAGGCAGGGCAGCTTGAGCTCAGGGAAGGCCCTCAGGCAAAGACGCACAGAAGCTGACAGCTGGCAGTTGGCCAGGGCAACTGCACAGTAAGGATGGAAGGGAAATGCACAGGCCGTGGGCTGAGGCCGCTGTACTCCACCACTGCTGGCCTTCGATTCCTGAAAATGGGAGGAGAATCCCCATTTAAAAAGTTTAGGACCTGATTAAAACCAAAATAGGGCGGATGGAACTTAAGACAGGAGAGTATATAGGAAAGTTCTTATAAATAATAGTCTCTGGAAACAACATAATAAAAAATGTCACACTAAATAAAGACAATATAAACACTTGATATAGTTTATATTAGCATGATTAGTAATTCTGTGCTCAGTAATATTAACTTCCAATTATAGGCACTATTGAATGGGAACTGTTTGGATCTTTATCTATGGTCTCAATTAAGTTTTCATTTTAAGTTATTATTGTTTTATTATCAATTATATGCACAGTTATGTTACCCTTGCATCTAGCCTCCCATCCAAATGTTGAAAGCATTTCTGCTTTTATGACCTGGGAGTTGTCTCCTCCTCAAACATCCACTTCATGCCACGGGGATCCATTTCCTAGCTCCTGAGTTTTGCTTCTTAAAGCTACAGGTCATTCCTCTTATCGACCCCCTCCCTGGTCCCATCTCAGTAAGTGCCAGCATCCATGTCATAGCTTCATATATTCCAGACTCCATGGAGGAACTTGTCTATCGGGAGCTTCATCTCCTCCCATTTGGATTCATCTTTTCCAATATAACACGACAAAAATATCATCTTCTGTACTCCAATATTACATCCTTTTCCTACCCCAAATACCAGTTTTAAATGTTTATAATTTTGCAAAATGGAGCCCAGTTTTACAAATATCTTCTATCCAGTGCTAAGTGTTATGAAGGATAAACTGCTGGTTAAAATAGACAAAACAAACCTCGCTTTCATAAAGCTTAACATTTATTAGAGAGAGAACCATTGAATAAACCATCACAAAAATTAATCTATATTTGAAAACTGTAGTAAGTGCTATGGGAGCAAGTAAAGTCTCAATCTAACTCTGTCTGACTATGTCTGTGTACAAGTATGTGGAGGTGTCAGAGAGGATTCTTGGAAAACATCCCTGACATTTAAGCTTTGATCTGAAGGATGACTCGAATAAATTCCCTCCCAGGTAGGAAGGTTGCATATCAAGCATGTGTGTGCATGGTTCCTATGATGGAAAAGAGCCTGGGCTTGCGAGGAACTGCAAAGCTAGCGTGGCTGGAGCTCAGAGGGTAAGGGCAGGTGTCGGGGCAGGTCAAGTTCAAGGGGCAGACGGGGGCTGAAATCAGGCAGAAACCTATGAATGTCTGTCTTTACGCAAAAACCAATGAGAAGCCTTTTGAGAATTTTAAATAAATGTGTGGTCTGATTGGCATTTTGTTTTAAAATCAGTGCTCCTATGTTGAGAATGGATTGTAGGAGTACAACAGTGAAAACTGGGAGATACCAGCAAAGTTTGTTGCAAAAATTCATGTGAGAGATAATAGTATCTCAGACCAGCCTAGTGAACAAAAACGGAGTAACATGGACATATTCGGGAGATATTAAGGAGATTAAGCCCACAGTAATGAAGGCATCCCAGATACCAAAATGTATACAGAAAAAGAGTTTGAACTATTTCATTCTTTATGATATAAACTGTGTCACACTTTTTTTTTTATTTTTCGAATTAAATAAAAACTAAGTAAAAACCCCAGATGCCTTGTTGGCAAGAAGTTGATTATCACACTCCTAGGTTTACCTGGATCACTGAAGGACCCCAGGCTTCACACAAGCCAAAAACGAGGTATGCTGTTCAGCCACAGTCAAGTGGGAAATTGGATGTCGCCATGACTACCTTAGGCCCTAATTGCACCAAAAGGTCTTGTCTGATAAATCTAGTGCTGCTTATTCTTGCTCTAGGGAGTTCCAAGGAGGCCATTTCTTCCTACTAAGCTTGGCCCCTTAGCCGTTATCACTCTTAGTGCCTTCAGATGTATGTATTTCTATGCGTCTCCAAAGTCCTGCTGATTATAACATGCTTAGCCCGGGTGCATGTAGGCCTTCCTCCTCTGAGGAGCATCAGACACTGGTCATTTCCCACAATGAGCAGAGCTGCTTTATGCTCCTGCTCTCCAGGAGACTGTTATCTGATGCTGGACACAAACATTTGCCCAATCAATGTTTTGGTACAGTATTTCCCTTGAGAAAGTCGTTTCAGTTGTATATCACCAGAGTGGTGAAAATTTAACTGAAATGGATGTGGGAAACCCATTTCTGGTAGATAGCAGTGTAAATTAAGGTTCTGGAGTAAGAGACATCTTTTAACATCTTCCTGATACCGTTTTTTTCCCCTTAAGTTTCCCTTTACCTACCCATTTGTTTTATTTCGAGGACATGGGAGATGTGAAAGTTCTACAAAAATAAGGGATCAAATTTTGCAAAAGAAATACCAAGGAATAATTGATTTCCTAGATGAGATAAAAAGTGAGAACTTGGAAACACAGAGCGCTTGGTTATTATGTTGTTGTTTTTTTGTTGTTGTTGTTTTTAAACATGTATATAGTTCACATTAAAAAGTTCTCCTTTTCTTAATTTAAAAAGAAACTTTCTGAAAGTTCCCAAGTACTGTGCTCCTGCAGGTGACAGTCCTGGGAGCACACCTGGAGAATGACCATTCTGGGGAAGGATGAGTTTCACAGTCACTGCAGAGACTATTTCAAGTGCCCCCTTAAAGCACAGAAATCCTATCTTCTGTCTTGGTCTGTCTTTCAGAGAAATTTCTTAGACATAATGAGAAGCACTCTTTTTCTTTTTTTCTCTCTCTTTTCCATCTTTTTTCCTAAAATGATGGCAAAGATTTGCAAAGGTGATTTCAGCCTTGAACTGGATGAGCTAAGGGAAAACTAGTGACAAAGAAATGCGCTTATAATTCCAAAACTAGAGTTATGGTTGGCGCCTTGATGAATTTCTTATATAGAAAAGGTCCCTAAAATTTAAAAGGAAAGAAAACAATACATGAATAACATTATTTTTGAAAATCACTTTGTGCCTTCATATTCTTTTATTCTGATACATTTTCATACCGATTTCTCTCCTTTCTCATTTTCCCTTGAGACTTTTCCTTCCCTCCTTTTTTCTTGTTTTGCTATATGTAATTAGAATAAAGAAAGGCAAATATGTTGTGACCTTAATTTCGGTATATTTAAATTTCTCATTTCCCAATGTGTACGATGGGGACAAAGGAACATGAAGTGAATTCAGAAAAGAGCAATAATGGGAGACTAAAATACAGTTTTTCAATAAATGAAGTTTCAGTTTAGAGACTCACGAGTTGCTGCGTAATCTTTTAAACAACACAATGTAAAATTCTAAAAGCTAGTAGGGAAAGGTTATTACGGGTAATTCTGAATCTGAAATTAAAATTTTACGGATGGGACAGAAAGATGGAAACTGTAGGAGGAAATGTGACTAATAGAATTAAATGTGATTAGGTCAGCCACTTTCCATATTTAATTGTGATATATAAATAAATCTAAAATATGAAATATAAAACTGATGTACCTCTAAAATATAAATAAAAAATAATATTGTGACATTGTCTGTATTCATTCATTCAACAAACATTTATTGAACATCTACTCAGTGTCTGTCTTTGTCCTGGGCTTTCCAGTAGGTTAATTGACAAGAATTCTTGTCCTCATGAAATTTACATTCTAATTTTAATTCTATTTGTATGTAAAACCTTGTACTATGTTCATTGATACAATATGCTGGTTTTCTGAAGTAACTTCTTTTTCAATGTTGTAAACATCCTTAAATGTTAAATATATTAAATAATGCAAAATACGTATATTCTTTCTTAAATACATGATCAGTTGGATAGGAAGACTTTCAAAACATACTTGTGTGTGCTTGGGCAGAAGAGCATTGACAAGGAAATTATTTGGAAAGATAATGAAGAGTTAGGAAAAGAAAGCAGAGAATGCCTTTGAGAGAGGGAGAGCCATCACTAGCATAGAAATGGCTACCAGAACTGTCCTTAGCATTTTTCAAGTTCATCAATTCAACATTTTCTTTATAATTTAAGTTCTTAATTGTGGGCTGAATCTTTGGCTAAATCCAAGAAGAGTTAAACGCTAAGAGAATCTTTCTGAGTACAAATAATATCAAAATTACCTTTTTATAAAATAATAAAAACCTCAGGTTATAAGTAGGATTTACTTTTTAAAGAATAATAATGCTTCTCTGGTACAGCCTTCTGCTTTGATGAAGTTCTACATCTTTTTAACCCACCATGAAAAAATGTCATAATGTCTCATTTGATATTTTCTTCCTATTTTCAAACCACTCACATCTTGGGAGGAAAAAAAAAAAGGAGCATTGTAAAAGTGTTTGTCACTTCATTGGAAAGTAAGTGTCGTGCATACCAAAATAGAGGTTTCACAATGAGAAAAACCTGAAATATGAAATCATGATTTTGCGGTTTGGAATGAGACAGCACTGACCAGGGAAATTATGTAAAACCATGCTTAGCAAAGTCCTCTGATGCATTGTGGGAGCTCAGATAATGAAGAATAGCAAATGATGACAATTCTCAAATTCACGGTAACTCTATAGTATTTTACACCCGGGAATTTAGGAGTACACTTAGAAAGTACGTGGGTCAAGATATTTCTCTCATGTCGGTTCATACTTGTTGATTCCGGTCAAGATCTTTTTTTTTTCTAAGAAAGTTTGGAGCTTGGTTATTTGGTTCATATCACTTATTTAAAAAAGCTAAACAAACCTGATCTTATTAATTACATTTTAGCCGTTTTAAATGATTGAATCCTGAACTTGATTTATTTTCAAGAATACTTTGTAAAAAGTGTTCTTTGTAAAGTCTACTTTGTAAAAAGAGGTAACTGCTATTCTACTTGAAGGGACTGTTGATCATCAACTCATCTGGTTATTCAAGTGAATAGATTAACAAAAAATAACTAAAAGGTGATGCTCCTCACCTGTCTAGTTTAGCACTGAGTAATCTGGCCTAAATGGTCTGTGAAAATAAACTGGCCATCCATGCGCTGCACTGCCCATGGGCTTACATTCGGCCTCATGGAAACGACATGCACCGTTAGGAGAGCCAGCAGAGGTCACTCCAAGAAGTGGAGCTGGAGGTGAAAGACCACGGCATACCTAGGCAGAGCTAGGCACTCTGTCATTTTAATAGCTCACTAATTCCAAAAAGTTTCAACATTTAATGGCCTTGAAGCTTAATTACTCTCATTTATCTTTCTAATAAATGGTGCCAGAGCTTAGACATGCAAGAGATTTACCCACAGTGAGTCAATAAATGAATTTGGGGGATGACTGCAATCTAAGTGTGACTTAGATTGCCCCGATGCCAAAATAGTAAGTGAAATACTCAACCCAGAAACCACTGGACCTGTCACATGATTGCCACCCTTTCAAGTGATTTCTCTCATGTTGGCTGAGACTACGTCTGCTGGCACAATGTAATTTCAGTAATTAAATAAATATCTACAAAGATGAATAAAATACATCAATGAAATCCAAGAATGAGAGGTACAGACAGATTTAGTTTTAGCTATTTTCACTGAAATTTAATGGAAGCAAATACAAAAGCTGAGCAGAACTAACAGTTAATAGAGATCTGAACATCAAAGATAGGTAGATGAGTGCAAGGAGATTAGGTAGATCAATGACCAGCTCAAGTCAAGAGGGAAAAAGTCCGAGGAACAAGAAAGATGTCCTCTGCATGGAATGCAACCCAGTTCCGCAGAGGATGAAGATGTTCACTTCGTAAACTAATGTGATGCCATGCTCTTAAAAACTGTTAGTTCATGAAAATGGTAGTGAATCGTTAAAATCCTTATTAAAATTAAACTCACATTGCAGACATCTTCTGCACAGATACTCAAGATTTTCTCTTAGTCATGTTTCCCTTTTTAGTCACTAGAGGGAAGACATTTACATATGGTGAGCATTAGTTTGAAGTGGTCTGTTAGCTTTTGTTAAGTCCGCTCATTAAATTCCTTGGATGGATTCCTACCCAGCTTATCCTACCAAATCTGAAGTTTGTTCAGGTGTCAAGAATGGAAAATATCAAAAGCAAGTAAATAGCCTCAATCATTTACACTGATATCATCCTAAAACATTCTCTTTTGTACTTATATTTGTATTTGTAATTTTATATTCTTTTTCCTGGGGAAGATTCCCCAATTATGTAAGCATGAAGCCCCATAAAACCTGAATCTGTCCTTAAACATGACAACGGTGATTGTAAGTGGAGTTCTGTGGAGGAAGAAGGCCGTGTTATAGAGGGAGAATATATTTTGTGATGAGGAGATTAAAGAAGGAATTGAAACAGGCTTCATAAAAAAATTATATGTTCACAAATAGAGATGGGAAGGTGATGTGGAGAAGCTAAAAAGATATTCCAGGCCAAAAAAAGCAGAAAATTTGGATTGTGGGAAAACTGACGTATTTGAGAAAAAATAGAGGGTCCGCTTTACTTGGGTAAAGAAAATTTGGAGAGCTGTGAGGGAGATAAACTGAGCAGGTGGGTTAAGGTTTCAAATGCCTAAATTAGAGAGTTTTATAACAAACCTCATTGTTAAAAAATGATATATATATTTATTATCCTACGTATTATTTTACTCTCAGGTTAGAACCTCACAGTCTATTATTCTGTAAATGGCAATGTGATTTATCCTGGCATGTATCTCTGTCTTGTTCTATAAGCCATGTCTTACATGGTATTCTGTTTCCTTATATAACGCGGTTGTGAGTGAGCTATGGGACCTTACTGAATTTAAACATAATTTTAAAACCCTGCACCTCTGAGGGAGATTGCATTTTAGAGGCTCATCTGTCACCTTTCTGGATAGACTTTTGACTCATTCTAGAGTCAGAACAGATCATGACTAGAAAAGAAGAAAAAGGTGTGTGTGTGTGACAAAATTAGAGGAAGCAATAGAGATTAATTACTCAGAGCCAAAAGGAAACAAAATTCTAAGGTCTAATTTTTGGAACTGGTGAGGCTTTATAATAGCTATTCACTTCTAATCATCCTCAAATAATAAATGAATAGAACAGTCAATGCTATTAGAATAATTTACCATTCATCAAGAATAATAAATGAGGGGAATAGGTTGTTATTCAAATTTCTCTAAAAATAGCAAAGAAGAAGGAAGAAGAGCTACTAAAGTTTTCCAGTCTAGTTACAACTTGTGCAGTGGTGGCAGGATTGCTGGGGCATCGGGGGTGGCAGAGGAGGGGATGGAGCCAAATGTGCTTGCAGTCGGTGCCTCTGGCTTGGCCAGGCACCAAAGTCAGCCGAAACGATGAATCCTCCTGGTTATTCCAGCTCCGAAAAGCAAAAACTCTTCCTGCTTTACTAACGCTTTGCCCCCAATGGGTTGCCTCTTTCTCTCATTAATCTTCAGTTTATGAACTCTGTTGGCAAGAGACACACAAACCATCCAAAAATAACACACAGAAGTAGATGCTGTTGACAGCTCCTGGACACATAGGGCCATTCGTTCATTGGCAGTAGCTCTGAGTCAGCATCAGCCTCTACATCCCTCGTTTAGCCGCACAATGCAGATGCAATGCAGATGCAATTCAGTTGTGGTCTTCATTTGCAACTCACTTCCAAATACTCTCAATGAAAATAAGAGGTAGGGGTGAGCACTGGGGCACAGAGTTGGGCATGGGAAGAAAGGATGGGAAGTCTAGCCTAGCCTCCCACCCTGAATTGCCATTAGCACCAACACTCGGCTGTTAGCAGCAGCCTGCTGGTACTGCTGAACACCAAGCTGAAGCCCCAGCAAGGAGCTATCCTAGAGGCATCCTTTGCTGCCGCGAGTGAAAACAGAATTCACACAGCCGAAGCGGGGAGTGTGTCCAAACAATTCAGAACCCACATTCGCCCCCTTCTTTCAACTTGACTTTGTGAGTGAGGCCAGATCATCAGGCCAGATTCCATCAACATCGATGGGGAGTTTTCTATCAGGGGCTCTGTTGTGTTTTTCACAACCCAATCCAATGGGCTGGGCCACCCTAGCCCATCACACTTTTTTTTTTTTTTTTAATAATTAAAATCCCCACAGGTGCCACAGAGCTAATGAAATTCTAAATTGAGATCTAAAGCACTTTGTACCCAATAGGCTACTCCTGAATGTAATTCAGTAGGTATAATTTATGGGAAAGAGATGCTGCCCAGCTCTCTCTAGCAACATCGAGGATCCAAATGGTAGGAGATTTGCTAGGGATAGGGGCATTGATAGCTTAAGGCATCTGCAAATACCATGTTACTGAAGTAAAATTTATATATGGCTTATACTAGCTTGAAATATCTGTGGTTGAATATTTTAAAAAGTACATAACAAGTTTATCTTTCTGGCACAAAGGGATAGAGTTGCCAGATAAAATACAGGATGCCCAATTAAATTTAAAATTCAGATAAACAAGAAATGATTTTTTAGTGTAAGGATGTGCCCGATATTGCATTAGACATACTTATTCTAAAAATTTTTTCATTGTCTATCTGAAATTCAAATTTAACTTAGTGTCCTGTATTTTAATTTGTTAAATCTGGCAACTCTAAAAAGGAGACTATCATGCACATATCTGCTCAATTGTGGAAGAAATGCTGTTTTGTAAATGCGATTAGGAGCCCTTTATGGATATGTGTACCTTGTGGAATTACTCATGAACTTGTTATTGAACATGTGAAAAGGCAATGCTCTAAAGCCTGTTAAACTGTTATTAACATGTGACTTATATTGTGAATAAAACACCAATAAATATGTATTATGCTAAAATAAATAGCATACCCAAATGGTTCCCAACACAATATCACTTGATTTTCAATGCCATAATCAAATGGTTTCATGCAAATGAAATGGCTCCAGTAGTTATCAGTGTAATGATGTTGCAAAACAGCCTTACTGTCAAGTAACCTTATCTTTTATGCACTTTTCAAAATGCCTAAAATGTCACACTAAAGCACTTTTAAAATTAAATAATGCCTTGCTATTTCTGAGGTGAGAAGCCTGCTGAGTTTAAATCATTAAGAAATTTTAAAGAAATGTTAGTAATTTTTCAACAAAATTAGGTAGTTATCTGATTTCGTGAAAGAAATATATTAGCATATTTTAGGTTAAACTAAATGTTTAGTTACAACAATGACTATTTCCAAATAAAATGATCGTTCCAAAGGCAAGTCAAAAGTTTGAGCTATAGAGACTGAGTCTCTGTACAAATATCCAAGATGCCTTTTAAAAAATAAAAGAAAAAGAATAACCATTGCTCACTGAGGAGTACTCTCCTCCTTCCCCCCTGCCCCCACCCCCCCAAATTCAGCAATACTGATGTTTTCCTGTCAGGGGCTAATGCCTTGAACCTCTTACCCAGTTGATCCTCCATTTGCAGCCCCTTGATATCTTCTTGCTAGGTCCACCCCACGTCAGCCTCAAGCACCATAACCCCAGAATCCCAATCTGAGACAGGAGAGCATTAAGGAAGTCTGGCCAATACTTGATAACTTTTGCATCCCATCATCGTCCATCCCTGATCTTGTGCCCTGGTAACTATAATCATGATTACCTTGGCCCCCGGATATGAAATCTGAAGTAAATGTCCACCTACACCACATCAATAGGTCATGCCAATGAGTTTCCAATATTCAAAGTGATCTTTTCTATCCAATAACCTCTTTCCTTTTTTTGAGTGAGGTTCCTACAATTTAGAGTAAGGTGTCCATACCATGAAGTGGCAAAGAGAAGTTCCACGTGTTAACAGGGAAGGGGAAGTTTTCATAGCTCTTGACTTTCCTCATTACAGTGCATTGGTTTATCAGATTAGCTACTTGCAAACTTGACAGAGGAGAGAGAACCCACGTAAGCAAGAATAATATAAAGACAGATCAAGTGAGTTTAGTTCCCTATAGAGGAAGAGAAGAGAGAATGCTGCCCTGTGGAGCTCTGAGTGCTGCAAGGCTGGGGGCGGGGGGGGGGGGGGGGGGGGGGCGGTATGTCGGGAGCCATGAATGAAGCCTTTGAGATATAGGATTCCTCTGAAGGAAGCATCGAAGCCAGTTTTTCTCTTTTACACATTTTGCCTTGAACTAGCTGATTTTTCTCATTGTTACGGGTCATATTTTCTTACTTCTTTGCAAGTATAATACTTTTAAAAATGTTTTGAAATCGTTTTTAATTGAAATTATTGGGGAGACATTAATTAATAAAATCATATAGGTTTTAAGTGTATAATTCAATAACATGTCATATGTGCATTGCGTTGTGTGTTCACCACCCAAAGTTAAATTTCCTTCCATCGCCATCACCTTATTATATTTGACTCCCTTTACCCCTACCTCCTCCCCCTCCCCTCTTCCCTCTGGTAACCACTAGTCCACTGTTGATGTCCAGTTAATGTTCAGTATTATTTTATGTTAGCTTCACGTGTACAGCATAGTGATTAGACATTTATATAATTTATGAAGCGATCCCTCCTATTACTCTAGTACCTACCTGGTATCACCAGTTAGATGCTGGATATTATAAATGGTACAATATCCACTGTTTGGATTTTGTTATCTCCCTTTTTTTGTCTAGATTTTATGTCTAGATTCTGTTGTGCTCCTTTCAAGAGGTTAAGATTGTCTGCTAGGATATGAATTTACTTACAGATTCTTGATACTCTAAAGGTTTGTTTTCTAGCTTTGTTTTGGCAAGTCGAGAGCAGCCTTTCCTCGTGGACTGGATTGGCACCTTTGTAAGGCATGACTTTGGAGTGGTCTCAGTTGTATCTGGTGTTAACAGAGGTCTCTTCGCTCTGGGTACGTGAGAACTTTCCCTGGTATTTGTTGTCTCCCTAGCTTCATGGAGTCTCACCTTATACATGTCACAACTTAGTATTTTTCAGATTCTCTATTAGGGTCTTTGGAACTCTTTCTCTCAGACTCATCTATGCAAATTCTAGTCATCTCTGCCTCCCCAATCTTTGATCTGCCTCCTCAGCTTAGAAGTATTTATTCGACCATCCAGCAAATATTGATTATATGCCTACTGTTTTAGATGCTTGGAAATCATGCAAAGAATCACAGAATCCCTAATTTTAGAGGGACATTACATTTACATGTGTGGGGACAATTAATAAAATGAAAACAATAAAATTCATAAAAATGTAAATTACCTAGTATGGTAGAAAATGATAAGCTCTAGAAAACAACAAAGAAAGTAGGTTTTGTGGACAGGATTTAGGAAAAGGCAATTTTAAATAAGTGTTCAGAGTAGACATTAAAAATATGACTTTTGAACAATGAGTTAAATGAGGTGAGGAAATTAGCATGTGAATATCTAAGAGGAAAGCTGAGGAAACAGAGGAGTATTCTTGGAGTTCTGAAGGATCAACAGAGGGGTCACTGTGTCTTGAACTCAGTGAGCTGAAGAAAGAAACAATTGATAATGTAGGGGCAAAGAGATTTGGAGCAATATTCTCATGTAGAAAGATGATCTACTTATTAATAAGTGGAAAGGTTGACTATAGATAGATAAGAACATTGACAGTTCATCCATGTAAACAGTATATGCAGGTATATGCAGGATACAATGCAGGTCTGAAAATGTATATGATAGGAGAGTGCCATGCTCCAAATCTCTGATTGTGTGCTCCTATCCTTACCAACCTCTCTCTCATCCGATGACTTTGCTTCCTATTTCATTGAGAAAAATCGGAGCAATCAGAAGAGAACTTCCCTAGACTCTAAGAATAAGAGTGCTTTTAGGAAAGGATATGGAAGTTGAGGAGAGGTAAGAGGGTGGTCTAGGAGAGTGAGAGAATGGATGGACTAGGGAAAATGGCATGGCTGCCAGGCAACATTATGGGTGTGCCTGAGGTTCACAATCACAAATTTAAAGCGAGGCTAGTTAGAATAGTTTTAAGTTTTTCTCCACCTACTTGCTGCCCAAATGCAAACTTGGGTGAGCACCGCACCCATCTGATTACCCGGGTACAGAGAAAAGTGAACAAATAGGCCAGTCAAGCACTAGTTTCTCAGATGCAATAACACATTTTTGAGGTACTAAAACATCACTAGAAATGGAAGAAAAAAAAGAAAAGAAAAAAAAAAAGGAAAAAAAGATTTCTCCTAAACTTCACAAAGGGATCCTAATATGGTTGGAAAAAATACTCTTCCACCTCTAAACTTTACTTTGCCCATGTAGTTTCAGCCTATATTTTCTTGAATTGCAATAGTTGGTTTCTTATTACTTGTTTTATGATTTTGCATTTTAATATTCTATCAGGGCTGTTTAGGGATATATGGAATTTAAAAGTGCTGATAATTTAGTCAGAGCTCATTGTTTTCAAGGATCTAAAATTCACTTTAGCTAATTCTAAAAAAAAGGCGGCTCATTAAGAAACAAACAAATAAACAAAAAGGCCATCTCAGGAATATAGTAAGGACTTGGCCAGTACACATGGGCCATCTCTGCTTCATCCTGTCCTTTCTTTCAATAAGCTTCCCCTGTTTGCAAATGAACGAACACGGCCTCTAGTCCAGGCCTAACTGTTCTCTCAGAGCTGATACAGACCTTATTGGTGGCCAAAGTCTCTGTGTCTCTATATCAATATTTTCAATAGAGATTCTGTCTCTCAGGGTTACTGGCCAGTCATTTGATAGATTGAACTAAATAGATATCTACCAAATGTTAATCAATCAGAGAAAGGAGCAGTTACATAACCATAGATGCCGTAAGCGATGATCCTTTCCAGAACAAGGGCTTGTAGACGGATAAACATGTCTGTCGCAGGAAAAATCACAGGGTCCCTATGAAATACACTTTCTATCATTGCCAATTCCATGTTTTTGATTAAATAATCAGAGAAGAATGCAGGATCCATAATGATTCCATTCCTGGCCACCTCCCTTTCCTCTGGTCAAGTAAAGATAAATTTTTAAAATTAGATTTTTTTTTTTATTTAGCTTAGTGTACAGATTCTTTGCTAAAGCCGCAGCTGATAAAGGCAGCAGAGTTAAAATGAAACTCAGTTTTACCAAAAAGCTAAAAGAGTAACAAGAAACTCATGCAAGAGGAGAGAAAAAAGTGCCTGAGTGAATACTTTAATTAACTCACATGCAATTTTAATTAAAAACATAATGTGTCAGGAAAATGAGTAATGCCTTAGGGCAATAAAATAACTGGGTTTCTTGCTTAATCTTCTGCTCATCTCTCTCATGGCACATGTATATTATTGTTAAGAAAAGATCGTCTTCTTCCCCTGTTTCATAGTCAGAGAGAACCCCTGCTGACAAAATGAGTTGAGCAAAACAAGAAAGCGGTAGAAAAATACCCTGTGTGAGGGCTCTAAGCAAGAGTCCCGGATTTTCTTCAGCTCATTCGCTTCCCTTCTCAGAGCATACCCGTTCGGGGAAAGCAGATAGCTATTGTAAATCAAGGCCTCCAAACTCATTCTGTTCAAAATGCATTATCTTTTAGTGATTAGAATTATAATGAACGACCAAAAATATCTTCCCTCCCCTTTGATGTTAAGTGTCCATGAGAGCCTGGTTCCCTGCGGGGTACAAAAATAACCCTGGCTTGGAGCCATATGATTTTGCTTTTATTTCACCTCTTTTTGTAAACTAAATGTGAAGCTTTCTGGACTTAAGTTCTCTCACCTATGAACTCTGAAGAATGATGGCTGCCCCCCAGTGCTGCAGAGAAGAGTCAATGGTACCACGCACAGGGAAGTGGTCTCCTCTCCTTAAAGATATCGTTCTGGTGTGATGGAAATGTTTTGTTGCTGTTGTTGTACAGCTCACCATTGCCCTTTAAGGGGAATTGGTCTCGGTAACTGCATGGTAAATCGGGGAAGATGGGACCCCAGTGGAAGGTGCCTGAACAATATGTGATGGGAGAACAGGGAGGAAAATTCCTGTGGGTCCCAGCAAGGAAGATGGATGGGAAACGAACCTGTCCAGTGAACATTTTAAAATGATTATCTGATAAAAGCCTCAGAAGATTGCACATTGCTCACTATTGATTTGTGGGCTGGCAAATTCTTTCTTTATGGAGACTACAGAGAGCTAAAACGTTCTTCCCCAAGGAGGGTTGGGGTGACAGATGACTTCTCAGTTTCACTAAGATTGTGACTATAGCTTGACTCTAGGATACACCATTGTGATACTCTGTGTGCTAATACTGGTGACCGCTCCAGTTGGCTGCCAGGGCTGTCCCTTAAAGCCTTGACTTTGAGAATTACTCCTGTTCTTGGAAAGCCCAGGGCCCCACTTCTATCATTTCTAGAAGTCAAATAAGCAAGTATGATACTCAGCATTAATGATAGTCATTGTGTTACCAAACTTGTCTCCAGGACTTGCCCAAAGCTTTCTAGGTTAAGCTAGAAAGACAAATCTAGGTCATATCTGTGCAACTCTACTTCAGGAATGGCTGGATTCTGAGGCTGGAGTAGGGTGAGCTTACCTAAAAGCACAAAGGATGTTGGGACAGAAGAAGTGGACAAGATCAAAAGTTGGGCAGGTGTGTTAAGACCCAAGAAATTAGAAGTGGTGTCCCTCCATTATGAAGGCCAAGAGACCCAGCGGCCAGTAGTAAATCAGTCACTGGGTCAGCAGTATGGGTCCCAGAAGGCTTCACTTCCTAGGTTCACAGTTGTGTATTTCTTTATAAACCAACCGTGAAATAGGCTGTGGGTGGACTGGCCTTGTAAAAAATACCAGCAGCATGTATGCCCTACAGTGTTTTATTTGCAGCCACCTGGCCAGTCTCTCACTGTGTGCTGAAGAGCACAAGCCCACTGGTTCTCCGTGGGCTCGTGGAGGCCTCCTGCAGCCTGGAGGATGCCCCTGTTCCTGACCCTTCCTCTGACCTCTCACAGAGCAGCAAAGTCAGCACCCCAGCGTGTCCCGGGGGCTCGATAAAAGCCCCTCCTTATTCCTCTCCACGTATTATCCATAAAACACTTGTTCAGATTACTACTCCAAACAGTCTTAGGTACCCTAAACTCAATCTGTGTATGCTAAATCCTAATACTTTCCTCGAATTTTCCTGGGGAAGGAAAATTCTATCTTTAATGAGATTTTGGTGCTTCTTGCTCACTGTTGGAATTCCATTATAATTGTATTTCCACCCAGATGTATTGGACAGATAAATAAAAATAGGCAGACCCGTTGGAGACTTATTTATGTGAACTTGCCAAATAAATCACAAATTAGTGATAAAAGTTCAGACTTGAATTGGCTATGTACTGAAAAGATAGGATCAAATTTTATATTACAGTTCCTGCTATTGTAATTCCAGGTTTCCTCCTCCTGCTGCTCAGGCTGCTATCCTGAGGTGAGGTGAAAGTTCATCCCAAGAACTATGAATCCAGTCCCCACTCACTCTCCTGTGGGCTAAAGATAAAGACATTCAGGTACAAATCAGCCATCATTAGTCACACTTTCTGAAGTGTGCTTTTCTAAAAGCGGCCAACTTACAGTCCTGGGATTTATATCCTTTTGGTTCTCAATCCAATTTACGAGTCCACTGGCTAGACCGAGAGGTTTTCCATGAATATTAAAAGTCATCAGGCATAGCAAAGAAAACCCACAAAATTTCAAAGTTTCCTTGATAGAAATAACAGCATGGTGGCTGTGGTATAGCACAGTCCATGTACATATGGGAAGCCATTCGCAGTGTGTCCTTTGTAAGAGAGAGTCTGAGTCCTTGGGGGTTTGCCTGGTTGCCTTGAGCTCTGGAGCCGCAGCTGACCTTATGACCTCTTCCTTCAAGGTTGTTTCCTATAGCAGAACTTAAAGAAGGGGATAGGTCCAAGAGAAATTCTGCTGACGTTCCCCTTCTATAGCTAGTCTTCCCTTGGCCTTCATCTGGGGCTTGCTCAAGTCTTTCTTTGAAAAGAACCCTATTCTGCCCCAATCAGTTAGAAGTAGTTTCTTTTATTTTAAATGTGGGACTTTCTATTTACCAAAACAGTCCTTAAATCATTCTGGCCTCATGTTAATCAGAAGTATTAAGCAATTTAAAACGCCACACACTCTCGCTGTTGCAGAGCTCATAAACAAAGGTCGGATGTTGGCACTAGAAGTGAGACGCTTCTTTCTTGCTCAGTTTCCGCAAAATTCTTATTTCCCAAAATCGTTTGTTTTTTCTCCCCAGGTCTCCTTTCTGTACTCCAAGTTTCAATACGGTCCCCATTGCTAACAAAATAAACCAATTAAAAGAATATATTTCTGTCTCTAAAATCTATTATTTTAGTAGAAATCATTTCCATCAATAATTTCGGGAAGAAGTCAATAAGAATGGTGACATACGCTCCATTGTGTAGTAACCTGGGCCCTGGAGATTTTACAGATGAAAGAGGTAAGTAGATGCATGTCAGCCTGCGTCACCTCGACTTGGCCATATGCTCAAATTTCCTCCAGGGGACCTTTAATCTGTTAGTATGGAGGGATTCGATACTGGTCACAAGGCAAAGAGCCCTTAGTTTTCAGTAACTAAATTCCCGAAAACTTCCCGAGCTCCGTTTTTGGTAGAACAAACAAAAGTAAAGTATGCCAGGCTCAGAATGAGTAGAGCACATCATGAATTGTGAAGCTGAGGATGATGTGACTTCACATTTGTCGCAATTTTGATTATGACTAGCCTGAAATCAGGGATTTCCCAGGAAATTTCCAGGTCGAGTTTCCTTAGTCACACTAAGGCTCCCTGGAGCAACCCAAACCCGGGATGGTCCCTCATGATATTCATGGCTTCATCTAGGCTCCTGAGGCGGACAAAGCAGTGTTTATTAAGGATCTGGTTTCTTTTCCCACAGCCCAAGAGGCTGTTGGGGAATAGGTATCGGTTTATCCTTTTTTTGAAGCCATGGAAAAAAAGGGACTGTCCTCACTGCTTGAGACAACCTGTGGAGAAAGGGAAACTTAAGGAGAAAAGTCTAGAAATTCAGAATTTTCAGGCTGCCTTGGGTGTGGATTCTTCTTACTTCAGTCTCATCATTTTCCAACATATAGAGGACTTTCTGCTTTCACTAGATATAAAGTAATTTTTATTAGATTATTATCATTTTAATGGGTACTAATCAGCTGGTAAACATACGGGCAAAGCTCACATCAACACCTGTTCTCTGCTGGTATGAGGATCTTTTTCCAGTGTTTCACATACATAGGCTTAGTTCATTAAATACTAAATACTGTATTAATAATTGACTTCTTTGGAAACAAATTGGCCCCAATGCTGTGTGTTCTGTTTTAATTTTCCTTGCAGAGGCACAAAAAACAACAAACCATAGAAATCTTCTCATACAGGGCATTTTAACCAAGTAATCACAATTATTTCTGAAAACAACAGTTCTGATACTTTTTGCTGGTTTCCAGGGACTCATGAAAAACTACATTTTTTTTTTCCTTTGCAAGACTATTCATTACATTTAGCTTTGAAAGGCTATTTCTATCCTGTCTCGATTTCAAGATCTCACTTTCTGAAGCCAAAATGCAACCTGTTTTTGTTTTTGTTGTTGTTTTTAAGGCAAATAAGAAATCAGACTCTTGTCTACTTAGCACAATTTACTAATAGATATCTGCAATTTGGATGCAACAGTATTTTTTAAAAAATAATTTCCACCTCTTCATTTAATATATATTTAATCTGTAAGAATAAGGATAAAATAAAGAAATCAAAATAGAAAAAAAAAATAAAGTCAAATAAGGCCAGTAAAATAGGGTAAACTCATTTATTAACTAAGAAGTCACTGTAAACATTCCACCTGTGCTCCCATTGGGATGCTTAATATAATATTAATAATGCCAGGGATAATGATCATTTATTTAGTGATGACCATGTGACACATACTATGCCAGGTGCACAGTTTAAATGCAAATAAAAGCTTGTAAGGTAGCTATTAATTTTTCCATTTTTAAGATACGTACATTGAGGTTCAATGAGCTTAAGTCCTCTAAACTACTAAGTGTTGAAGTCAGGATTTAACTTAAGACTCAATCCCTTTTTTTCTACTATTCTGTGCCATTTTCTTTTCTTGGTAATGACAGTTACTTTTACTAAGCATCGACTCTCTGTGCACTAGGCATTGTACACGTCATTTCTAATCTTTATAGCAACTCTGTCAGATAGCTATTTTAATCTACCTTCAATGGATTTTAATTTTTCCTTCAACAGGAAAAGAAATTGAGGCTTAGAAAGATCAAATTTCTTGCCCAGATATGTATAGGAAGAGACAAAACAAGATTTCAAATCTGGATCCACCTGACACCAAAACTGGGGTCCTTTCCATCTGGCATCACTACCTGATCGGGGGTCAATGGTAGATTAATGAGGAAGAAGAACACAGTTCTCAAGATCCATGTTGAAGCTCATTGTCAGTGATAAACTAAGGTATTATGAAATCAACATTCTATCTATAGGATACTTGTTTACCTGATTTTTCAGGTAAAAGTTTTGTAGTTTACGAAAAGGAAAAGTGTGCTCGATGGTTTATAAGTACATGAAATGCTCAAATCTTATATTCCAGTTTACTACCAACTCTGTTGATCTAAAAGTGACTTATTAACTATCTACTCAGGTACTGAGTAACTTACCTAATAGAGTTCAGTTTCAAACCTGAGGTTCTTGATTCTCAAGACCAACTGATTCAATGGTACAACTAATCTTCTTCATCAACTCTTTGGTCTAGAATAATGTAATCAATGCTCTAGAAATAGAGAAACCAACCTATACCCTTTAGGTTACGTGTTTTAAAGGAAATGTGTATCATAGATTATGTTTTTGAATTCTGAAGATATTAAACAATAAGGTCATAATTCAGTTCTCATTTTGCTCACACAAGAAGACTGATGGTGCTATGCGTGGAGGTAGGCGGTACATGCATAAAAGTCAGGTCTTTTTTAATCGAGGGGTACCATTCTCGCTACATGACCCACGTTATATCCAGTCCCTACCTCTGCCTCACAGTTAGAACATACAGTCCTGCCAAGCTCCAGAGGCAATCTTGATGTACAGAGCAACATATTTAAATAACTTCAGCTCTCTCAGTGGGACAGAGAGCAGCCACCAAATCAAGGCATCCAGCGCTGACCAGTGGTCTTCTCATTGCCCGTTCAGTCTCACCTCTCCCCACCTATAGGTACCAATGGTGAAGCTTGTAGCTTTGGTCTCACTTTTATTTGAACAGCCCAGGCTTTGTCCTTGAGGTCTCGATGAGTGAGGGAGTCTGCTACTCTATGGGTGGATTCGGATTGCGACTGCCTCCTACTGATTCTTACCCATAGGCCACGCCTCCTCATTGTTGCAACTTTGCTGCCACTTTTACAAACTGCAATGCTGCTTGTTGCCTGAATTACTACTAAGCTTGCCGCATCCCTTGGACACTTTCTTTGGCCACTTACTAGAACATCCGTAGTCGTTTACCAAACCTGTTCATTCTAGTGAGTTTCATTCACTGTCTCTCTCTGCCCAAGTATGCCCCAATGGCACATCACGTCTCAGTCTCAAGATAGAAAAATAATTCTGTTATTCTTGCTCTGTCAGCCTTGAGCATCTCTACCACCAGTATGAGTCCCATTGTAGTTATGTTTTTTAAATACAATTCCTTTTCTTCTTTTCTATTAGCCTCACTTTTCCCTGATGTATTTGTCACAATGAAAATGAACCAGTTAAAAATCTCTGAAGAGAGACTGTACATTTGAGTCTGCTATAGCAGCTTAATTCTCTAGTTACACTTCCATGGAAGAAACTTGCATCTGAGTACTGAATGTGTAACGGCACCCACCCACGAGAATTATAATGGGTTGAAGCTGCCAATTTATTGCTGCCGATAAGAAGGTGTGAGTTGCCGCCCCTCTAGGCTAGAGCTCAATGAACAAATAGTCTTTCTCTCTGTCTTCACAGAACTTGTGTGGCTGGCAGCATTTTATTTATTTAATTTATTTCAGTTAGTATTTCTCAGGGGTAGATAAAGAGGAAAGTTCTAAAGATTTCTGGTAAGATGTGAATAATTTCTGGCAAATAAAGCTAAAGATGTTTCTATTTGGGACCGGGACCCTAAAATCAGTAACCGTGTGCACACGAAGTCACTTCGGATCTCTGTCTGTTTGAAGTGCCAGCCCACCTGCCCACGGCTTGGAAATGCTCTCACAAAGTCGAGTTCTGATATTTGTGGAAGTCTTTCAACACAAGTTTATTTAGTTTTCTTAGGAATAGGTCCCTTGTGACTTTTTGCTATGGTTTCTATTTTCTGATCGGACTTATGTTATTCCTTGGGGAAATTATTTTCTAGCTTTCTAACACCTTGCTCCTACGGGCTGTCTACTTGTTGAGAGTTTTGGGTTATTTGTACTATCAGGGAAATAGGCTATGGGGGAGAAGATTGGCACACGCCTGAATAATTCGTCTTGAGCCATCCACGTGGTCTGAGGATTTCAGGAAGTTTCCTCAAATCAGAGGCCATTGGCAAACTCTGCCTTTGATCACCATCTCAGAACCTTCTGGAGGCTTTTCCTCAAGCTTGTCTTTGTGTCCCTGAGAACTGGTTTTACATGTACCTAGAATCAGGTTTTGTCCAGCCACCCCCAAACTCCAATCAGGCCTTTGGTCAAAACCTGGAGATGGAGGTTACATAGCATGATCTTTTGAACCATTACAGTTCTGATTGGATCTTCTCAATCTAAAATTCTGCCTGTTTTAGGTCAAACACCTTTCTACATCTAAACTTTCGCCTCCTCCCTTTTCCTTTGTACAAAGGAAGCATAGTTGCTTTTGAATATTAATTTTCTATCTTGAATCCTTGCTATAATTGCTTATTAATTTGAAGAGTCTCAGTTGTTGTTAATTCTTTATAATTTTTTTCTACATAGACAATAATGTCATGTAATTACTTTTTACAGAACTCATTTCATATTTTTATGAAGCTGACTTCCTCTCATTTTTTCTATTTCTTTTCCTCTTTTTCCTCTCTCAAGAAACATTAAAAATTACCTAATTAAAAAAAATCATTCAGTTAAGTGCCCACTCAAGAATATTTAATCCAGATAGTCTAAAATGTCCAAAAGAAAGTAAAAATCAGTTATTAAGTTGTTTCTCGTTGTGTTTTGTTTTGTGTTTCTCTTTATAGATATTTACATAGAAGCCTTTGTATAATTGTAGTCACCAGATAAGAAGAAAGGACTTTAGTTCTAAGATAAAAGATGTGTTTTAGCATGATCCAAAGACTTTAAAGATTAGTTTGCTGCACAAGAATTATATCACCACAGTAAATGGTGGTGATTTAACCTTCCTAAATAGCCTATGTTAGTTTGGTGAATTGAGTGTCACTGTTTCCATAACTCACTTAGGATTAAAATTATACGCATAAAATTTTATTCAACTGAATGGAATGATGACGAATAACTTTTCAAAGATTTTTTATGAAATTCTTACAAATCTGAAATTCATGTGACTTAATGTGTTAAATAAAATCAGTTATTTTCAGATATTTAACTAAATTTAAAACTTTAGACAAATGATTAAGTCAGTCAATAAATATTAATTAATAAATAATCATTGGAAGCTTGTACAATTTCTAAATAAGCAACAGACACAAACACTGGTTAGCTGAACCTAATTTTAATTTACTCTTATTTCTTAAAATGACAGTAGATTAGCAAAATATTTAAATGCTTTTTGAATGACATTATCTATGTTTATCTTTGCCTCCTTAAATTTATGCTTGTATAAAAAATGGCTAAACGATTATATGATTTCCTGTTTTCTGGTTTTCTTTTGTGTCTAGAGAGAAGAAAATATTAATTTTGTAACTAAATGATTACCTTGATGGAAGCTAATTAACTAGTTATTTAAAGTAAGTACAATAATTATAGATATATACAAATATATGTAGAAGTAATGGCTTTCTTCTGATTTTTTTATTTGAAAATGGTACATGATACATTTATTGTATATTATATTGTATTATACATTATATTAAATAATAGGCCCCAAATCCTGTCATTAGCCTTGATAACATTAAGATCAATCCTCTCTAGGATACACAAATTGTCTCCTACGTTAATAACAGATTACCTGATGCTTTTGAGAATTATTTTTAATTGCAGATTCTACCCTATTTCAAACTGGTATGACTAAATAATCCGATAGACTTATATGATATCTAAGGCTTTGTCACCAATAGGTATGAGCTACCTTTCTAAAGAAGCCACCTAATCTCTGCATAATCTGAAATCTAGATTTGATCTTTTGAAAAAGCTACCATAGGAAAATTGTCCTTGAGCCATGATGTAAAGAAATTAGCAGAGATTATTAATAACTAACATGACAATGAAACTCCAAGGTGTTGATCATTAGGGTCATGTTTACCGACTTAAAGACATACATCACTTCCTCCTTACTTTTGGGCACCCATTCCATAAAGGGATATTAAACAGAAGATTCTTAGGAATTCTTGATAAGTGATACATACATAAGTAGGAAACTCCCACCCAAAAAACGATGGAGCAAGCTGATGATTGCAAAGGTGGACAGCTTCCATGGAAGACAGAATAAAATTAATTTTCTGATTTTTTTAGCTCCCTTTTTCTTACTTTTTTGCTCTATGGCTCTGTGGCCTTATTATACGTTGCCATCTTTTACTAACTAACTTAAAAAATCTTCTTTATCTTTGTCCTGTTACTTTTAACTTCCTGTAGTCATTGGTCACTTAAATCAAAAGCAAGCTCTCTGACATGTTTTTCTAAATTAATAGCTACTCTTTTGAATTTGACTTATGCCAACAAAATTTACCATTTGTCAATTCATTATTAAAGAGTTCAGAAGACAGAGTCCCTTTTACAGTTCCCTTCTGATACTTAAGTATGCCTCACGTCATTTAATCCCAATTTTTCGTCCTATAAAAATTGACCCTTGACCTCATGTCAAGTAAAGGCTCCTGTTGAAGTCATTATAATCCTACCAGCAAAACCTACCCCATTGGAAATTAAAATTAATATTGGGGCTATCCGTATTATAATAATTAGCTCGTTTTCTTCAGAGACACTACATCCTGTTTTGAAGGAACTATTTGATTCCGCTGAAAAAATCTTACACCCTTGAGAAAAGAAAATGGTTCATGTCTGTTATCCTGAATGCTATTATTATTTTCAATATAGTTCATACCCCCTTAGGACATTACTTCTTATGTAAACATCAAACTTAGATGTGTTTGCTACACACTGACTGTGAACTATAATTATCCCACAGAAGGGACAATACAACTGTAAAAGATGGTCTGAAATGTGTCTCTGATCTTAGCAGACATCATAAATGATGCAAATTCTGCCCCAGAAACCCAACAAACAATTTTAAATTTATACCCAACATTGTCAAAGACAACTCGATAGCCACTGGTTTCTCTTAGCTAGCTAAGGATGAGGTGTCCTAGCATAAATATTTCTGTCTGACCTATGCATGTTACAAGGCAAGTAAAGAATCCATGACTAAGAAAAACAACAGGCACATTTAGATTCTGGCACACATTTTCATTGCATAGATTTTATCATCTAAACTCCTGGATTCAAGACTTGTTACAAAGACTATTAATTTCTTTTCCTGTGGTTATCGTGTTATGGTCGGCTGACGCATCTTAGTCAGAGCCTTAAATGCCAAAGCGCAGCCATGGTTACATAGGGCGACTCCACAACTCACCCTACGATCAAAGAAAAAGGATGAATTAACCCATGCGCATGATCAACTGCATTCTTTGGACACACTCCTGATCCTGTCAGCAAAATCTGAAAGGAGAAAAATCTGAATATCATGGACCGATATCCTATGACCTGTCTTTGTTTTCCCTTGGTCAAAAAAGAGGACTGAAAAAGAAAAGCAGGACCTGACGGCTAAAAACTGGCCTGACCTATGGGCTATCTCTAGGTGCTGACCCAGCACACACAACTAGGTACTGGTGTTCTCCAGTTAAAGGTAAACAATTTCACAGAACACCAATATCAAAGGCCACTTCTGTGACCATGATGGATCAAGAAAAAACACAAATGAAACATGAACATTTTCAAACCACAAAACTAGCAAGCATCCCCCTATCAAGGCTAATATATGTGATTACTGATTCTTTAGCAGTTTTAACTTTAGTCTATATTTTTCTCCTTCTATCTGAGAGTTTTTAAGATTGCCAATCAGAATTCCCTCCACTTCAAGTCAGCATCAAGTCCACGACAAAGCTTTACTTCCTTAAGTATTCTCCAAAGCACCTAATACAAAGCCAAATACTATATATTAGTCCTTTCTAACCTCGAACATACCCCATGGTGAGTGTGTATTCTTCCTCTTTGAAACAGCAAAAACCCAAAAATCTACAGGTATGTTCTTGGTGGTCCTTGGTTGGAGGACATCGACAGTCAGTCAATAAAACACAGTTCCCGATTTAAGAAATATGCAACCCACTGTGGAAACGAGCACCTATTTGTCCGAATGTATTCTATAAATTGATATATAATTAATACACATAAAAAAGCAGTATCGTTATTAGATGAGGAAGCACAGTTTGTTCTGTTGCTGGAAGAGGCGCTATAACAGTTTCATAAAGGAGAAGGCATTTCAGGTAGATGTCAAAGGATGAAGAGAAAAGAGAAGCAGAATGAAAAATAACTCTAATGAAGAGGGAGGAATAGATCAATTGAAGGGGCTGGCATGAGCAATCACACTGCGGTGTGAAAATTGATGAGTTTTTCAGTGGCACCAAATAGGTGCAATGCAAGTGGACCTGGTGTGGGATACAGTGGAATTTGGACTCTATCTAGCATGTATATGGTGGGAGCAATTAAAGGCACTAAGCAAAGCAGTATATAATCAGAATATACTTTAGGAAGGCAACTCTGATGAGACAACCCCCGTGACACAATGCTGTAATTGCTAAAGAGTAGCCTAGGGTAGAGACTGATGACAGTTATAAAACTATTGCAAGTGTCTTGAACTCAGGCAGACAGTGGGAAGAGAAGAGATTCAAGATGAAACTTTTTTTAATTGTAGTGCTAGCGAACTCAGTGACCAACTGGATATGAGGATTGAAGATACAGAGAGGACCCAAAGATGACTCAGGCATGAAGTATGGGGAGGATACAAACCCCAGTCTGGACCTGTTAAGGTTGCTGTGCATTCAGATGGGTATATTTCCAGAAGTGCAAATATAGACTTGTGATTTAGAAGAGAGGCATAGTCTGAAGAAAGAAGTGAGGCTGAGGCTTCTCATGAAGAGATGGTAAAATGGGTAGAGGGTTGAGGACTGAAATCCGGAATTCTGGCCAGTCCCACCAGTTGTGGGGCAGACAGAGATGAAAGAGAATGTTTGGAGAGGCGTGATGAGAGCAAAGAGCTCAAAGGATACTTGACAGGATGTGGAATGTCATAAGCGCACAGTACATATTTTCTGAATAAAGAAATGAGCTATAATTTCCAATTACAATTTTTTTTTCTGTTAAAATATCTTCTATTTCTCCGCTTTTGGGAAGTTTTCCTTTCTTGTGATTTTTCCGCGACCACTGGTTAATCTAAAACTCTTGCCACAATCTATGTTAGATTCAGAATTCACCTCTCTGAGAAACACTGGCAAAGAAAATATACTTAATCTTATTTATATTTCTTAAATTATTTTGCCTGAGTCGTCGAGAGGCCCCAGGATATTTGAAATACATAAACAAAGAAACAGGAAATAGTTACTGGCTGCTTCTGCAGCAGCTCAGTAAATTAGAATAATCAAATGCATCTCGGAGTAAACTCATGTGCACAAAGCTGTAAACATTAATCTCCATTCTCTTAAAAATGTGAATCATTTATTACAACAATTCATAATCATTCTCATCTCAAGTTTTAGATGAGAATAAGTCATAATGAGAGAATTTGTACTTTCTAATTAGAGTTGATTTTTAATGCAGAGAAATGAAATGGTGAATTACTACAGAGAAGTCTACAGTCAATTAATTGAATAAAAAAAAAGAGAACTTAAAACATGTTCAAAGAGAGATAAAAAGTTTCGGTCATTCAAGAGGATCCACAAAGCGCATATCGTTTCTCCCAGAATCCCCCCAAATTTTGTATAATAGAGGTAAGAGTGCCATGAGTGGCTGTAGAGGAGGAATTTGATGAGTTGGTCATGCTTTGAAAAGGCCTCCATTTTGGGTGCGTGCCAGAATTCCCTGAGCACCCAGTACACACAATTACTGCATTTGCATGTGTAAATTGGGTAATGGTGTGCCTAACTATCAGATTTGTATGTGAAAATGCTATCAGCATATGCACTATTGGTTATGTGCCCACTAAAAGAGGACTTTTAATGGGGTTGCATTAGTTGGGGAACAAAATTCCTAAAAACTTGAGACCAGATTCTACTTCCCTGGATCCAGTGTAGATGATGCCCCTATGGATAATTGGCACCCCCGATAATTACTTTGTTGTTGCATATTCTCTAAAATTCTATCTGGGGGAGGAAATTCATCAGAGGATGATTTGACCAACTCTAATTAGCACAGAGCAAAATTGTACCCAAGTCACTCTTGGCAGTGCCTATCTGAGCCAAATGAACAGACTGCGGCACAACCAACCCATTCATCTTGGCCATCTTAGCAATCAATGTGGATCTATGCAGAATTGACTTAGAGTTTTATTTTTTTCTCCCTAAGACACAATATTCTTCAAATATCCTTTTGGTCCCATTGTTTTACTTTTCTGAAGACTTCAATATTTCTCGGTTGCATCATGGATGAAATAGAAAGAACTATTGTCCCTACATCCTCCAAACAGATATGATAATGATAATACTTTCACCCTACCTCAGTGGATTTCTTCCTTCTCGTAGCTTCCAGGCTCATTTATTAGTACCCTAGAATGTCAAACATAGTCAGAGAATTTGCCCAAGAAACATAGCAATCATATTCCCTGAATCGAAAATTGGTACACGAGGCATGGGGATAATGGAACTGAATATTTCCAATTGGAATTTGCTAAAAAATCTGGGTGGTTTGGCTGTTAGAGTAAAGGTGCCTTATTCTGGGCAGCTCCCTTCTCTGATCCCATTTATTTCCCCTGTTTCCCTCCCCCTACTCATGAAAAACCTCAATGTAAAACACTGTCGTACTATATCCCTCTAGAACCCTGCTGTCTAGAGTGACAATTTGTGCACAAATTGCTCATCCTAAATTAACATTTAATCTCTTGATATAACCTTTTGTCAAACTGCTAAAAACAAACTAATTATGTGTCACTTGGTCTTCTTTTCACCCACTTTTCTTTCCAGCAGTCTTTTACAAAGTGTGCTCTGAGTAACACTTAACAGGAAATAACTGGAGAACTCGTGAGGAATGCAGCTCCCCTCCTCATCCCAGACCTTCTGAATTAGAAATCGGAGGAGTGAGGCCTGGGAATCTGTAATTTAGTAAGTTCCACGGGTGATTTTTGCAGATAAAGCGTGTGTCTTGCGCAGTTTTATCTTAGTTCTATTATTTGCCGTCTTCCATTTAGTCGTGAGGGTTCTTGATATTGAACTGCAACCTAACTATCAAAGGTACATGTTGCCTGCCCCTCCCTTTAATATGGACGGGATTGTCATACTGACTTGTAGTTATGAGAATGACTTCTTAGCAACAAAGTATGACATGAATATTCACGAGAAATGTCATAACATAAAACACACCTCTGTTCAGGGACATCACTGCCTTACTCAATCTGCCTGCTTCGCCTACAGATATTTTCAAGAAATGGCAACCCGCAGGACTCAAGATCATCTCTACTTAAGGTTTGCCATATAATGGGCATCTCTCAAGCAGTTATCCCTCCCTCAAGAATGCATGCAGTAGGTAATAAGAATAGACTGATTTATGATCACTCAATATCGGAAAGGTGTAGCATTTCATTTTACAAATAGTATTCTGCGAGATTAGGAAATATCATAAACACATTGGAGAATCCTCAGCCCGGGAACCATAAACCACTGCATTGCCACCCCACGCCCGGCCACACACACAGTTTAATTTAGCTATCTGTTTTAGATTACATAAATAAATATGAGCCTGTATTTTCTTTATAAAATAAATCAGTCTCTGCACATAGGAATCACTAGTTAGATTGAACATTAGGGCATATATAAAATTGCATCCTTAAAAGACATGAAAACATTTCTCAATGAGAAAGAAGCTGCTCACGATGACCTTGCCATTGAACAGCGGGGGGTCAGCCCTGGCACTAAATCATTCTGATTCACAGATGAGATCAACATATTCCTATTTGTTTGCCAAATGTGTATTTTAATTTAAGCTTTCTCTGATTGATGCGTGTAATTTATGCTGCCCAGAACCAAGGCATCATATTTTTCTTTTTTCCTAACTAACAGGGGGAGACTTTCTTGGAAACAGATAAAGGAAAGAGTCCAGTAATTTGTAGCAATGTGACTACAGCCACACATGTCCCAGAATTAATGTTCTTCATTAGGGTGAGTAGGATCAGCTGTATGTATACATCAGGTTTTTAATTAAGTCGGTCCCCACAACAGGATGCATGGTTCAAACTGGTAGCATTTTTTTTTTCTTAAATCACAAAAAAAAAAAAAAAATTGGGAGGCATATCTTTCTCACATGCAAAAAAAAGGGGGGTGAATCTCAGAGAAATGAAAGGCTCTTTGTATTATACCAACAGTGCTCTGAAGATCTTTGTAATCCTGCGTTAATCAGGTAAAGGAGAGCTTGGCATTGAATGATTCGAAAAAGATGCTGAAAACTCAACCATTGTCAGTTTCTCTCTATATAACAGACATGATTTCAGTTTATTTGTATCGATGTCTTTAAACTAACACTTAGAATTTGTTAGATATTTTTAACTGTCTTGAAGAACTGACCTGGTGATATTTTAATAAGACACTATCAATTTAAAGAAACTTCAGTAAGGCACCATGAGGCGCTTAAGCGAGGGGTGAGGGGAGAAACTTTTTATAGCAGCTTCACTCTCTGAGATCATATTAACATAAATTTGACAGTTAATCTCCATATTGCAAAAAGGCTGCCCAGACTTATTTAATTAAACTTAGAACAAATATGTTTCTTTATTTGCCAGGTACAGCTTTTATCTTAAAATATCCACTTCCAATTATGATACGAGACTCCGGCTTAGGGCAGGAGCATGGGCAGTGACAGGTAAGACCAGCACAGGTGGAGGGGTGTGCAGCTAGGGAGAGAGTCTGGCTTCTGAGATAGCCCTCCCAGTTCCCATGATCCTGAAGAAATTTCACGAAAGATGCTGATGATTTGTGAAAGTTATTGCTTTTGTTTTTTTTTTTTTTTAGGATTTTAAATGATGGAATTAAATTTGATAGACATATTTTTTTCTCAAATACACTTAAAATCTATCCTTTAATAAATACTTATTGAATAAATGCCCAAACTATTTATCCAAAGAACTAGCTCAAAGAACGTACATGAAAAGATCTATGGAGGAATGCGCAAGGCCTTTCATATCAGGAGGCATAGAATTTATACTTTGGATCTGTTCCATATTAAACTGCAAATAATTTAACCTTTGTGAACCTCAGGTTCCTCATCTGCCAGCTGAGATTGAGTATCTTATAATTTTTGGAAAGAGTGAAACATGATTCGTTCATTCAGTAAAAATTTAAGGGACACCTTGTTTGTGCCAGTCCCTCTTCTAGATGATGGCGAACTAAATAATGTCCCTGCCTTTGTGGAGCTTACATTCTAGTAGAGGAAGCAGGAATTAATAAACGGATCGCACTGTGTGAGGCACTTTTAAGTTTTATGAAGTGCCACCACAGAGTAACAGGGTAAGGTGAGGAGGTGATATTTAGATAGGGGGTGGGCAAATATCTCTCTGAGAAAGCGACTGGAATGAAGTGAGAAAGCAGAACCTGAAGATTATGAGGGGAGAGAGTTCCAGGCAGAGGCAACAGTCAGCTCAGAACCCCTGGATGGGAGCCAACTTTGCTACTGAAGTCATTGCCAGGTCAGCAGAGGGCGAGGATCCAGAGGAGGTGAGGCTTGCCACACCTGCCTCTGGGTTGACTTTCTCTCCTCATTTCCACCAGTCCTTCAGGAATCCGGGAGCTCCTGAAGGCTTCGATCTGACTCCACAACGGATGCCGTTGAAGGACCAATGGCAGGGAGGTGACAGGATCTGGCTTTCTTTCGACAGACATCACTCTGGCTGCTACGTGGAGCCTTCAGTGTTATAAGACAGTAGGAGAACAGGAAAGACACAAAAGACGATTGCTGGTTTCTAGGCAGGGGGTGGCTCAGGCTGCAGTAATAAGAAAGGGGGAGATGAAGGTGCCCAGAGTCAGGATGTATTTTGAAGGTAGAACGGATGGGATTTGCCACTGGATGGGTCCCCTTCCTCTTTGACAAATGAAACAAGTAAAGAATATAGTTACTCGATGCCACTCTACTACAAAATAAACCAACAAGGAAGCCAAAAGTTTTCAGAAACGCAGCAAACAAGCAAGCCTCCTCAAGAGACAACGGGACGGTGGATGTCACACAGGGCCTATCGCGATGCTACAGTGGTGTAAAGGTGATAGGAAGCCCTGACCTCTGTTAACTGTGTTAAAATCCTGAAGTACAGTGAAAGATTTAGAAAGTTCCTGCAGGGGTGCTAGTGTGTGCACACGCTCATTGCTATAACATATGTGGGGCTCCACACTGCCCAAGCAAACGCAGCCATCTGCAAGTCGAGACGATGGCAGGAAATGACCATGATGGTGGAATTGCTCTTCTCCCCTACTCCGGTAGAAATAAGAGGCCAGACTAATTCAGGTGTGACTAACTTTCACACCAACAGAGGGTAGTCCTCCACGTCATACATCCCAGGAGGATGAGACTGTGTATGCTTCCTCTTCATGTCATCAGGGCCTCCTTCACGCTAGATGGTCATTTAACGTTTGTCGAAATGAACAGCAATGAAAACGTAAGGGCTTTAAAGGAATAGCTCATAAAAACAACTTTCAGATATCTCGCTTTTACAAGCAACATTTCCGGTCACTGTGAGACTTGAGGTAATTGCAGTTTATCAGTTCCAGATACAAAATGTTTGTGGTCTTTTTATTCCTCTCAATAAAACAGCCTTCTGTCATATCACAGCCTGGGTGCTTATATAATTTGAAGCTATTGCCAATCAACTTGGATGCCTGGTTTCCACGTTCCTCAGCGTGGCCAAAAGCCAATGCCAGCGTCACTTGCCCACAGAGTAACTCAAACCTTGCCTATCACTAACATCTCCAGCATGTGGTTTCAATTATAACAAGCCTAGTTTTCTGTTACAAGTGAAGAGCAGGGGGTTGTAACCCCCAGGAGAGAAGATGACCTGGGGAGATTTACTGGAGAGAGCTGTCTTCCCTTCATGACGTGGGTGCGGTGGCCGCGCAGGTCACTGACCACACGTACATCTCAGGCTCGTTGGCCCGAGATGCTGAGTTGTAGGCTTCCTGCTCCCTATTCCCCATACAGGGTACCCCAACTTCTGATGTTCTTCTATACTGACTTTTAAGCTCTAGGAACACTTGGGCTTCTCCACCACACAGTGGACTGGCTATATAGTTTTCTGGGGGCTTCTTAGTCCCCAGAGGAATTGGGAGAAATAGAGAGTTTTCTCTCTTTTCATGAACAGTACCAAGCCATTGCGTCTTAGAATATAGTAGAAGATAGCAGAATATAAGAATCAGGAATAAATTAACTTTCCCTTTAGAGTAACATCCAAAATAACATATTTATTAGTGTTTCACTAATTGATGAAATATGAAATCAAAATAATTGTCACAGTCTGGGTAAACAAAACCTTTCTCTTCTATAACATAAACCACTTTATACCTGACAGAGTGATCTTACATTCATTTACTTGTTTGATAAAGGTAGATGGGATAGAAATTGTTTCTGTGATATTATACATACATATATATATATATATATATATATATATATATATATAAAAATATTCTCATCCAAATTATGTGACATGTCCAAGGTCACATGGTATCTGATAAGCCAGGACTCTGAGGTAGATCCTCATACTTGACTAAGTATAGAAATGTTATGTCTATTTACTGAAAGTACTGTATTAGTCAGGGTTCTTAGTAGCCCAAATCAGTTTTTGCTGATTTAAGCAGAAAGACAATTTATTCAAAGGCTCTTGGGTGGCTCCCAGAATTGCCAAGAGGGCTGAGAAATGGTCCCATTTATGTGCCTCAAATCTTTGATGAAAGAGACTTTTGTCACATCCATTAGTAGTCACACTACCTGGTCATTAAATATCTACTTAAGGAATGCTTTATTCACAGAACTATTTAACTACTACTCATGGCTTAATTGCCTAGTGTAATCTATCTTTTCCCTTCCTTCCCACTTGTAGTACTTAGTGAAATGGGAAGCAGAGGAACTCAATGATACGTCTTTTTCTTTCAAGTCCTGCATATCGGTTTATAAAAAGCAGAAGATTAAGTATCGTGAGATCTGGTTTGAGTCTCAGATCAACACTTATTGCTTATGTTACTTCGATTCTCAGATTCCTTACCTTTCCTATTTACCTCAAAGAGTTGATCGTTCATTCGTTCAGGAAGTATTTATTAAGAGGTTGAGATTAACACTGTGAGAATGATTTGTAGACTATAAAGTTCAGTGACAATTATTGTTACCATGCAATTTAGTGCTTAATTATATCCTGGCACTTATTTATAACTGTTTCATTTTCTGATTTTCCTCTAGAATGCTAGCTTCTTTGCCAGAATCCAGTCCTCTTTTAATATGCAAGGTTAGTTCTGGTCCATAGTAGGCTCAAACAGTGCTCCGCACTGAAGTCCCGAGTTAATTTGCACAAAGTGCAGCTCTGACCTTGATCCTCAGTTGCAAAAAGCCACCTAACTTTTCCATTGCTCAGAGTTGCATCTGAATCCCTCACACCATCATTTCGAACCGTTGACCACATGGCCTTAACTTATCTGTCTTTCCTCCCTTGCTCTCCTTCATCAACCTTCAACTTTCTCTGACCAAATTAACTTAACCCGCCCCTCCCCCTCATCCCCAGAAACACCCTGCAGAAGTTATTCATACCTGGGCATTCTATAGATTTTTAGTTCTTAAAGCTTGCCATGTTTCTTGCTACAACAACTTTTGATGCATGTTACTTACATTTCACAGACAGTAAACCTGAAACTCAGGCTGTAATAAAGTCAGGAGGTAATGATGAAAACAGGATTAGAAGCCAGGTACCTTCAATTTGAACTGTATATTGCTCATAGGTTTTGCCTACATTTCTTCCTATAAATAAGAAAAAAAACCCTAAAATAGTAATAATTGCAGAGAAATTAATATCCACAGTTGATCTGGTTGGTAAGTGACTCTATTTCTCCATTATTTCTTTCTTTCCTGACCTGGGATAGTACGTGTTCGAACGTGTTCAAACTCTACTTTGCAAAGGTCACTGACTCTGAGAAGCGGGTCCCATTTTGTGAATGAAAAGGAGCTCTGCAGGCAGCTGAGTCTTTTGTTGCACAAACAGGCGTGTGAGGTCAGTCCTCACGGTGGGGGCGAGAGTGAGTCGGGGTGGGCCTCAGAACACTCCATGGGCTTCCGTGGACATTTTACTTTTTGAATTAATAAAAGAGGGGTTATGAATCTCTCATATTCCTGTCCCTGGTCAGGAGCGGGGAAATAACCCTTGATATTTATGACTGATATGGTACGATGTTTCAGGACATCTACCCCACACCCTGGCGTCTGCGCCCTGAAGCCCTTTTGCAGCTGAAAACCATGTCACCTACTTCCTTCGTTTAAGAAAGGTAGAGACTGCGTCTTTAGCCATCAGAACAGATATTATCAATCAAGTATGGGAAAAGGATTATCCTTTTGAAACTACGATTTCATATACGTTTCTAGTCACCAATACTGGGGAATGTTGTCAAATATTTCCGAGAAAGCTCACACCGTCTCTGCAGGTTGATTAGACGAGTCTCCTACTCTGGAAACCTGACTACTTTCCAACAACTTGATTTCACAAATGGAAAAACAGCATCTGTTTTCCCGCAGCTTCACATATGGCGATCATTGTTGCTAAGACAGGCTGAAGCAGGTAGACTGCGTGACAGTACCCCTCTGGAGTGCTGCGGTCTCCTGGGACCAGATAACACTGGTCTGCTGCGAGGGGCTCTGGCTCCTCGGGCAGCAGAAAGTGTATATTTAATCAACATATGCAAAGCATCCGTATGCACAGCAAATTACAGAAAAAAAAAAAGATTAAATGCAATATTTAGAATTGCTCTATTTGTATTTGCAGTGGCTAATTTGGATGGATATACTTTATGCCATACTCTCCTGGTTTGAGTAAAGAAAAATCGACCCGTGGCTTGCAGATGGAAAGGAGTCGAAATGCTTGTATATATGCAGGAAGGTGGGTAGAACTTGTTAAGGGAGAATGAGACTTTGTCACATTAGCCAGCAATGAAGAATGAAAAAAGAGAATTGGACAGAGATGGGAAATTTGTTTTGCACATGAAAAGATTGGACACCTGTAGAATTTCATTAAGGGAGTGTCTGTCCCTTTGCATGCTAATTCTGTTTTAAAGTCTTCAATGTATATAATATTAAGAAGAGTTCCTAACCAACTGCCCATGAGGGGGTGGGGGGCAGGAAGTCATGAAACCGAAATACAAAAACCCTTTTTCCAGGATTATTGTTTGTGTTTGAAGGTCAGGAGATTGGCAGCAGCAGAAGTTAAATTCCAGAATACATCCACCAGCCAGGTACATTGCAAACAGGTGTTCTTTTCCTGAAATTGTCACACCAGTGGCCTTACCCTTGATTTGGAAGGACAACTCGATCAACTACAGGAAGAAGGGCCTCCAGTGGTCCTGGCGCAGTCTTGGGCTTCTCCTGAACGTCATTATCATTAAACACATTGCTGTTTAACAGGAGCCATTTCTCCAGCAGATCTCTATCACAGGCTAGACATGTTACTCCCAGATGTTACCCTCACCTTTTCATTCTTTGTCCTAACTATTCTTAAGAATAATTCTTACCTGCATTATTCGGTCTTATCCAAAGCCTTTCGTGGGCTTTTTCGTTCTTCTAACTGGCCTGAGTTCTGACAAAAAGAATTGGGAGATAATATATATGGATTCTATTTTTAACTCTGTACCTAAGCAGCAATATAACCTTGAGAAGTCAGTTTCTTAATCTCTCTCAGCCTCACTTTTTTCACCTGTACGATGAGAAAATTTGGCTTGAGCAGAGAAACTCCTCCAAGACCCAGGGAAAGAACTGCTTCTATGTACTCTTTCAGCCATATTTAGCTGTGTAAAACTTTTATTTCTGTATAAGACTTTGCTTGAAAAAGGGCTTCGTCACCAAAAAAGAGTTTGCAAACTTCTGAACTGGAGGGTTGCCAAATTCCATTTTAGATTCTATAATTTAGTTCTTTATCCAACCATTTATTCTCATCATCTGTCTTCATCTGAAAATTGAGGAGCTGGCGTCCTGCAACATCGCCTGATGAAAATGTCTGAAAACAAGGTGGGTTATACCAACCCGAGAGCAGAGAATATACATTTTAGTACCCTGCATTTATTATTATTTTTTATCATGGGGTAAACTGTACTATAGGCACTTAATACGATTTAATAAACAAATAACGGATGTAAAACACTTAGAATGTTATTGCACTTAAGAGAGCTCTGTAAGCAGCTCCTACTATTATTATTACCAAAATCGTTTTTTAAGTGAGCTCATTAAGAGGCACGATGTCTATATGGAAGATTTTTCATACCTGCCTTAGGAAGCACGCTGAAACAACTGTGGGGCCCTCTGGGTGAGAAGTGATCTCACTGGAGTGGGAAATAGTATGCTAGAGTATGGGTCCTACATCTGCCATATTCAGGACTCAGCAGAGATCTGTAAGATGCAGACTCCAAGACTCCACCTTAATCCTCTGGAGTCAGGATCTCTGGATTTGGAGGCCAGGAGGTGCATCCGCACAGCGGTCTTGTGCACATCCAGCCGCCCAGGGGTTGTACACCAGTTACCGGATTCCAGCTTATGACTTTTAGCCTGTTACTTGCTCTCTAGAAAACTCGCTTCGTCATCTGTAAAATGGGGCTTAATCACTCACAAATACATTGTGGAAATTAAATGAGACAACGCATGGAAAATCCTTGGCTGGTCTGGCACAGAGGAAATGTTTTTTCTTTTTTTTAAATTTTATTTTATTAGTTTCAAGTATACAGTACATTAGTTAGACATTTGTCTAGTTTATAAAATGATCCCCCTAATTGCTCCTCTCCTCTGGCTCTCCACCTAGCCATTGCATTAATGCTGACTGCATGGCCTATGCCGTGCTCCCCATCCCCGTGACCATCTATCACCTACTGATTTGAACTTCCTTAACCCTTCACCTTTCTTTCCGCCCCTCAATCTCCCTCTCCTCTGGGCATCCCCAGATTGTCCTCTACATTTGCAAGTGTTTTTGCTTAGTTAGTTCGTTTGTTCCTTAGCTTCCACATATAAGTGAGATCATATGGTATTTATCTTTCTCTGTCTGACTTATTTCACTCAGCATAATAACCTCTAGGTCCATCCAGGTCATTGCAAATGGCAGTATTTCACTTGTTTTAATGACTGAGTACTATTCCATTGTAGATATGAACCATAACTTCTTTATCCAATAGTCTGTTGATGGACATTCAGGTTGCTTCCATATCTTGGCTATTGCAAATTGTGATACCACCATGAACATAGGGGTCATAGATCTTTATGAATTATTATTTTGGTTTTCTTTGGATAAATACTCAGAAGGGCAATTGCTGAGTCAAAATGTATATCCATTTTTTATTTTTTTGAGGACTCTCCAGCCCGTTTTCCATAGTGGCTATACGAATTTGCAATCCCACCAACAGTGTATAGGGTTCCCTTTTCTCCACATCCTCACCAACACTTGTTCTTTGATTTACTGATGAGAGCCATTCTGACAGGTGTGAGGTGATATCTCATTGTGGTTTTAATTTGCATTTCTCTGATTATTAGTGACCTTGAGCGTCTTTTCATATGTCTATTGGCCATCTGTCTAAGGAAATGTTTGATACATAATGGATATTAGCTTCTTTAAGCTTTGTCCCTGTTCTGAATTAAATCATCAGAAAGCATAGAAAAAATACTTGGACAGTACTCATGTATTCACTGAGTTCCATAGAGAAGTGATTGTCCAGATGACTCTTTTCTCTTAAACATGGATCTTTGCCGTGGTGGGGTTGGAGGTGGGCTGGGAGACACACATCCTCTGTAATAACAAAGCACAGTTACCGGTGGATGTGCAGTGAAGCCCTTGGTCGCGTTGCGGCAGGAAACACTAGGTCGAGTGAGTACCCACTGCCCTAGATGGACTTCCATAATTTTTGTTTTCTGGACAGCGTCACCCAAGTCCTCACCCTCAATTCAGTGTTTGCTTTTGTTTTCCACTCTCAGGAACTTGGTACCCAGTTAGAGTAACTCGCTCATCCCAGATCCCTGGTTCATTTCTCTCCCCACTTTCTCTAATGTCTTTTGATCTTGATCGAAATTTAAAATTTTGGGCTATCTATCTGATTTTATATTCATTGTAGGAATTTAAACCATAGCAATTCATTTTATATAAGAATGAATGTAATAGAGTAAAGTGATAAAATGTATAGAAAATATATTCATATTCTCTATCTAGGGCAGCTGAAATGAGAGTAAGAAGAATCGATGGAAATAAATTTAGGTCAGAGCTCAACAGTCAAAGAAAAATGAAGCTTTTAATTTAACAATCAGAAAGAAATAAATACACCAGGACACAAAGCTTTTGTTAACAAAGCACCAAGTAAAAGAAAAGGCAATTACTAATCAGACTACACTTTCCTATAACTATGACTGCACCTAAATATTGCAAAATACATAAATAAAAATAGAAAAATCTAGTTAATTATTTCTATTTACTCTTTTCTAAGAGATGCCAAAATGTATATTAACAAATAGCCGAGTGATTGACTAAATGTTTTGATTTTCATCTGTATGTTTGGTGTTACGTAGATAAATACTCCATCTAAAGAGTATCATGTTAGCAAATTGAGAAGCAAAGCAGCAACTCACTTGATGCAGGATTTTTAATCTTTGTTTTTTAGTTAAATACCAGGAAGAAATGTCCAAATCTAAATTTTAATAGTATACTGTATATTTGTTAATCAAACTCCAAACGCAGGTTGCATAATCACCCATTGTGTAGAGGATTCCGTACAAGGTTCCTGTAAAAATGGACTTTCATTTTTAGCAAAGCACAGATAACAAAATAACTCCACAATGTATTGACAAGGACTGCCAAAAAAAAAAAAAAATGAATGTTTGAAGGATGGCCAGCCCCCATTGATATTCCGAGATAAATATACATATGCATGGATATTAAGGCTAGCATCTCTTTATTTGAACCAGTGAGGTTTTATTTGGGGGTGGGGGGTGGGGAGAAACATTTCAGGAAAAATAGTAAAATTCCTCTTTTATTCTTCCCTTATGTCGATCTCTCCCCCTTTCTCATCCTTTCTACCATCACGGACTGCTGCATGCACGATACACAGAACGTCCGGTGTAGATCCATGGGCGTTACCAGTGACAGAGGGTGAGGGGTCCCCTCATCACGTCTCAGTGCTTGGTGTCATGCATGAATTTCTCTTGGTCCAGGGATACTAAGGATCAGCATGTATATTTGCATGTGAAAGTTTCTCCACCAATAAACCAGATGCAATGAGAAAAAAAGTTCTGGTGTATTTGAATGTTGTTCTCAAAAAGAGAATATCCAAATACTCTACTGGCACGGCACTTCAAAACTGAAGACAATTCGTACGCATTAGGCAACAATATGCAGGGGGTCAATTCCCAGTTCTCTGTGCCGATGGATGGATGGTGCAGACTGTCCCGAACTGTAGGTGGTCGAACAGCCATTTGCACCTGGCATTGATGTGCTTTTGGGAGTTAGTTTTGCCAGACATTTTTTTTTTTTTTTTTAGGTTAGACAAAATTGAAAATGTACTATTTCTTGAGCATACAAGGGTGGTGTATATAATTAACAAGTTGAGGGATTCAAAGTATATAATCTGGTCACTGTTAGATTCAAAGTATATAAAATGGTCACTGTTGGAAGTAAACCATCTAATCTTAAATGTAGGGGAGCTAGATAGGAAGCCAATAGTTAGTTGACCTGTGTTATGCATTTTACATTCAGTATGTAAGAAAATCCGTAAGATATCCCTAGGTAATATTAACTCATTTTGCAGATGAGAAATTGATCTTCAAAAAAGTCAATCGATTTACTTTTATAATTTTTCAGACTTTATGTCAACAAGGTTTTTATTTGCTTTGTTTGGGGACTATTGTTGTTTATCTACAAGGTATTGAGCTCTATGCCTTATCTTCTATATCCTTTTGTCTTCAAGTCCATAATTGTCTCAGAGTAGGCCCTATGAAACCTCAGGGTCTCCAAGGAGCAGAGATGAAAACCGTTATATGAGGGCATTCTGCATCCCTAATAAAAAAATTTCTATCACTACTAGTAAGATATTTTTAAGATTTAATTTTTTAGAAGTTTTAGATTTACAACATAATTGAGAGGGAGGTACACAAATCCCTTATATTCCTTGCCACCGCACGTGCATAGCCTCTCCCATTATCAACATCACCCTCCAGAATGGTTTTTTACCAAGGATGAACCTACACGTGATAATCTCCCACTATCTGTAGCTTACTTTAGGGTTCTCTGTTGGTATTATACATTCTACGGGTTTAGAAAATTGCATAATGACATGCATCCATTGTTATAATCGCATATAGAGTATTTTCTCCAACCTAAAAACCCTCTGCTTATTTATCTCTAGCCCTCCACCTTTTTTCCCATCCTTAGCATTTTACAGAATGCCAGATAGCTGGGGGCATACAGTATTAATGTAGCCTTTCGGATTGTTTTTGTTTGTTTGTTTTTCACTTACTAATATGCATTTAAGCTTTCTCCATGTCTTTTCATGTTTGATGGCTCATTTCTTTTTAGTGTTGAATAATATTTAATTGTCTAGATGTACCAGTTTATCCATTCACCTACTGAAAGACATCTTGGTCGCTTCTGAGTTTTGGCAATTAAGAATAAAGCTGCTATAAACATCCCTGTGCAGGTTTTCATGTGGACGTGTTTCAGTTAAAACTAAGGAGCACCATTGCTAGATCGTATGGTAAGAGAATATTTAGTTTTGTGAGAAACCACCAAATTGTGTTTCAAATTGGCCTGTACCATTTTGCAGTCCCACCAGCAATGAATGGGACTTCCTGTTGCTCCACATCCTCGTCAGCATTCGATGATGTCAGTGTTCTGGATTTTGGTTGTTCTGATACACATCCAGTGGTATCTCATTGTTGTTTCAATTTGCTTTTCCAAGCTACCACTACTCTGTATGTTTATTGCTTGATGTATAAAGTAATACACAATTTAAATAGTTTTATTCCATGTGATTCTCTTGTAAAAGATATATAGTACTTATAATAATAATTAATAAAATTACTCATCTTTACTAAGTACAGAAACTAATAATACAATTTACTCACTTCTTAATTCTCATTTTGCACGTGAGAACTTGAGGCATAAAAAAACTGTCTAAATTTACAGTTTGTTTTTTAAACTCTAATATGTTTTTACTCAATTTATAAACTTTGTATTTTAAAAAGGGAGCTTTTTTACATTTTTTATAATAGTAGGTATCTTTGGTTTTATTTTTGTCATGCTGTGTTTTGACTTGTTTTGTTTTGTTTTTGTGTGTTTGTTCCATTTGAGTTACTTCTCTGGTCTGCCCTTTGCTAAATTAATTTTTTTACATATTTCTGTTTAGTTTGATCATGTTCTTTTTAATATTTTCATCTTTACTTTGCTCTTCTCTTATAATTTATAAAAAAGTTCTGTCTTCAATTAAACTAGATTACCTTTTGATATGTGAAAATGCATTTATACTTATATTTTTAAATAACTGTTAATATACAGAGAATATCCTTTCCTTTCAGCTTATCTCATCACTCCTTTGTTCACTTTCAATTTCTTGTAGATATAATCTGAGACATTTTAAAAACAGAAATTATTCATTTAAAAAAACACATATTGTATTATTTAAGTATATGTTTAACTTTTGAATTAAGTTTTCAATTATACTTACAGCAATTATGTATACAACCTCTTTACTGTTTTTACATTCAATTCCAAGGCTTTTGTTTGTTTTCCATGATGGCCCCATTTTTGTTATTTAACTTTTATTCATAGTTGGGTAAGTTAGAGGGTATGTTAATATAATATTTTTAAGAAGAGTACACAGATGTTTATTTTCTGAATTCATATATACCTGATAAAGTCTTTGCTGCCATAGATGTTCATTTAACTTACAGAGTTAACTTTTCCCTACCCACACTCTATAAATACCTAGTGATTTTTTTTCCCATTCATATATTGTAGGTGAGTTTTGAAGCCAAACTAATTTAGCTGTTTTATAAATAAGCTGTTTCACTGCATGAGTCCTTAGAGAATATTTTTTGCTTTCCTTGTAGTCCAAAAGTTTAAGAATTATGGAAACTTTCAATGTGCATGCTCTTGTCTTCCTCTAGTTCAGGAAACTTCCAGTGTTGCAACATAATTACTGACATTTAGTTCATCTTTTCTTCTTCAGAAACGTTATTTGCATATTGAATCCCCAGGCTGTATCTGAAAAAAAAATCGCCTCATCATTTTTACTTTTTCGGACATTTTCTCTGAGTTCTGAAAAAGCTTTTCAAGTTTATTCTCCATATTACTGGGTCTGTTTTCTGCACTGACAATTCTACTTTTTATTGGCCCCAATGGTGATTGTGTATTTTTTCGATTAAATTATTCCTATAAAAATAAGTATATACAACTTGTATATGAATTTAGCAATATGTTATAGTTTATACACATAATTTATGCTTTCTAAATCAATTTTTAAATTTTCCAAATCCTAAATATTCTCAGCCTGCAGCTTATTAGCTAGTTTCCTGTTTAGCTCAGCCCACTGACTTCTCAGGTCTACCTTTACTTATTTGTTGTTATATAATTTACTGCAATATAGAGAGAGGTTAAGAAAATGGATATAAGCAAACTCAGTTAAATAAATTCAAGTGACAGAAGGAGCTATTTAGAATTAACTATTACTGTGACACCTCAGTCTTTACAAGACAATCAGAGAATCCTGTGTATTTTTGGCTAATGGTAAAATTAACTGAAGAGGAGGAGAAAAATTGTCTTAAAGGCTTTTAAAAGAATCATACAAAAACACAAAACCAGAAAGTAAAAACCTAGATCATGTCTTGACAATAGAATTGATGTGAATATGCCCAATATCCCATAAATAATCTAGAAAACCTCTACAGAGATGGAAGACTGAAGTTAGTCTAATAGGGTCACCATGCAGACAGAACTTGGAAATTAATGTAAATATGACATCATTTGTATCATAAGTTGGCAGGACCTAAAGGTATAGAGGGTTGTACCAGTAAGCCTGACACTCTAACACATTCTATTAAATTATCCCAAACAATCATACTATGGTGCTTTAGCGACCCTAACATCAAAATCCCAAACTTCTTTCCCCTCCATGGAGATTATCTAGGCCTAGAATGGGCTTTAGGAATTGGAATTTGAACTGTAGCTTCTAACACAGCCGATAGTCCCGTAGCTGGGTGATTTCTTATTTTTGAAAATATCTATTTTAGCTCATTCCCCTTTCTGTGTTTATTCCTCTTCTATTTGGGAAACTGGACAAATCTGTAAAATGAACTTCAAAGTTTTTGTCTTTCTCCCACCATTTGTGTTCCTTCTGAAGTAAATATATATATTTTTTTAATTGAGCAGGGAGTTAAAACAACTGGGAAACATAGCCTCTAAAAGTTATTGGCTCTCTCCTTTTCCATCACATTCTTGTTCCTCTTTAGATTCTCCTGACACTAGTAAGCAAGGAAATGAATCACTCTCCAGAACTTTCACGGCTACAGTGCCCCCTTGTGCAACTTGATAAGGGCCAGGATGGCAGGGATCCAAGAGAAATAAAAAAGGCTCAAATAGGATTATTTTGGGGTTTTTGTTTCCAAATATATAGAGGAGCCAAAATGCATTTTCACACAGCAGCTTTTTTTTTTTTTCTTTCATTGCCTATGTAAAGGAAAACACTTTGTTTTTTAAAAGGGGAAATCCACCTCTGAAATTATGGAATACTGACACAGCATCATTCATCTTGGCAAAAGTTGACTGAGCAGATGATGTAGATCCACTTAACTTGGATTCAATCAAAGGTTTTGCTATTTTCATTTCACAGGCCAGATGTAGCTCATCATCGGTTGGAATCAATTCCAGAAGAGGTGTTAGAGTCTGTTGGTCCAAGAGAAAGTCTGATCCAGGCACCAAAAAGAGCCATGAGGAAAATGGATACTATCTCCACTGATCTCCCAACAGTGGGATAACCTAGAAATGATGCTGTTTTAGTTAACTTATAAGTTATTAAATCCACAGTCATTGTGAAATCATCTCCCATGTCCTATTTCTGTAAATACACAGTCATAGCTGAGAATGGATAGGGAAACTGTAATATTCATAATACACACACTTGGGTTTCCAATAAATAAAAAAAGCTAGAAACCAATTAAATGCTAAGAATGTGTTTAATTGGGCTACTTGATTCATCTATGTTGACTTGAATCTGACCACCAAACCCTTTATAATTTGTTATCACAGCTCCTACATTTCAAATGAAAACATGTTTTCAATTTATTGAATAGAATGCAAGGAATCAATGTTATCTGACTGCAAAAAAACTTAAAAAGAAGTTTGGAATCTTTATATTAATCTCAGTTCATATTACAATAGAGATTTCTCATTCCCATAAGGTAACAGAGGGCACTTAAATTTGAATTTCTCTACACATCCTTCAAAAATTATGCAGTTCGATGAGAAGAGAAAATAAGACTAATTACAACTCATACTGACAGCATAACTAGGAAATAGAAAGTACTGTAAACTTCCGTTTTCATACATTTCTGGGGGAAACTTCCAGAAATCAGCAAATCCAGCTTAGAACATAACATTATGTCAAAGATAAGAGAGTCTTTAAAAAGAGGAAATTCACCTCTATAGTGAAACACAGACAATCTTATCTAGAGTTCAGCTCTAGAGGAAAAGTTTACTTTGAGTGGGGAAATAACACCCCCCACCAAAAAAAAAAAATATTCTGAGATGCTGTGAATACCATCTACTGGTGTTCTAGGTTGAATTTTGTCTCTCCAAATGGTGTTGAAGTACGGACTTCCAGTGCCTATTAATGTGATCTTATTTGGAAATAGGATCTGCATAGATTATTAAGTGAAGATGTCATTAGGTTGGACCTTAATCCAATGGGACTAGTATACTTACAAAAAAAAAAAATTAAGACAAGACAGGCACACAGGGAAAATGCCATGTGGCTTGAGGGCTATGCTGCCACAAGCCAAGAAACTCTCAGAAGCTAAGAGGGGCCTGGAGCAGATTCTTTCCCAGTTACTGCAGAGGTAGTATAGACCTGCTGATACCTTGATCTTGCATTTGTAGCCTCCAGAAGTGTGAGACAATAGATTTCTATTGTTTAATACACTCAGTTCGTGGAGCTTTGTTATGGCAACCCTAGCAAACTCATACAACTAGAAAATTAAAAGGAACAATTTGAAAGTGTGCAGGAACAGAGGTAGTTTGCTTTGTAGGGGGAGGAGGACAGCTTGAAAGGAGAGGAAACTTTTGGATACTTTGAGAATGAAAAGTAATAAGTAAAACTCAGCAGGTGTGGGCCCTATGGAAACAAGGGTATCATAATGTTGGAAGACATAGACCTACTCCCCAAAGGGGCCATTTATTAAAGAGTAAATCCTGTACTATGTCAACAATAGAGTGCATTCTGGAATTGTGAAATTGATTAAGTTATCCACACTTCTCACTTATTATCACTTGTGAAAAATTACAAAACTTAATTGAAGAAAAAAATAACAGCCAACATCCATATAAAGCTACAGTAAGAAGTAATCAGAAAGCAAGAATCAAAATCTTTCAATTTATGAAAATACTCCTCAATAATAAAAGCCTTAAAGTTCAGAAAAACATAACACTCTAAAACAAATTTAAAATTAGTAAATGAAATTTTGTGATAAAACTTCATAGATTATAAACTCAAAACTCAGATGATAAATAGATAAAAAGGAAGAAGATGTGAAATGAGAGTTTATTAAACTTAGGAAGAAAACAAAGGAAAGAAGAGAAAATGAAGAAAAATAATTTCAGAAGTAAAGATTAACTAAAGACCATGAAAGGGAGAAAAAACTCACCAAAAGTATAATAAATAACATCATTAGCACGTCTGCTTTAAACGTGGAAGGTCCTGGGTTTGTGCCCCAGTGGAGCCACAGTCCACAGTCTATGGCCATACTACCCTGAACAAACCCAATATCTGATCTCAGAAGCAAAGCAGTGTCGGTCCTGGTTAGTACTTGGATGGGAGACCACCTAGGAAGACCAGGTGCTGTAGTCATAAATAACAAATTTAAAAAAAGAACGTTGACAAGAGAAAGAAAAACAGTCAAGAGAATAAAAACAAAATAAGAAAGGCAGCAATCTGGCGCTATAATACACACAAAGTGGACACTCAGTAAGTACTGACTGTCTTACAATTTGGATCATGAAATGATTTGAATGATGAATGAGTCTTCCCAAGACCCAGTCTACATTACTTCTCAAGGCCATTCAATTTTTCCTGTAAGATCAGATACACAGGCCTAACCTTAATCAAAATCTAACCCCCAAGGCTGACATGGAACAAGACGAGTTTGGGGAGCATTGAATTCTCTTCCCTGTTTTGTGTTCATTAAAAAATTTTTTAACGTAAGCTCTTTTATCAATTAAAATCTTGAATTTTTTGAGGAAAAAAGGAAAGACCTTAAAATGACTAGGAGAAAGTGATTAGATAAAGGAGATAGGCAACAAAAATGTCGCATATGTATCTATCTATTGTTAGAGCCCATAAAGAAAAAGAAAACAGTGAAATAAAATGATATTTAAAACTATAATCCAAAAAAATTTTCTATAGTAGGAAAGTCTGAATACACACACGATTATTAATATGACTTCTAAGTTTAAGATATTCCACCACCTACTTGGAAAAATTGCCCAGAGGTAACATCATATTCAATAGTGAAAAACTGAAAGCTTTTCCTTCAAGATCAGGAACAAAATAAGGGTGCCCACCATAGCTACTTCTATTCAACATAGTCTTAGCCAGAGCAACTAGTAAGATATGGTATAGCCATTATGAAAAACAGTACGATGCTTCCTCAAAAAAATAAAAACAGAATTATCATTGACCTAGCAATCCCACATTGGGACATATATCCAAAAGAAGTGAAATCAGGATCTTAAAGTGATATCTGCATCTCATGTTCAGTTAGCATTATTGCTAAAAGCCAAGAGGTGGAAACAACCTAATTGTCCATTGACAGATTAATTGATGAAAAAAATGTGATATAGTTAGCTAGGTAGATAGATATAGATATATAGATATAGATATATAGATAGATGCGCACACCTAATTTTTAGCTTTAAAAAAGAAGAGCATTCTACATCATGAATGAAATTGAAGGACATTATGCTAAGCGAAGTAGGCCAGTGACAAAAAGACAAATACTACAGGATTCTGCTTACATGAAGTATCTAAAATAGTCAAAATCTTAGAAACAGAGCTGAATGATGGTTGCCAGGGGCTGGAGGTACGGAGAAATGGACTGTTGCTAGTCAATGGGCATAAAGTTTTATTTATGTAAGATGAACAAGTTCCAGTGATCTGCTACACGATGTTACAGCCATAGTTAACCACTCTCTACCGTACACTTAAAAACCTAAGAGGGCAGGTTTCATTAAGTTCTTACCAAAATTTAAAGGAACCTAAAAAATCATAAATAAGTCTTGAGTAAATAAAAAGGCAAGCCTTTTAAAATATAAAGTTTCAATATTGTAAAAGTGTAAATTATCCCTAGGTTAATTTTAAAGTATTTGCAATTCAAATAAAAATACTAACAAGATAATGTTGAGAACTAGAGAGACTAATTCTAACTTTTATATAAAAATAAATATGCAAGAATAGCCAAGAAAACTCAAAAAACAAACAAGAAAAATGAGCAGGTAAACCAGACCTGGGAGATATTAAATTATATTATAAAGCAATAGAAAAGAAAACAACTTGATATTAGTACATAAATAGATGAAAAACATCAATAGAAGAGAGTCCAGAAACAGTATCATTATAAATGGAAACAACATAAATACCCATCAACAAGGGAATAGAAAAAATTGTAATGTATTTATAGAATATAGTGCTATTCAGCAGTTAAAATACATACAACCAGAACTATCTGGATTAATATAGGTCTATCTAAAAAAATCTTAATGGAGTGTGAAGACAAAAACCAAATCAAGATTAGAATGATACAGTATACTACCATCTATGCAAAATTTTAAGCACACAAAAAATGCTACATAATTTTGAATACATACACACATAAATAGTAAAAATGTAAAAATGAGGCGGCCATGGAAGATGCGCAACAGCCTTGGGGCAGTGGTTAGGAAGGTGACGCATGGCTTTAAGTACCATTTTAACTCATATTAATCTTACGATTCTATCTTTCGTTTTGGTTGGCATTTATCTGATAAATCTTTCTCTATTAATTAGTTTTCAAATATTCTCTGTCCTTTTTGAAAACTGTTTCTCTTCTAAGTGGTCGATAGTTGGACTTCGTTGTTATTTTAAACCGACCTGCTGATTTCCATCAAATAAAAAGGACCACCCAGACACCCGGACGTCCACGGGGTGCTCGGCGCTGCAGCTGCTCATGTAGCTGCTGGGACTCTGCCGGGAGCCAGATGCGGGTCCTTGGGATTGCTTCCCACAGCCGGCTCTCTGAGGTCAGGAGGGCGCGGTCACACGATGCTTTCCTTTCTTGGGGGATGGGATCCCAAAACTTCCAACACACATTGGGGGAAGACATGCTTTGAAAAAAAAAAAAAGGCAACATCAGGAAAAAATTAGTAGAATCCCAACTTCATATTTAACTGTAATACATATGATTTGATCCAGCTCAAACCACGTCCTTAAACAAACCGTGTATGTCTTTTTCCACAATGTGGAAAAAATGATGCATGGCATTACCTAATGCAACATTTATTCACTCAGCACATATTTTCTTAGGACTTATTGGCTGCACTAACCACTAAGGTGATGTAATACTAAGACTGACTTGACTGTGACCTTGAGGAATTTACCGCTATCAGAGTGATAAAGCGCACAAAATCTTATACCGCCTTACATTTGTATAAGTACTGTTGAGTTCATTAAGTGTTTTCCAATATTTTATTTCAATTAATCTTCATCACATTCTATGAAATATATATATTTTTTTCCTTAGGAAAGTGAGCAGCAAATAAATCACATGGCTGGTAAATTGCAGAGATTTAAGCCTGCGTTGATCTCTCTTCAAATCTCTGTCTGGACTCCCCCACCAGGCAGCAAGATGTCCCCCTTTGCAGTGACAGGAGATGGCTCGCAAGTCCCTGAGCAGCCAACTCATGGCTTCCACCCTATGTCCATGCTTTGCATCCTCTTGGCTTACAATTTCCCTACTCACCTTCAGGCCCACTGTGAAAAGCACCCAGATGTCATAGACGAGACTCAGTTCAAAACCCTTTTGACACTTCTCATAGATTACTGATTCAATTTCAGGGGGAAGGGGGTAAGTTTTTATCACTAAATGTCGGCACACAAAAATGCTGTGAGGTATTATTTTTTTATCATGCTAGAGATAATTTAGAGTAGTAATTTAAAATGTAGGTTCTAGAAACGGTCTTCACACATTCCAGTCCGGGCTCTGTTCATCAGCCACATTCCATCCCTCTCAGTAAGATGGAATAATAAAACGTCCAACTCCAAGGGCTTTTGTAAGGATTGAATCAAATGATGCAAACGAAATGTCTGATGTGCTCAACATATTTTAGCTAGTATTACTGAACACATGAAGAAACTAAAGCTAATAAAGGTTAAGTAAAAGTCATTTAATTCTCCCAAAGCTAGGAGGCTAATAAGTGGAGAAACTGCATTGAAAATAGGTCAGTCTAACTCCAGGTTTGTAGTTATGCTCACTTCTTGAGACCAACTGTACCTAAACTTTTAAGTTGCATACAGATATCAGTAGGGAAAAAGAGCATGTTTTCCAATATTTATTATAAATTCTATCTGTAATACTCTAACAATATATCTGTACATTTTAAACAACACAAAAATAGCAATCAAAGGAATGTTATGCTAAATTTTCTCACTTCGGATTATTCCTACTACTTCTAATGAGTGTTCGTCTAATTCTAGTTTGTATCCCTAACCCTAATTTAAAATATAATATCTTGCCTATAGCAGATGCTCAATAAACACTGCATATAAAAGAGTATGAGGTTTCACTCTATGCTGTTATACTCTGTACTCACTGCTGTAACACACTGACATATTTGAATGCAAATGTGTTCAAAAGCGGCATCCTCGAATTGATTTTTAATATATCTGCTAGCTTTCAGCTGCTAAAGGTCAAGCTGCAGTCATCTTCCTCAGAGCATTAGTTAAAAGAGAGAATTTGTTATGTATCATGAACAGCTGGTATCCCAAAAGGGACATTTGCAAGAAGGAAGAAGGTCTTCAAAGGCATAGATATCCCATTCAGAATTGTTTGCTTAATTCTCCTATCTGCAGTCGTACAGAAAATAAATGCTGTTGCCGTCTCTTTAAAAAAAAAATCCTCAGATCTGCTGGGGAATTTGTGATTGTTTAATAACCGCGGCTCTCAATTTTTTTCGATGAGTGGAATAAACTATAGGTGTAGATCTTCAACCTGGAGGCGATTGCCTGTGGACTGGATGGAACTGTGTGTTTTATTTCCTTCCCCACCAGATGAGAGGGTATAAAAGCAGTCACCTGTCAACCCACTCCAGCAATGAAATTCAGCAGCCTATTGTCCCAATCACTGCTCTCAATCACTCTAAACGGCCTCCAGAGGCCATCATTATTATAGGACATGTTCCTAAGAGTAGATAAATGGAACTCCACCTGCCAGCCTGCATAGGGAAAGATGGACACTCTTGGCCAAAAATATGAAAGGGCCTGGAGCTTTATTGACATTTACATCAAAAATAGTTAGCAATGAAAGCAGCTGTTGTGGCGTGCTTTCACCACGACGTGTTTGGAATATGCTGTGAATTGAAATACAGACCTCCTGACAAGCAATTTACCTTCTGTCAGTCTCCATGTGCTTGCAGCATTACTGGGTACTCGCTGTGATAGGCCACTTAAAGCTGCACATGTGTACAGTTTGGATGAAAGATTAACTACAATTTGAGACAGGAAGTAACGAGTTGTGGAGTGTCATTCATAATGGCCTGCATTGTCATGTGCAGGGTGACACCGCAGCAAGAAGGTGCCTCTGTTGTGACTGCCTTATGGAATCAGATGTCATTCATTTTAATGAAGATCTGACTACAATTCTAATAAGCAGAGTGCAAGACAGCTCAGGACTGGAAGCATTAATCTGCCTTGTTTGTTGACATTACAGTGACGACTAAAATGCCATTATGCAGGAAATTCTTTCAGAAGAGATTCAATAGGGCCAATCGTAACAAAACAGAGTGCAAAACAAAGGATGAGCCAGGAGCTAATTTCTGTATTTGTTCTTCTCAGTTGATTCCATACATTGGATTCCCCCTCCCTTGAAAAATTTCTACTAGGTGAAATATTGTGATGTCTCATTAGTAAAGTACTGATTGCTTTGCCTAAGCAAGGTAGAGAATTCCAGTTTCTTCAGTGCAAGTACCAAGTTTTGGTGGCACTTGCAGAAAACGATGTAGCACGAATAAGATTAAAGACTTAACTGTTCTTTTCCTAAAACTGTGCCCTGAACCACACTACGTGCAGTTCTAGACACAATATTTAGGCACATCTAAATAAAGAGAAATGAAGATCCAATGCAGTTTTTCCTCCCTTGGTAAGGAGTTCATCGTTTTCGATCTGGTAAGCTGCTCGACAGTGTGGGGTCACTGGGCAACTGCCAAGGCTGATATTGCCATAGAAATTACGTGCCTTACGAGTCATTCTCAACTCCATGAGTCATTACACATTTTTTCTGCAAAGATGACAGAGAGTTTCGTTTTCCTGAGTGTTGAGAAGCTACTCTTTGTCTCATCTCTTTTACTAACATCTGATTTTGGGGGACCCATGGGATAGTAGCTGATGTAAAAATGATTCATGACAGTTCAGTTTTTCTTAAAATCAGGGAGGAAGAAGGCATTTTGCAAATAAAGCCACAAATATCCAACACACTTGTTCTTATGATCGCATGTGTGCCCAAGACCCCTGAAGTTGATTGTCAATACTCAAACCATCGTGATATCTTTTTCTTCCGTTTTGACCCTCCTTTACCACTAGGCTGCGTGTGTCTGTCTGTATTTCTCTTTCGTCTTCAAATCCAAGTGCGGTCTGAAGTTCTTAGTAAGCTTCGGAATCTAGGCTTTCAATCTCTTCACGCAAGCCAAACTGCTCTGGAGATTTAAAACTGTCAGCAAAATCATTTCGTTTTGACTATTTTTTTGTTTGTTTGTTTTAAGGCAGTTATCATTACTGATTGCTGATGTATGTGGAAAGATTCAACTAAACTTACTTTGCAAGCATGTTCCTGTTAACGACAACTCCAAACCTGTCCCTATCAGTATACATTTTCACGTGTATTTCAAAGACCATAAACTCACAGACTCATTCGTTGGGGTTGGCTGTGGGGTGTTTGGCGGCTATTGCTGGCTCAGCACAGAAAACTGATGTGAAGCGAGTTCTAACCGGCCTCTGCGTATCAAAGCAGAGGCAATGCTGTGCGTGACTTTCACTTTCTATGAAACTGCCTTAATTGAGTCTTTTGGTAGCTTCCAGCCAATAAAGAGCTGAAGGAAATCGCCGGCAGCTGCCTAGCTGCTGGCAGGCCTAGGCTTTAAGGCAGCCATGCAAATTAGCATGTTCCTGGAGCCCCTCGTGAAAAACAAATGGGCTGAAAAACAGCAAACTTTCTATGAATGGCTTACTTTTATCTTTCTATTAACTCAGGCCTATTCCTGAGTCCTATTCCTATTGCTGCTATACAATTTAGCACCAATTTAGTGCCTTAAAACCAAACAAATTCCTGACCTTACAGTTCTGTAGGTCAGAGTACAAAATGAGCCTTACTGGCCCAAAGTCCAGGTGTCACCAGAATTACACTTCTTCTGGTGGCTCGAAGGCAAAAGTCGTTCCTTGCCTTTTCCATTTTCTAGAGGCCATCTGCATACTTTGGCTTGTGGTCCCTTCCTCCATCTTCAAAGCCAGCATTCCAACACTGCTGTCCTCTTCGGACCCTCCCGCCTCCCTCTTTCCCTTAAAAAGACATCTGTGATCACAGTGGGCTCACCTGGACAATCTCATTATCCAAAACCCTTAACACAATCACCTCTGCAAAGTCCCCTTTGCTGCATAAATTAACATAGTCACAAGTTCTGGAGGTTAGGTTGGGAAAATCTTTGAGGGGCTGTTATTCTGCCATCCACACCTACTTTATAGAAATGCTTCCTGTGTTCATTGCCTTCTGCTCCCTTCCCAACTTCAGAGGTAGTCAGGCAGGGAGGGTCATCGCCTCCCAGTCTTTACTTAGGGAGTAAAGGATCAATGAGGAAACAAACCGTGGCTCAGAATGTTGGCGACTTGCCCAACTCCATACTACTTTTGTCAGCATTATATGCCTGGGCTTGTTAAAGGAAAGTAAAACTCATCACTGTTTTTGTTTTTGTTTTTAAACTCTCTCTTTTTCCTCAGAGTGCTTAAAAGAAAAATGATAGAATAAGATATATCAGGCAAATGCTAAACAAAAGGAAACCAATAGGATGGTAATACAGAACTTCATATGAGGCGATAAAGAAATATCTCACTAAGAAAATATGGCGATAATAACCTTCATTTATTGCAACCTTGCCTTGTATACACAAAGCAAAAAAATTGTCAAGTAACAAAGAAAAATCAACAAATCTACAATCATAGGTTTAGATTTTAATGCACAGCCAGAGCCCGGATCAGTAAGGTATAGATGTGAACAGCTTAATTCTCAACTTAATCCAATGGATTATCCAGAAGATACTGCTGCACTCCCAAAGTAGACATAAAACTTTTTCAAGCAGAGTTGTAGTAATCACAAAAATTGACCACGTATTATTGGGCCCCAAAGGATGTTAAAAAACTGGGAATCGATAATGAAAATATATTCGCCCAAACCTATACATGTAGAAACAAAAGCAAGTCGAAATATTTCAGTTAGAGGGAAACAATCATAATGGAAATTTCAAAATATTCAGATTCTATTCATTGGTCACAAAGGAAGATGAAATGTTACATATCTGGTTATTTTAAAAGTCCACTGCTTTCCTGAGTTTTAGTTCATCCTGCATCTAAATGCCTCTTTGCAAGGCCAGTGGATGCTCCCTCCAGGCTGTTCTGGCCTCTAGCTTATCTGAGCCCTGTGGGAGATCCGGAGACTGTTCCTTTACAGTTCCTGCGGTCATCTGCCCCGTCCACCAGAGCTCTGCCCTGAGTGTACCCAAATTAGCATTCAACCCAACCCAGGACCCTGTGACTCTCTGGAGCTCTGTCTCTGTGGCCCGCTCTCCACGCCCTCTGGTTCTCTGCTCCAGAGATTCCAGCCTCGGCCGCCCCTAACTCCAGCTGCTGTCGCCCCAACTCAGCCGGTGCCCTGTGGCACCCCTACCCTGCACGCTGGCCAGGAAGGTGACTCCAGGCTGAAAGCCAGGGCACCCATCCTCAGGGATCACCATCCTGCACGGCTGTTGTATGAAATGTCTGAAAACAGTCCCGTATATTTTTGTCCAGTTTTTAGTGATTTACAGTAGAAAGGCAAGTTTAGTCCCTCATAGCTAGAAGCAGCTGTGTGACCCATATAATTTAACATGATTCCCGTTCACTATTTAAATGTAAAAATGCCCTTTGTATGAGCCTTTCCTTTTTCCTTTTTATTTTTTTTTTAGTTTTTTTCCCCCATAGTTTCAAGATAATCTGAAATTTGATTTCTAATTAAACTCTAGTTAAACCATACATCCAGGATGACAGAAATGTTTAGAATAGAGACACTAAGCAAACTGAAAGTAAAAGAGATAATAGCATTTACCTCATTTAAGATGAGTACAGTGTTAAGATCCACATAACTCCAAAGGCCTTCTACCATTAGCACTAAGAAAGCAAATGGAAATTCCAGGAGGGCTGGGATAGCAGGAGACTGTGCCCATCCCTCCTTTACTGGCCCCCATTCTGTGATTCCTACCCCAAGTCACCAGTGGCAGCAAGTGATAATCTTCTCCATGAGGCCGTATTCACATTTATCTTCACTTGTAGTTCTCATCTAGATAGCAACAAAAAGGCTTCCGTGGTCACAGAACTAAATACCAAGCTCAATTACTATAATTTGCATAGCTGAGTTCCTCTAGCCCATGGTCCTTTAGTTAATACCATTCACCGTTCCCATTTGGGCCAGACATAATTTGCTTTCCTCACGCCGGGGCAGTGATCTATTGATGAGGTCCAGGTGGGCCCCGTGGTGCTATGCTCCTGTCCCTGAGTCCTCACACAAATACAAGTTTCCCAGTGGGGATCCCATAACTCCTCCCATCACCGTCTTAATCAGCCCTACATATTCCCTTTGCCTTTGAAGGAGCAAATATTTGCAATTAGGAAAACCCCCCTTGAAGCTCCTTTCTCTCACTTCTGATTGCCACTCAATATACAAGGCCCGGGTGTGGTGGGCGCCTTCCCACGCTCCTGCCTAATACATCATGCTGCAGGCCGGCCAGCGAACGTGCTGATGGCTAACATTTCAGGTAGGTCGGACCTCCCCGCTCGGTGATTTATTTCATGGCCAGTCTTTCAGTTAGACGGAGGAATGTCATGTGATGATGAAGGAACGGGCTAAATTCCAAACATAATCTGTTCTCATCCCTTAGTTTCATGAAAACCATTTAAAATGGGCAACAAGCATAAATATTATTGTTCCAGTGAATGAGCGGCAGGGAAAGAGAGGAGATAAATAAATGCTCGAGATCTTTTCGGTTAAGTTCATAATATAGCTTATTTTACAAATTAAGCCCCAACCTTTCTGTTTGCTTGTGTGTATTGTTTTTCATTATATTTTCAATGGGTAGGTAGCATTTTGGAGGTTTTAGATTGAAGATGATAGAAACATTAACAATTGCTATTTGTCGAATTTCTTTAAGTCATCCAAAATTATTTTCTTGCTTTTAACTAAAAGATTGAAACCAAATATACTGTCTCTATTCCCCATGGTATTTCCGTTTTTATGGAAGATTAAAATAATATGCAGCCTGTATTTATTCACTTTTTGTGGCAGAACATGAAAAAAACGTTTGTGCAGACAGAGCACTTTAAAGTATAATAGCTACCGAGATTAAAAAAAAAACCATCAATTTACTTATTTACTTATAAAAATGGTGAGTAGAATCTCCTAAATTGTACAGTTGTTTTTTTTCTTATGAGCTTCCCAAAGAAACTCCATAATAACATTTGCAAATACTTCCATAAGAAGGAAAGTTTATGAAACATGTTTAAATATTTATGGAATGTTAAAAATGAGGCATTAATTGGCAAACAACTTAATTAAAATGCTTTCTCAAGTAATTAGCAACAAATACTTCCCTACCTGTTTTGCATGCCATTTGTCTTGTTGTGTTTGTTAAACCCGCCTGTCAGTCAAACTTTGCTTCAGGTGATTTTTTTGCTCTGTGGGGAAAATCTTCAAAAATTACATCTGAATTTAAAATATTTTGATTATCATTTTTTATCTAACAAATTCTCTTTTTCACTTCATCTTCTATATGTCCCAGTAAACCACCATCCTGGGAATTTAGGGCTTGAAGATGAAATTCCGCATCAAGGCATTACTGAGTTTCCAAAAACACTCTCCAGAGAACAAATGGAATCAATCTAGAATCAACAAACAGTGCAGTTAATTAATGAGAACACCATAAGGGAGCTTTTTTAAACAATGTTGACGGCTGCTGCCTCAGGACCAATAGCACCAGAAGTTATTGCTGGTTTGAAAGAAGTGACTCTTAGGGTTCCCCCAAGGCACCTTTTGCTTACATTAGCTGTTTACCACAACTTTTCCTTTTATTCGCACCCTAGGGGAAGTACACTTATTTCCTAAATTACTTTTTAAGTGATGCTTATTCCTGCTAGTAGCCCGAGGTGCAGAGCAAAGGTACCACAGAGTAAACAAGACAGAAAGCAAGTCTGAAAGAGCACTGAACAAGTCTGCAGAAAAATCCTTGTATCAGAGGGTTGTTTTCTAAACCACAACTCCTGAGATGGCTCATAAAGGTGGCGGCTTCTTCCTCAGGCCAGGTCTAACTTTGGGGGGAGAGGGGGCGGTGAAGAGGGGAGGGCGAGGCTGGGGAGAAGCTTCAGAGGCAGGTGGTGATTTTGAGTGTGAACAGTTAGAAAGATGGAAATACTTATTTTGGCAACAAACCTCATTAAAACAAAAGCAACTAAGAGAAATTTAGACCTTATAATAAAGTCTTGCTACATCTTGGTGTTCAAAAGCGTCGATCCATGAAAACGTACTATCCACAGAATGTAAGTTCCTCAAAAACAGGGACCTGTCTTTTGTTGACTACCCCCAACTTCTAAAATAGTGCCTGGCACATAATAAGCCCTCAAAAAATAGTTGTCAAATGAATGATTAAATGATAAATGATTGAAATGAGTGGAAGTTGGTAAAAGAGAACCTTAACTCTGCCATGAATTGCTCCAGCAGCCAAGAGGCATCTAAAGAAAACCTTAGTTTTTAGAATTCGCCATTTGCTATGAATGTCTAATGCCTGGTACAAGAAATAAGAGCGAAAACGTTCAGTCATTCAATGAGTATCGGTACAGAACCTACTAGATTTTGGGTATTGTGCTAGACTTGGGACATCGATAGTTACATGACAGATTTGTTTTTCGCTCTGAGTTTGTAGTCTGATGGGGAAATCAGATATGAATCTAAAAATTATATCAATATATAATTGTGAAAAAGGTGATAAGTACCTTGAAAATAATATTGGGTTTTATAGAAGCACATGGTAGGGTTCAAAAGATTGGTGAGATCAAATAAGGCCATTTTTTATATGACGAAAATATTTTAAATGCAGAAGGGATAATTTAAGATATGAGGTTTAGAGGTTCATGAAACTAGCGTATTTATCTCTGCATCTTTTTTTTGTGTGTGAATTACAATCTCATTTAAACCTCTGAAATAGAGAATTATTCAAGATGTCAGCTGCTTCAAACTATGTTATGCAGTTCTAAAACTTTCAAAACTTGTACACCCACATAAGACATTAATAGGATAAGTAGGCATTAAATTCCATGTCTTAATTCCTTTTCCTATAATTAGAATTTAAAATATCTTAGCAAAAAGAGATTAATCTTTTAATTAATAAATAACAAAATAAAATTTCTAAACTTTCGATTTAAAAAAAGTTTAGGTTTCATATTAAACACAATAATAGCAAAAAATAGATATGTATTGACTGCTTTCTGTGTATCAAGAACAATGCCAGATTTGTTTACTTATGTATAATATTAATTATATTTTAGTAGTTTTATTAAACTAAAAAATATGGGTTTGAGTGCCACGCAATATTCCCGTTTCATACTATTCATTTTATTTAATTTTTTATGTAGGAATGAATGAGATGAAAGATTACAAATTATACTGGTGAATATTTTTTAAAATTTAAAGAAAAAATCGGATACAGACAATAGACAAGGACTCTATCCTTAGTTATATTTATCATTTTGTGCCCAATGCATAAACAATGCTGGACAAATAAAGGTGCCTCATTGCTGAAGAAGGTGAATTCTTGAATTTTGTGGCTATCTGTGTCTATACACGCACAAGTGATGAAAGAGAGAGAGAGAGAGAGAGAGAGAGAGAGAGAGGGAATTCCAATGCTCATGCTTTATTCTTCCCAGTTCCTTTATTATGTAGGTGGTTTGCCCCCTAAAATTGAATTCTATCACTGAATTAAGCTAATGGTTACAAACTATATTTGAAAAATTGATAGTGCCATGAGAGCTGGATAAAACAAAAAGATAAGAACAAGAGCAGCCTAATTTTTAGGCATAATCTATAATAGACACAGTTAAATGTGAGCCTATATGTTAGGACAGCAAACTTCTAGCAGTAGAGTTGGGGAGGGGCGGCGGGTCCACACAAATTTCTATATATTACTTAGACTGTTCTATTCAGAAAAACTCAAGTGCTTATGTCTTGGTGAACAAGGTACTTCTCTTCACCCTGGTATTCACACATCCTCCTGAGATGTTCCATAAGTTTGGGAACTTCGGATGGCAAAGCAAGTTACCTAAAGTAATATGACATTTAGATTACACTGGAATCAAAGAAAAAAGTCTGTAAGAGTTGGAAAGTCACAGATCTCAATAGGATAATTGATTGAAATGTTTTTAGAAATAAAAACTTAACTACTTGGCCTCCAATCTAATGTGTACCATTCAATGGCCAAAAAATTGAAGACACTAGAGAAATAATAAATATGTCACAGAAAAGGAGACCGAGGAAAATAAAGTAAAAATTAACACATTTGAAAAGTAATTTTTAAGGTGACAATATTTAAGAAAAGCACTCAATGAAGTATTGGCTGAAACAAGCATTACGACACCAAAAATGATAGGATTGAATAAAATGAAGACTGTAGAGGAATAGAAAGCATGTAAAATGTATTAAAATAAGGGCAGAAAGGATTAAGAAATTATTCTTGGACTCTTTCTTTCCATTTATATAAACCAACTATTCTCTGGCAAAGGGGAAGATTAATTTCACCCTACCCCGCAACAAAAATGGACAGGAAGCAAGTAGGTTTCAACCACAGTAATAAAAAGTTATATTTCCGCGAAACTAGTAATGGGCAAACACTGCCCTCTTCTCCCTCCAGTAACAAATCATAAATCAAGGAACCAAATTAAGTAGTAGTAGACTTTCAAAGGAACCAAAGAAGTAACATACAGCCATGGTATAAAGTGGCATATAATATTCAGTCTAAAAATAACGAAGCAATGTCAGGCACCAGAGGTAATCTATTAGAAGAAAAAAATTAAGACTATTAAATGCAATAATAATAATCTTTATGAAGAGCAGATGAGTTTTGGTAGCCCATGTAAATATTAGTGGGTAACTCAGGCTCCTTACAGTAGAAATTCCCTAGGAGGTTTCACATGGCAAGGAGAATATATGCAATGTAACTGTAATTCTGAAAAATCGGTCCAGTGCTATATCATTCTGCAGTTCACTCTTGACTATGAATACCACATTTAAGAACCTAGGTCTCTGGGACAAGCCTAGGTTGTTCTTATATTATAGGCTGAGTTGTAACTGATCTAGACCCATAAAATTTCCTTTAGCTTCACTGCAAGGTGTGAGTGTATGTGTGAATTTGGACCAAATTTGATTCCCAGATAGCTTCTTTCTTTGTGGATGACTTGCTCTTTTCTAGAATTCTATTGTTGGGGCTTGGCTAGAATTTAGCCAAATTCCATGGTGGCAAGGACATCTGGGCATTTACCTCAATGTGTTCAACACGTTGTCAGATCGAGAGATATACATGCATCATAGAATAGAAGGTTTTGGTTTCACAGAGCACTGGAAATGCCTCCTAAGAAGAGAAGTGTCTGTTTGGATTAGATGGTTTCCAGTTAAACAGATGGGGTACCAGCCTCCTGGGTTTTAAACTGGCAGAACCTTTTAGGGCATTCAATAAAAGAATCAACAGTGTTTAAAGAGGAAGTGGAAACACTAGGGTCAAAAACGTGACATATTTTTGCATGCCAAATAAAAAAGTTAACATATCTAGAAAGTAAACGTCTAATAAATTTGATTCTTTGACAATATAAAATTATTTAAATTAGTGAAAATTTTGACTTTTTTTTTTAGATTTCAACATTTTTGTCCTACAGTCACCCAATTTCGCATAAAAAATTCAATTTTATAGAAAACTTGCAGTTTCCTATGGTTTAGCATTAGGATTATCCATGGCAAATGTTCTCTTCTACCTTCAACCAAGAGTGAGTTCAAATTAATTTAATAATCATATGTTGACTACTTAATATGCTCCAGGTCCTATGCTAGTTTTAAAAGGTGAATAACACTCAGTCCCTGCCTTCAAGGACTTATTATCCAAAATGTTAGTTCTCCACATTTTTTCCTGTTTCCACATTCATCACGTGGGCAAGATATCCAGAAGTGAGTTCTGACCTAGAGGTATGACCTTCTTAAGAGTCTGACGGAGTATGGATACTCATAACCTCCAGCTTCTCATTTGAATATCATCAACCTAGTATAAGAAAGCCAATCTAGAATCCAACAGACATAACAAAAGTTTTCAGGTGCCACTTAGAAACCTAAATCAAATACAGTTGAGGGAAGACAATGAGTTTTGCATGTGTTCTTTTGGACTCTTTTGAAATATCTGCGTAGACTATCCATCCAGTATTCTATGTATCTGAAGTTCAGGAGATAAATTTACCTTAGAGATACAGATTGCAGGATGATCCGCATAGGGGTAGATATTAAAGATATAAACACAGATAAACTTGGATGTGTAAAGAGCATACAGCGGAGGCAAAATGACAAAGGAGTCCAAGAAGTGGGCTTTGTAAAAATCAAAACATAAAAGTATTTCCATAGGAAATTAAATGGTTTTAAATGCAGAAGAGATCAAATAATACAAGACCTGATACGAATGGACTGGATGTGGCAATTTAGGTACAATTGGTGACTTTTTGCCTGAGCAGAGTCCCTGGTGAGATGACGAAGGAACCTAGATTTCAGAGAGAACTGTGGAAAGGAACTGGTGGATTTAAAGACTATCTTTGTGTAACTTAACAATAAAAGACAAAAAAAGGAATAAAGTGAGGACTAGAAGGGCGTTTACATTTAAGCAAGGAATTGGGGAGGGGAGGGTTTTTTTGGTTTGCTTGGGTTTGTTTGCTATTGTTATTTAATTAAAAATAACTTTAGCAGAATTATTAGAAAGAACTAGTAAAGAACCAGAGGTTGAAAATGGAAAACAGAGAAATCCAAGAAAGAAGAAAACACACTTTACAGAATTTCCCTCCTTTATAATAAAAGAAAGTAAAGAAGCAAACACGAAAGAAAGAATTTATTTAAGCCAGATTTTAGCGGCACCCTAATTTCTGATGACAAACTGCAAGATATATCACATTTTGGAACAAAATATTTAACAACTAAGTAGAAATTACTCAACCAAGGAATTAAAGTTCATCAAAAGCATACAAAAGTCATCAAACTTTGCATAACCAACAAAATTGTATTTTAATACATAAAGCAAAAGGTGTTAAACAGCCAAGGAGAATTAAACAAAACCACAATAATAATGGAACACTTTAAAAAACTATTTTAGAATAGCAAGTCAATAAAATCAACAAATAGATAAATATATTAGTAATTTGAGTAGGCTTGATTCTAAATACAGATGCTACTCAGCTTATTGTGGGATTATGTCCCGATAAGCCCATCGTGAGTTAAAAACATCATAAGTCAAAAATGCATATAATATACCTAACCTACCAAATATCATAGCTTAGCCTAGCCTACCTTAAATATGCTCAGAACACTTATATTAGCCTACAGTTGGGCAATTACCTTGATTTTCATCTCAAGAATAATTGTTGTCTTCTTTTTCCCACCAGAAGCAGGAGACAGAGATAGACATTTTGTAGACATGATGAGATACAAAAACACAAAACACAATATCCAAAAAATGCTGGAAATACAGCACACAGTAGGGTATGAGTTGTTTACCCTCACAATTACTTGGCTGACTGGGAAAAGCAGTTCGCTGTCACTGCCCAGTGTCACACTGCATATTGCTAGACTGGGATAAGATCAAAATTTGAAATTCGAAGTGAAGTTTCTACTGAAGTAAGTATCACTGAATAAGTATCACTTTTATAGCATCATAAAGTCAAAATATCATAAGTTAAACCATGGTTAAGTCGAAGACCGACTGTATATGAAATATTATGAAATTTAATCATGAACTAAAAGCAAATCATCTTATCAGAAAAATGAGGAGTCAAGAAGAGGAAATTCACAGAACAAGAAATATAAATAGATAATATAAATAAGAAACATGTTCAACCTTACCATTAAAAATGTACAAAATAAAAACAATGAGATACATTATCTCCCCATTAGATCTAAAAATGACTGAAAAACAATAATGCCAATGATGAGAATATGAGAAACTATGAAGTAATTTATATTATTGGTGTGAGTATAAATTGGCATTGTTTTCTGGAGGTAATTTGTCAATAAAACTAAATTTTAAATAGTTACACATTTTGATCAAGAGATTCCACTTCTAATAATTTCTTCAGGAAATAGCAGTTTAAACATGTATCTTCAAGGATGTTTCATTAGTGATGTTTAAAGAGTCATACATTGAAATCAATGAGAGTTTAAAAATAAAACTCTAGCTTTGCAAACATTAAAGAGAATAAATCAACTATTTATGAACGAACACAGGAAAATGATAAGAGTGTTAAGTAAGGAAAGCAGATTGAACGGAAGATAGTAAATAATTTATAATGCCGCTTATGTAATTAAAAAATTTACATATGTATATATGTAGCAAACAATTCTTTTTTTAATTAAAGGAATCTACTTTTATTTGGGGGGTTGCTTAAATGTCTCTTAGGCAAATATGGAGCTTTTTGTAATTCAGTTAAGGCTATCACTTCCTGTTAGACCAAAATGGTTGTGTCTTAGGTCATCGATGGCACAAGATTCAGATCTGTTCCCTGAGATCTGAAGTTCCCTAGACTAATGAGATGGCTCAGAGTTGCCTCACCAGAGCCCATGTCAAGAGAAGCTTCTGAAATAAAATTACCTCAGGGAAATTGCTTAGGAATAGAGCTGAAAACAATAATCTCAAGATTTGTAGAGAGGATAGTTCCAGCAGAGATTTTAGCTGACCACGGAAACAACTTGAGACCTCACCACACAAGTGTATATGCTCTGGGAAATCATAGAATGTAGACGGAAGAAGGATCCAAAGCATTTATTTAAGAAATATTTTTTGAATGCTTCCTTCATGGCACTTACTGTTCAAGGTGCCTTTGATACAACAGTGAACCAAAAATACAAATATCCTTGCCTTCGTGGAGCTTGCAGTCTAGGAGGGAAAAACAATCGATAAACAAATAAATATGTGATATTAACGGCTTGAAAGTGAAATATTGCCGGGCGTGCAGGGGCAGGATAGGAACATCGCTATTTTACACAAAGCCGTCAATGAAGTCCAGGCAAGATGAATTTTGAAGGCATCTGAAATAAGTGAGGAAACAAGTCACAGGGATATCTGGTAAAGAGGCTTCTAGACTGACAGAACCACAGAGACAAATACTCAGAACGTGTTTCTTAGAAAAGGGACCTAAAGCGGCCAGTGAGGTTGGGAAGAAGTGAAGGTGGGGGACGTAATCGAAGATGAGTGATAAGAAGGGTCAGTCCACGCAGGGTCTCCAAGGCCAGTTTTAGAATTTTGGCTTTTACTCTGCAAGAGAGGGGACATCTTTGGAGGACTGTGGCTGAAGTCTGCACTGAGGAACTGAGAGTATTATTTGAAGGACAATAGTTGTTTCTATAGCGTCCTCTATCACTCACATTCAGAAGGCTTTGGAGGATGTCCTGCAAGAGACCATTATCTGGAAACAGAACACAATAGCGATATCTGAATTTTAAAATAAATTATTAGTTGTTAATATGTGTGGAGAATGGCTTTTGCTCTTTCATAGAGGTTAATCTTGTGCAATAATCATGTTATCAGGCAAAATAATAAAGGTACAATAATAACCAAAATATGGTAAAAGAAACGAAACATAGAAAAGAAACACTTTATGATTAAAGTCACAGAAAAGAGTAGAGTACAGAGGACAAACTTAGTTTGAACAGGAGAACACATCTCCCTAAAAGGCTGAAAGAAAAAAATAGAAGTAGATATAGATGTTTTTAGGCACATTGATGGGAGATTTGAGGAATTTCCATTAAGATACCCTTTATCTCCTCTGTAACATATAAAAAAGGTTAATTTGCTTAGAGAAAGATTTTAGATGTTGGAATTGGGGACTTGAAGAGGTTGGCAAGCATTTGAAATAGCTGTAGTGGGAAATGGTGCTGAGAAGGCAGCTGAAATTGAGAACCATAAAAATATAATGTCACCATTGCTCACATTTATGTGGTTTCCACCAGCATCTCAGAAACAGAAGCAGAGAAGGCAGATGTTTGGATTAAACCAACGTTCTGAATTGCAGTATAACACAGAACAGACTCTGGGAAACTTTCATTTATGGCCATGATGAACTAACAGGGACTGGATTTGCCCTTAAACTTTAAACAACTACACAAGTAGACAAAATACATGGAACAACAATTTCAGATGATTGATAACAGACAGCTCAGAACAGCCATCCCTGAGAAAAAGAAACAAATTAGGTGAGAGACCTATAGTTGTCCAAGCTAACTGCCCACAGATACTTTCCAGATCCCAGCACAAAAGGAAACCCAGTCAAAGCACGGAGGTCCGGCTGAACAGTTTACACAGATTTGTTTGGAAGGATGGAACTCAGAGAATGAAACTGCATCCGGAAAGCTCCAGAGACCAGCAGAGGTTCTCTGCTGTAGAGACTGGGAAAGAAGTATAAAGACGAAAAGGAACAAGAACATCTGGAGTTAACATGGGGTTAGAAAGAATCTGGGTCCCAATCAGCCAGAGTGCAAAGTCCTCCAATATAAGAAGAATCAAATATTGTCTAGAAGATTGTCACTTCAGTAGTGGAGCTCTGAATATCCCCCGTAAAATCTTTAAAATAAACCTTGAAAGAAGTAAACTGATTCTAAGTAACTTAACTGTGCTCTGGAACAAAGCCCAATAATATTTAAAGAAATATGAATTATAAAATTCACAATGCTTAGCATTCAATAAAATAAAACCCATTTATGCAAAGAATAGAAAATTAGAACTCAAAAATCAGAAGGTAAAGTAATCAATATAAGTGGATACAGAAATGGTAGGTTGAGAGAATAACCAGCTACTAACTTTCTCAGATAGTGTTTATTCCTCTATCTCAGACATTCTCTATACCTTTTTTTTAAAATAGGAGATCATGAACATGATAAGTAGAGTAAGGAATATAGATAAAAGACATTTGGAGTGAAAAATAAAATAATATTAAATTAAAAATTCATGGACTGAGATTAAGAGTGGATTAGACATTGCAGAAGAAATGATTAGTGAATTAGAAGACCCAGCAATAGAAACTATATAAAATGAGACAGAAAAATATGACTGAAAAAAATTAGCAGAAATAAACAAACATCAGAAACTTGTGAAAAATGTCAGATAATTAACGTAAATCTAATTTTCATTCCAAAAGGAGAAGAGGAGAGATGAGGAAAAAAGGAAGAAATAATAGTGGATAATTTTCAAAATTTGATGAAAATGATAAACTCGCAGATATAAAAAACTCGACAAAGTTCAATCAAAATAAAGAGAAAGAAAACTATGCTAAATTATATTGTAATCAAATTGTAGAGAATCAGTGACAAAAAGAAAATCTTGAAAGCCTCCAGGGATAGGAAAGAGATAGAAGATTTTACAACATAATCCATGCAGGCCTGAAGATCATGGATTGACATCTTTAAAGTGTAAAGGATCAAACACATGTCAACCTAGAACTCTATTCCCATCAAAAACGTCTTTCAAAAATACAGGTATGACTTCTGGCTTCAGCTTTGGATGTAGAAAGATGAAAAGAATATCACTCAAGTCCTTTTAACAAGGAGCCAATCATCTACAAAATATTTTTTTCTTTAAAAAAAAAAAGAGAGCTGAGTTAAAAGACGATGAATGTCTGAAGTCTAAGGCAAAAGGAGCCTCCTAAAACAAAGGTGGGATAAAAGACTTGTTTACCTAGTGCAAACACTGTGGTATAAACAAGCTTGAAAGAAGAATTCGGGTAAAATTTTGTATCAAATTGCTCAATGCTGAGTGTGGACCTGTGAAACTGACAGTCGGCAGTAAACATGCTTAGGTACTAGATTATAAAGTCTAGAGGTGTAGGTATAGGCTTTAACTAAATGTTTTGGTTGCTCTGGATGCCATGCAACTTATAAAGATAAAGAAGAACGTATGTTAGTCATGTCCTGGAAGCCTACCTATAAAGCAAGTTCCAAGAAATGTTTAAAAGAATACTTTACTTGAGAAATAGAAAAATGTAGCGAGTTATGCATAAAGCAACAATACCTTAAACAATACCTCTTTTTTCTCAACCACCAAGATGCCCAGTGGCATTACATGGCCCCTGGCTACTCAGGCTCATTTCCTGTAACTCCGCACTGGCCTAACTCTCCTAAGTACACCTCTGTATCATGGTCTTATCTTTCCGTATTTACTCCTAGGTTGCCTCAGTGGCTTCTTGGTACTGAAGAGGCTTATTCTCAAACTGTATTAATAACAAAGGAAAGAGAACTGATTAACTTTATTCATATACAAGTTAGTGACCAATAAAAGTGGAATGTTTTGCCATTCCCAAAGCACATACTATTTTTTAGAGGTTATTCTCTTAGAATAGTAAAATTATGTTGGTAGAATGTCTTAACTCAATGGAGACTCAAACTAACAAAGTAGAGTTAGAAAAAAGACATTATTCTCTTTTTAAGATTTTTAAGGATTTAAAGCTCTTGAGTTTATTTTAGCATTTAAGGTTTTCAAGTTTTTTAAGGATTTTGAGGATTATGAGAGTATCTCAATGAAGTAAAATTCTTGGGTGAAGAAGGCAAAAGACAGAACAGATCTGATTGGTCCCTGAGCACAGCTACAGCAGTGAAAGCTAATTGTGTATATGTGTGTTTGCTTGTCTTTTTTACCAAGTAGGTTGTTTCACAGAGATTCTAAGAAAAGAGAAAAACTATGATAAGTTTGTTTGGTTTTAAAAACACCACTAATGTTTCCTTATTAAAGAACAACATAAAAATTTCTTCTGACAATGTTCTACAAACTATTGCAAACAAGTGCGAACAAGTGAGAATACTTCCCAGTTCATTTTATGATGACTGCATTACCCTTATACTAAACCCAAATAAATTCTGAGAACAACAAAACACTACTGAAACATAAATATTGCACAAAAACACTATAGACCAACATCCCTTTTTTGTGCAATATTTATGCAAAATTTTATAATATTATAAATATACCAATATTTATGCAGAAATTCTCAATACAATTGTTAAATTAAATCTATATAAAAAAGATAAAACATCATAATCAAGTGAGTTTATTTCAAGAATGCAAGGCTGGTTCATCATTCAAAAATCAGTCAATGTAATTCACCATGTTACAGTCTATTTATTTGAATAGATACATAAAAAACATACCTTGCACCATAAACAAAAGTTGACTCAAAGTGAGTCATAGATCTAAAAATAAGATTTAGATCTCTACTGTATCTAAGCTAAACCAAATCTAAAGTTTTAAACATTTTAGAAAAACCATAGAAGAAACCCTTTGATTTAGGCATATATTCCTTAGATAAATCACTAAAATCACAATCCAAAAAAGAAATATTGATAAATTTGATTTTATCAAAATTTTAATAACTTCAATTCTTTGAAAGAATGAAAATGTAAATCACAGGTAAGAATAATATATTTACAAATCACATTATCTGATTAAGGACTGGTGCCCAGAATACATAAAAATGCTCAAACACCAAAATTAAGAAAACAATCTAATTTTAAAAATGACAAAATGTTTTAATAGATACATTACTGAAAAAGAGATACAAATGGCAAAACTACACAAGAAAAATGTTTAAATCATTAGATGTTAGGAAAATGCACGTTAAATCATGAGATACCATTATATATCTATTGGAATGATTAAAATGTAAAAAACCAACAAAGCAATGAATGACAATATCAAGTACTGATGAACATAAAGCACCTCGAACTCTCACTCACTGCTGTTGGGCATGCGAAATGGTAGAGACACTTTGGAAACCAATTTGACGTTTTTCACAAAATTAAACACATTCTTACCGTATGATCAGGAAATTCCATTCTGTGTATTTTCCCAAGAGAGTGAACACTTACACTCATGCGAAAAGCTTTAGGCAAATATAGCAGCTTTATTCATAAGCACTAAATCTGAGAACAACCCAAATGCCCTTCAGCTGATGAATAAACAAACTGTGATACAACCATCCTGATATGGCCAATGAGATGGAGGAATTTCAAAAGCATGTGCTAAATCCCAAAGCTACATGCCATTTGACTCCATTTATGTGATATTATTTATGGTAATGGCAAACTATCGCGACGGATATCTGGGGGAGGGAAGAGGGTTGACCTCAGGGCCTGAGGGAAGATTTGGGTTGGTGGAACAGTTCTATATCTTGATTGTGATAGTGACTACATGACCATATACATGCATCAAAGCTCACAGAACTGTACACTTTAATAAGCGAATTTTTACCGTATATCAATTATAACTCGATAAAGCTGAAAGACAATGACTGTAGAGGTCATTTTAAATAAGTGTAAAACTATTGGCCAATATTTTTTGTATTTAAAAAATTGTTTTAATTCACCTAATAAAAACATATACACACCCCTTGGCTATAGCTCCCACTTCTGGGAATCTTTGATACAGATATTCACTAGCAACACATGAAGACATAGTATAAACACATCTATTACCTCCTTGTTTGAATTAGGGAAAAATTACCAAATTAATGTATTAAAAAATAAAGAACTAAATGACACCCATTAGGGGAATGGTTAAATAATGATTTATGTTTGTACTATATATACACATTATGGAATATTGTGCTTTTAAGCTGCAGATAATATGAACAGTATAATCCCCTTTGGGTGTTAAAAAAGAAAGAACAGATCCAAATAGAGTTTATATTACTGAAGTCAATACACCTTGATATTTGCTCCAATGTCCTTTAACTTATTAGATTAACTTATTAGATTACTGAGAGCGGCATGTCAAGATCTTGAATTCTGGAGCTAGATCTTCCAGTTCAGGTGTTGGTTCTACTATTACGAGTTATGTGACTTGAGACAAATTACTTAACCTGTCTGTGCCTCAATTTCTTCCTCTGTAAAATGGGAATAATAACAAGTGTCTTTGTGAGTATTAAATGTGTAAGTACATACAAAGAACTAAGTACAGCATTTGCTATATAGTAAACAATAAATGTTTGCTATTTTTAGTAGAAAAGATTGTGATTTCAACTCATTTAGAATCTGAAGATAAAAGAGTTAAGATCATCAGACTCTAAGCAAATTTCCTTTAATCGTTCAAGAGAAAAAAACAATCAAAAATCCATATTTAGACTTCTCCACTATGTCATTTCAAAAAATGAAACTCTCCTAAAACTGTAGTCCTGAAACTGTCTTTTCACAAATTGGTAAAAGTAACTCTTTTACTCATAATAGAATCCTGTATATTAAGCCTGACATTTTTTCCCTTTTCTTCACCTCCTTATCCAAAATTGTGCCCAGGTGCAGAAAAGGATTTGAGTTAGTAAAAGGGAATTCACTGCCATCTAAACTCCATATGGTCACAAGAGATACCAGAAAACGAAAGAAGTTTCAGTCAAAAAGACACTCGCAGTAAAACTGAATTTTTAAAGCTACATCTGTCATATTATTTGTGCCACATGAATCATTTGGTTGCAATGAGGACAAAAAGAACTCAGTGCTAGGACTGCAGGATGTGTGTGTGTGTGTGTGTGTGTGTGTGTGTGTGTGTTCCTTTTCATAGAACATATGTTATCTCACTCAGATTTTGCCAAAGGTGAAGTTGGACCACGTAATAAAATACAGTGTTACACAATTAAAAGGTTGGAGTTTAGTCCTCATCTGAAGAAAAGCATTCAATTCGAACTTGGATTAGGCGGCTTTGTTGACATTTCCTTACAGAAAAAAAAAAAAAAATGTTTCTATCATTTCCAAATTAGCTCCTCTTCTTTTTCCCTCCTCCCCTGGTTTGTGGCACTCAACAACAAGAAGGGAAACTTTGCGGACAATAAATGCAGCCGAACCATGAAAAAACCTAAAATGGAATCGCCGTGCGACTCGTGTGGTGAGGCTGCGGCAAGGCCGATCCTAGAGAGCTGGAATCGCAGCATCCTGAGCATCTGCACCGCCCCTCCTTGGAGAGTGTATACTAATCATCTCTCTTCATGGTCAGTAACCACATAAGGACAACACCAGACGATGCCAGTGGTTTTGGTCCTGTAGCATTTATATGCTTCCCTGCAAAGACAGTCACGCCAGATAATATTCGTCAACCTTGTCCTTGGTCCTCTCTCTTGATTGAGGCAGATGTTTATTTTCCATCTGTACTATATGTCAGTGCAACTGCAGCCTTCATCTGGCAAAGGGTGCCTGTAATATTATGAGGCCACCACATAAGCTGCTGGAAAGATTGCTCTGGTGAATAAAATCAGTTTATGGCTAAAAACATTTATTCTTCATTTTGATAAGCCCTTAACAAATGGAAATTTGCTTTCTTACACTTTTGCCAAGCATAGGACCATGTTTATTTCTCGCTATATGGGTCACGAAGGATTCCCAGCTGTTAGCTAGAGTCAGTTGTGCATTGCTGCACTCAACAACATCTGTTTCACAAAAACAGTATCCAGCTTTTAGCACTCAAATGGAGGTTATACCATATGCCAGCAGACCACTTAGTTTTTACCTTGGGAACCAACTTTACTCTAGTCAAGGTAACAGGAAAAACTGAATGTTTAAATGGTACCCGGCTTCAGTCACATCTTCATGTGGGCTTGTCATTTCCAACTATATATAGTAAAGTTAGTTCGAGGCATATACTGCAAGCTGTTCCTCTGTTTAATTATTAATTGGAAGAAAGTTTGTTTGCAAAACAGCTGAAATGCACTTTGCGAATGACGCTGATGTTGAAAGTAGTGGCATTAGATGATTTGGCAAAGAGAGCATCCTGTTAAAATGTTGATTAATATTATTATCTGTGGAGAAAAGCAATTTAGGCTTAGAGCCCCTAAGTAATGTGTGATATTATGGAAAAATGCAGGATATCAAATATTTTCTGACATTACAAAATAGTTTTCATTGCTTGCCTTTTGTCTTGGTTCTCTTATCCTAGCCTATTACTTTTAAAAATAATTTAGAAAATAAAACCTGTGACTTCTTTATTTTATGAGAAATTTAAACTTTAAAGAAACATACATTCAAATGCATATTTAATTTCAGATTTATATCACTATTAGCACAGTCCTTAAATCCCTACAAAGGATAACTCACTTGTTTCTTAGAAGCCTAAAAACAGTTTATTGACTCATAATCTAATGCATTGTCTTAGAATTTTCTTCATGGGTAATGAATATTTCTAAAATAATACTAAAGAACATTGAAATTCTATGTCTAGGTTTTCTAATTTCCTCAGCTCCAAAAATGAAGACATTTAGTCCTGTTTGTCTCTAAGCCATATCCAAGTGTTTTGACTACAATCATGGATACTGCTTTCTCAGCGAAGTCTATGTTTTCTCCCCCAGGGGCAGAAGTATTAGTTTTTGAAAGTTTCTTTGATGCTATGATAAATACGAAAAGATTTTCCTGAGTCAAAATTTTAATTATGAAGCCAGAGCATCAAGAAGGCCTTATCTGGACTGCAATTGGGGAACATCTTAAAACTACTAATTTCATTTTAAAATAAAGAAATATGTTCACCTGGGAGCCAGTTCTCCATAGAGACTCTAGACCAATCGATTAGAAACCTGGTGAGTAATGGCCACACTAGTTACTAGGTTACTCATATTTCTCATCTGTGAACTCGCATGTAAGATTATAAATTCACCTCTAGATTAATCACACAATTAAAAGGGAGAAACAAGATGGATTATTAGCATGTGCAGGTTATCCCAATCCTTAACTTCAGTTACCTTCTACTTTAGAGAATTGCCTATTTCAAAAGCTAAGCCAAGGCCACCCCTGGATAGAAATGTGAATTTATCCAAGTTCATCTTGGGCCCCCTCTGTAGCTGAGTCCCTCTCTTCTTTTCTTGAAACTTCTGTCTTTTGAAACCTAATGGATGTCTCAACTATTTATCAACAAACTTTTCTGAAACATTTGCTAATAAAATTCACATCCTCCCTTTTCCGGAAATAATTTTATTTTTATAGGTAAACTTAGGAAGAAGGAATAATGAGAATGAGAGTGAGAATGGTAGTAAATGACAAATAACCTCGTCTACCAACTTGGCACTGAATGGTGTGGTTTTTGGCCACCCACAACCTCACAATTTTGGTTCTAACGAATAGAAACCCTGACATGGTAGTATTCCATGGAGCCGAGGCTGGAAGGGTAGGCAGATCTTAAAATGAACTCAAGCCAGAAACTGAAAAGCGAAAATTAATGTCATTCTTTCCTTCTCTCTGAGGCCATGAAGTGTTTGCAAAAAACATGACCACACATAGCAAGAAAGCTGTGTGAGCCTTGGCTCTACACAACTTCAGTCACTCGTGTGCAGGGTGTTCTGATTCCAAATCCCAAGGAGGGAGAGAGAACCCAATTGGCCCAGTCACAGCTCTGTATTCGACACTGGTTTATTCAGCCGTGGTCAATGGGGCCATGACCACATAAAAGTGACATTGAAGAGAAGCTTCTTCCAACATTAGGAGTTTGAGGAGTAAATAGCACTCAGAAATGAGGCTGTGGACCACTAATCCATCACAATAAGTGTCTCTTATACCACCCTTTTCCAGAGGCGCTAACAAGCACACAAGTGTCTAAGGCCACCTTTGGAGAGGCAGCTTGGTATTGTGGTTGAGAATGTAGACTCCACAGCTTTACCAGCTGAGAATGGAGCCTGGCTCCAGGATGCTCCGTAAAACTTAACCTCGGTGCCTCACTCCTCTGGCTTATAAATAGGAGATTGCATCCCTCATGGGCTCGCCTTGAGGATTAAATGAATTGCCAAACTCTTAGGATAGTGCCTGGTATATAGTAAGAGCTACATATATATATGTATACACGTCGCTTAGAAAAGAAAATAATAATAAAAACACTGTAGAAATATAGGAAAATACTGGTTCTGAGTAATGTAAATTATATAACTATTTCTTAATAATATTTGGTACTAGGGAGAGCACAAACCAGGCTAGCAGAGAAAGCAGCCGGTAGTTTGAGGACCAGATTGTTTATACTGTGGCTTAACTATTGGTAAAGAAGGGGCAGTGAGACCCAGAGAGAGAAATGGGATGGCCACACTTTTGATCCTGGGAAGAGGAAGTGAGCACATGACTTTCATGGCTTTGTATGTCAAGATCTGGATGGCAATTTCATGACTAGGGTGTGACTCAAGCAAGATAAGACGTGATCTTTAATTCCCCTTTGGGGTAATCTTACTCAAGTGGAATATTCCTCCCCTTGAGGTATCCATTGCATAATTAACTTCCTCTATGAAAAACAACCTCCAATTCGTAGTTTTTTTAAGCCATGTTATAGAAACACATGAGCTCTTCAAATGGAGTAAGTTTCAATTAAAGCTACAAGAAATGAACACATCACAAAGGGTTAATAGACCTTATAGAAATGAAACTTTTTATGTTTCCTAAAAGCTGATGCCCTTGGTTCTTGCCTTTTACCCTCCTGCATTTCTATTGTTTACCGAGTTGAAACAGTTTCAGGGAAATGTGAACCAGCAAAGACCTTCTCAAAGAAACCACTAAGTAATGTATTCATTGTGTTGTATTGATTTAGTCTTTAAATTAATAATCAACTGCAATCAAAAGAAAAAAAGTGAAAAAAAGACAATCTAAAATAACCAGAATCACTTTCTAGGCTTTTGAAAGGATTCTAAAACATTAGTCTTTAGCTGTTAATTGAAAATAATCTTACTTCCCCAAATAAAAAGAATTCGTAAATGTTTATCTTTTAGTTACTGATAAAGACTGAGAGTAGCTTCTTAAGAAGCTTTAATAAAATCATTTCTGCCTCTTTTATCATCAGTCATGACTGTGCAAAGCTCTGTGCAAATTTAAATTCTATCATTGACAGACTAAGATTGGAGTGTGTCATTGGCTTTCTTTGCATGTTATATTTTCAGAAATAAAGAAAAACCTCCAAATGTTCTTTGTGTGTATGCCTGTAATTCTTTTTCCTTTTCTCTTTATTCTCAAAGTATTCAGAGACAGAATGACTATTTATTTTAAAAATTAGGAAACTTTTTTTTAACATTTTATTTTACTTTGCTATTAGTCTCAAGGATACGATACATTGGTTAGACATTTATATAATTGTCTATATAATAAATGATCCCCCAATTACTCTATCTTCCCTCTGGCTTTACAAATAGCCCTTATATTAATGCTAGCTGCATTCCCTATGCTGTGACCCCCATCCCTGTGACCATCTATCAACTACTAATTTGTACTTCTTTAACCCTTCACCTCTTTCTCCCAGTCCCGCAACCTCCCTCTGGCTGTCACCAGATTGTCCTCTATATTTATGAGTCTATTTTGATTAAGTTGTTCTTTTTGTTTAGATTCCACATATAAGTGAAAGCATATGATATTTCTCTTTCTCTGTCTGACTTATTTCACTCAACATAATAACCTCTAGATCCATCCATGTCATTGCAAATGGTGGGATTTCTTTTTCTTTTTCTTTTTTATGGTTGAGTAATATTCCATCATATATATGAACCATAACTTCTTTATCCAATCATCTGTTGATGGACATTTAGGTTGCTTAGAATCAGGGAATTTTGAAATGAAAGAGAATGATGTAACTAAGAATTATTCCAGGACAACTGATAAAACCAGGATACAGTATTATTACCTTATTTATAGAGCACTTTGAGCTCATCTCTCTCTTATTGTTAACTGTAGGAAATGGTTTATAAGCTCCTTTGACAGCATTTTTGTTTAATTAAAGGTTTTTCTTCTTAGTCTCCATTTGAAAAGTATATATAAAAAGAAATAGCTTTAGGAGCCATGTGAGTTTTGCTATGAACACAAATGCTGCTAAAAATAATGATAAACACATTCTTGAAACTTGACAGAGTCACTTGTTCCTCATTCATTTATTCATTTGTGGGATAATTATTGAGAACTTACTGGACTTTGGATATATTTATTAGTAAACTCCACACTTCAGTGCCTTGTGAGTCTGTCATTTGGTGAGCAGATAATTAGAAAATGTGGATGTAGAGGCTGTGTTGAGGCTAGTTCGTGGTGCCATGGCAGTAGCTAGGAGAGACCTCAAGACATGAGAGAGAGGGTGTTTGGGAGCAGCTTTCTGGAGAAGCAAGAAGTTAGTGATGACTTTATATTCAGGTCAAAGGAGGTCAACAGAGAAGGGTTGCAAGATGGAGGAGGAATGAGGGGGATGAAAAGGTTTCAAGAAGAGAGAAAAAGAGATGCATACAGGCCCTCAGGCCAGGGAGATCAAGGGACTTAAATGTCGTTTGATGTAAGTGGGGAATTTGCCAGTGCAGTAGTGGGGGAGAAAGCAGAGGTAGCAGATGACTTGGAGGTGAAGGGGGAGGCCAAGTTGGATCCCCAGGCCTACACCAAGCAAGATACAGCTGCGGCCTGAATCAAGGAAGTGAGAATGAAGACACCAGACCTCCAGTTTGAGGGAACTGCTGAACACCATACTGTATTTTGTACATGAATCAGAATCAAATAGAATATTGGTTTCCCAATTGTTTAGATCTTTCAAACCGGGTCGGTCTGCCTGTGATTTCTAATGTGCATTCAACTGCAGTGGTGAGTTTCTTGAAGCCATACTGCAGATAGAGGATACCTGACATGCAGATCCAGTGTGGGGAAGCTGTTTCTCCTCCTCCGCAACTGAGCACCTCACAGAGGGTCCCGCCTCACCCCAATCCCCAGCTCAGGGTTGTCGGAAGGTTCTTAGTTGTTCGTTTCCTACCTCCACATTTTGTACTGTATTTTAAAAGAAAAGTAAACTTTGTTTAAAGCAGAAGTACCGTCCTAGGTTATCTAAAAATCCCTGGGGATTTTTAAAGTTTAGTTAAAAACCAAAACATTTATTGACCACTTGGTGTGTACTGAGTCCTGTGTTAGACACTGGGGATCAAATGACGTTACTATTCCATTTTTACCCTTTGGAAACTCACAACGTGGTAGGGAGATTACAAAACACATCAGATCATTCACGGGGAAGACCTTAGATGATGTTCTGCAGAAAATTCAGAAAAAAGCTTTCTTATAAAAGCAAAGATACTTATGTTGAATTTCTTCATATCAGTTCCTCTTTCATTGACATAGATAGGAGTATGCGTGTGTGTACATACCTGGTAAAAAATATGATGGTATTTTCTGAAGAAAGTGAAGAAATGAAAGAATTTCTTGATAAATAGTACTTGGGCTCTAAAGAATTCCTAATTTTCCATGATGCCCCCAAACCATCAGCTGCTGCCTCCATCTTGGCCCAGGAGGAGGCTCCCAAGCCTCTCTAATATGTAATGAAATCATCTTTTTGGACCAGTGGTTCTTCCTTTGTTTTGAATCAATAGCCCACAATAATGTGATAAAGCTGGAAATCCTCTCTTCAGGGGGAAAAAAAAATTCTCATTCAAATTTTTGCATAGAATTAGAGAAAACTTCCCTCCAAAATTCTAGATATAATTTATAGGCTTCTCAATGCCTACCATGGAATCCTATTCCAGAACCACTCACTATCTCCCACTGAACTCCCAGAAGGTACTAGATAGATGAGGGCATCATTTTCATGTTTTATTCCCTCCTCTGGCAGAGAGTCTGACAAAAAAAAAAAAAAATTAACAGATAGCAAATAGTGATGATAAAATTGATGTTTACCGTCCAGCATTTATGAAGTGCTTACTAATTGCTAACTTTTTTCTAAGCAAACTATAGCTAATTAAATTCACAACAACCTTTGAGGTTGATTTTACCATCTCTCTCTTACAGATAAGGAAACAGGTCAGACAAGTTGTATAACTCTCATGGCTTTAGCTCAGAAATGATAGAGCAAAGATTTACACCCAGATATTTTGACTCCACAACCAGCACTTTTCGCAACTATGTGAAGAAATAAAAATTCTTTCCAGGTGTCATAAAACTAGCAGATTAAGGTTTAAGTTGTATCTTTATTTAAATTCTTTTTAAGTACTTACTCAAACTTAGGTAGGGGATAGTAGCTCAGATTTCCTACCATTCGAAGTCACAAGGAAAGAACTTGTGCTATTCTCTAGCTAAATAGAAAAAGAATGCCACGAAACCCCAGCCTTCCCTACGCTATAGATTATGAACACCAGTAACTCCTCTACATGTTTTCTCATTCCGCCCTTGTTATTAAGAACAAAAAGTTTGTGCTGTGATTACCAAGGCAAGAGTTCCAAACACCTAAGATAGGTGGAGTTATTTTCATGGAGTTATTTTCAAAGGTGGGTCACAGATCCTTCCACATAGACTAACATTTCCCAACAGAGAAACGCAAACTATTATTAGTTTTTGATTCCGTCTTCCTTCTTAGCTGGTATTTTAACCCTAATTTGTTGCCATTCTATTTTCCCCATTTTAGTTCTCTATTACTTTCATTTAAGTTATCCCTAACCTATAAGCCTGATGAGCTTTCTATAAAGAAAGCAGGAGAGATAGTAAAAATAAGAGGATTTTCCAGGTGGGTTCTCCCAAGCTCTCGGCTCTCTCATTAGAATAAAGATTTTACAGTTACATCTGCATAGTTCTTTTTTTTTTTAAGGTATATAAAGGGGAAAGATAGAGAAGAGTCTGAGATAATGTCATTACTCTTCACCCGCCACCATCCAGATGTGCAGTGGCATTAGAGAAAGGTACAGAGACCTGTGGTGAGATCGACTGGGAGTGTACCGGCACAGAACACTCCAACCCCCTTTATAAAAGCATTGGAAGCACCTGCCCTTCCAAAACTGGAGATGCCCTTACCTCTAAATGTGCCCAGCTAAAAGTAGGCATCCCATGTTCATATAGTGGACTACATTTTGTTGAGCTTCAATTAGTTAACAAGAATTAAGGAAAGCACACAACTAATTATTGGTCTCTAAACGACCAACCTGCAGCTGAAATAAGGCAAGGCAACAAGGGAGAAAGTCGTTCCATTTAATATTGTCATAATTTTGCTCTGGGAGTTCTATTTTTATTAAATTCTTTTATTTTTATATTCACTAATTAAATAAATGCTGTCCAAGATAGAGTATGAGCATCTGTATGGAATTAATAAATAAATAAGAAAATGACTGATTATGGCATGGACTCTGAGTGACTTTTGTTTTCAAAAAAACATTTTATATTATGTATTTCTGGATTAAGAAAACTTAACCATGTAAAAGCAGCCCAGGATATTTTAAAATCATCTTTCTTTTGTCCCCTTGTCTTGATCCACTTACTATGGAATGGGAAGGAAAGAAAAAAAAGGCATCAAAATCCTAAATATTTAAATTGAAAATTTCCTCATAAATTAAAAAATTGATATTTGAAATGATAACTGTATATGATTAGCCCAAGGCGCAGTATGAAGGCAAAAGATATGCCTGGGAGAAATCATCTTAATTCTTGAATTAGTGTCATTATTTTATATATGGAAAGATAATAAATCGATATCTTATAGAGAAGAGGGTAGTTTTCTATTTCTCAGTTTTCCCATGGGAGTGAATTGAGCCATTCAAAAGAAATTTTGTGTTTTATATTATTAAAAGACATGCTTACCTAATTAAATAAATCCTTCACTAGACCTACATTTTGCTAAGCGTGGAAACGAGATAACTAGCTCTCTGAGCAAGGGCCTCCATGGCAAACCCACCAGGTGTACAGCCGTCCAGAGATGGATACCAGCTATGCCTCAGGCGCCCTCCCATGTGTGAGAGAGAGAAGCAAGGGCAAGACAAAAACTCCCACTGTGGCTGAGACACCCGTCAGGGGAGGTGCTTGGTTAACCAGTCACCAGGGAAGCCAGGTAATTTCAGTAGGTCACAGGTTCTACTCAAGATACTGGGATAACATCTAAGGGAGGCTAAACCAAATTGGGACTATTAAAGAACAAACAAGCCGGACCCACAGGGTAAGGAGTCAGCCATGCAAGGTCTGAGCTCCAGGCAGAAGGCGGAACAGGCAGGAGCAGGAGGACACAGCAGGTTAGAGGGAGGTCTCAGGGACTGAGCGAGTCAGTCAGCGGGGGTGAGAACTGATGAAGTCAGAAAGGGAAGATCTAGTTGGCTTTATTAAGCCATTCATGATGGCAGCATCCAGTCTAGCAAGCAGAAGGGCTCTCCGAGGGGGTGCGGATGCCTGGGGTGAGGGCGCTATTAACAAAAGAAAAGAAACTGTTATTTTTAGACCAGGACATTTTGGGGCGGGGCAGGGGAAGGGAACTTCAAGAGTTTTTATCTTGAGGGTAGCCTCTTCTTTCTGTGAGGAGAGGGGAATGGAGAGGGCCCATGTGACAGATTACCTCATCGGTGTTGACCAGAAAATTCCAGAGTGATTGATTAACGTATCATTTCCGAGAGAGGCTGAAACAACAATTAGGTCAGGTATTAAATTTAGGTTTGGTGTCATGGACGTTCGCACAAGTGACACTATTTTGGGCCTGTGGTTTCTTTTTGGCAGGGCATAGGAAAAGACCTAAGAAATGAAATTGGAGCTGGACGTGCAGGGTGGGGAGCCAGCCATGCCAAGGCCTGAGCTCCAGGCAGAGGGCAGAACAGGCAGACGTGAGAGGTCGCAGCAGGTTACAGGAAAGTCTCAGGGACTGAGTGAGTGAGCGGAGGTGAGAACTGATGAAGTCAGAAAGCGCAGCAAAAAACAAAAGCAAATCTGTCCAGGCTGAGGAAAATTTTGTTGCTAGGTAGCTCATGGGAGACAGGATCAGCCACCCTATGCGAATACAGCCTGACGATAAAATCACACCAGATATCTCTCACACTTGACAGTGACACGACTCACGTTTTACGACGTGCTCTTCCTCCACTTTGTGCCCTTGGCTCCCAAGCCCCGCCGTCCCCCTCTGTAACTCACGACCAGGCTCCTTGGCGCTGCTAGCGTCAGCCAAAAAAGCTTTCTCAGGCTCTGCTTTGTCTTGTCTCTGATTCCAAATACTGTCTGCGGGAACTAATATCTCTGCCCTTAGCCTAGGCCAGAAGGGACTAGGGTGACCAAGCCTGTCCACTCAGCTCCCTGCTGAGGAAAGGAAACTGGATTAAAAAATCAAACAAACCAAAAAAAAACACCTCCAACCTCCACTGTAGCCCAGTATCTGCTGGGTGGAATAAAGGAGGTATGGGCAGGAAGAATGGCTCCACCACGGACAAGAATTTAGCACAACATGGGAGTCCAGGGAGGGCAACAGATGCAGGGAGAGGCCAAGACCTGGCTCCGGCCAGGATCATAAGCCTGTTCCTCCTCTCCATCCCGCAGAGAATGGCAGCTTTGCTCAGTGTGTGAAGTCCCACACTCTCTCGGGAGGCAACTGTTGGAAGTTGTGTCCACCACTAGACTATACGTGCAGGAACTACTTTGTACTCATCTTTGTATCTTAATGGGTAGCACATAGTAGCTGCTCAAGTAATGCATATTAAATAATTAGAGATATGCAATGCTCTTTGTTCAATGATGTTCATTACAACATTATAACAGAAAAACAGAAATTGCCTAAACATTAAAAGATGAGGTCAACTTTGGTACACCTATAATACAGAGAATTACATAACAGAAATTATAACTTATAAAACATACATTCTATAGAAAATAACTCATAATAGAAGAGAGAGAGAGAGTACAGTGTGCATATGAGAGAAAATGGCATAATTCTCTTCTAGATTTACTCTTGACTTTATTCCACAGGGTGATAATAGAGCTTGGTTTGCCTGGGACTGTCCCAGTTTATGTTTATCGTCCTGGGTTTATTGGCATTCTGAGTGATTCACCCCTCACTGCATCCATCCAGGAGGCCCGGATGTACAGGCATAATAGCCTGGTCTCTTGGTCTCTGGCTTCTAGCTGGGTTGGTCAGGAGCAGCACTGAGAGGTGATTGGCAGTAGGGGAGCCAGGGAGGCACAAGAGTTTACTTCCCCAGCTCCCAACCTGCAAAGCCATTCGGGACTTGTTTCTCCACGCAAAGGCCAGTCACCCGTCTTCTCACCGTTTCCCCAGCTCCTGGTCCCTGGATTAGACCTTTAGGCTTCTTGGTAGAAACAGGCTCCCCGCCATTTTCCCTTCTAGCTTCCCCACAAACAACCCACGTCTTTGTAAAGTCTCTTTATGAAACTCTCCTTCACTTGTCCCAGGGTGAGTGTGCTGTTTTCTGATGGTAGAGACAGTGACAGAGACATAGACACAGAGAGCAGGAAAAAAAAAGTCACCAAAATGTTCTCAGGGTTATTTCTATGGGGGCAAAATATAGCTGATACTCACAAGGAGGACTTTGTGCTTTTGTTTTGAACTTTTTCTAATTATTCTCCATCTAGCAGGTATTTAGTGTTTAGAAAAACGATACAAAATAAGGTGTAAATTTGTTGAACACACTAATAAATTATCGAACTACCCTTTCCCCACCTCTAGAATCAGAGTTCATGTTTGAAATTGATTCACGTTCAAACTAAAATGTACTGGTTATGAGGGTATGTTCATTTTAGAGAGCATTGTTATTATACTTGCCATTAATTGAACCATCACTATGACATTCTATGTCCATTATTTTATTTAATCCTTACAACAACCAAAGGCAGGTGTTATTAATCCCATATTATAGGAGAGAAAATGAAAGCTCAGAGAAATTATGTCACCCACCCAAGGCCATTTAGGTAGGAAGAGGCAAAGCCAAGATTTAAACCCATACACTTAGCCACTACACCACTTCCTCCCATAAATAACAGAGACAGGAACAGAGACAAGTTAATTAACATGTGGCATAAAACGCTTTTGAGAACAGGCTGTTCTTTTGCTGTAAAAAATAAATTAACTGGCCTATGGATTATGCAAATAAAAAGTAAGAAAAAATTCTATTCTCCTTGTCTTTCAAGAATGGGCCTTGGGTAGGATAGCTATGCTCAAGGCGACTCCTATTAACAGTGACCCCAGAGCTTAGGGACATGGTGACGCTCAAGTAGGCTACCCCAGTAGAGAATCCAGGTCTCTAAATTCCTGGAGTCCTATTTACTAGGTAGCGTGTGCATGCTTTCTGCGTCGTAATATCCTGTTAATCCCCCAGTCTTCAGTATATCTAGTTCAGTATAGTTTGTTTTCATCTAGCCTTAGGTGAATTAACTGTAATCTGTTTCCTCATTTAGGATAAAGTGGCTTGGAGGAAACAAGAGAAGACCAGTGGGGGTGTGGAACAGTGGTCCAGAGTGAGACCGCTGGCTGCGAGCACGTGACCTCCAGAATCAGTCTCCGCAGCATGTACTCATTACCTGAAGATTCCTCCAGACATTTGGGAGGGGGCGGTTAGGCCATGTGGAACACTAGATTTCCTGCAGTCAAGCAAGATGGGGGCTCGTGCCACATTAATTTGAGCATAAAAAAGGAAATATGACCTCATTTGTGATCAGCTTTTATAAGTATAGAATACAGGATATATATTTTTAATCTGAGCCAATCCCCTAAATCAAAAATTATGTATTGACTTAGTTCCTTTGATAATTGAGGATGGTAATGAGTCTGGACCTTTATTCAGATGCCTATTGGCAGTCCGTATTCATCTTTTAAATCTGAATGTTAATACATCTGAAATTTATTTCCAAATTTCACCCATGTGTCTAAATTCCATTTATTGAATTTATCCTTTCCTGAATGAATTGAGGTATCTCCTTTCTGGAACTTTAAAGTAATATACAAATGTGAGTTTGTTTCTCTTCCAGCTTTCCTTAAATTTGTAAGAAGATTTATCTTGCAAGAAGTATTTTCAAAAGAATTCTGAAGTCAAATAAGCCTGAGAACTATTGTGTGTAATAATATCTGAGAAATTTGAAATCTATATCAGTTAATTAAATACCTTGAGCAGTTCTAACACCTTTACAGAGCTTGTAGTCCTAGGGTTCCTTGACACAAACCTATAAATACTGCTCCAGTCTGTTCTATTGATTTGTCTCACTATTGCAATACCTGTAAGAAAAGAAATAAGTAGAATTATCATTGCTTCATAGTAAATGCTACTATCTTTTAGGAAAAGTGCCTCTACTGCTTCCCATTTTCAAAATTGGTATGACAATTTGAGCATGGTTTTGCTTACCAAAAAGTTTAGAAGAATTGTGTTACATTCTAAAATCACCCCCATTAGTAAACTCATTACATTCACCTGACCTTATGATTAATTTGGGGTAGAATTCACATATTAACAATTGCAAGTTCTGTAATTCAGAAACTTTGTATTTCACTCAATTTATTCGGCCTATTTTTATCATGCATGGTAAGAAATTTCAGTTTTACTCACATAATTTGTACACATTTTTGTTAACTTAATCCTAAATATTTTATATTTTGATTGTTGTTAGGAATAGAATCCTCTCCTCCCCATTATTTTTAGGTAATTATTGCTAATACACAATAAATTCAATATTTTTATAATTACTTTATAATCCGTCACATTATTGAACATCCATGTTAATTCTAATAGTTCTTACAGTTGATTCTTTTAACAACAAAAAAAATTAAGTTATTTACCAGCTAATTTCCAGTATCTATACCCAATATATATTTTTTCTTGTCTTATTATATTGGATAGAATTTCCAAAGCAAACTTTAACAATAGTATTAATAGTCAATATATTTGCCTCATTCTTAATTTATAGCAAATGACTCTAGTGATCACCTGTGAGCAGGAAACAAGAGGCTACAGTACCGATGTGAGGCTAATCTGCCAAGGAGTAGCATCCCTTTCCTCGGACCGCATCCTAACAGAGTTTGCTGTACAAAGCAGCAACATTAGCTTTGCTAAGCAAGAGAGAACTCAGTATGAGATGATTGGAAAGAACCTGAAGAAATCAAATTTTCTGATTCTCCCGGCTACTACCAGAGATCCTCAATGCAATGACCAATATCCTTCGTGTTTAAATTTGGGCATTAGACATAAACAAAACCACTGTGGTTGTTGCCAGTCTTACAGATGGTGCTGCCATAATTAAAAGTGTCTGTATGTCTTTCACGTGTGTCATGCATGTGGTAGGACCCTAACTTACCACTGTCCTAATTCAGGTCTTGATTTTTCATCACATAAAGTCAACACATGGGATTCCTTCCACTCTCTTATCCTCAAACCCCTTAAATCTGGTCTCCACGCAAATGTCAGAGTGTTTTCTTTTAAATACAAATCTGACTGATTGGATTCTCTGATGAAATCTTTAATATTTAACTGTCTATTGAGTTAATTTAAGCTCCTCGAATTGGCACACAGAGCTCTTGGTGACTTGATACCATGTCTTGCTTTTGCTCTCAGTTTCATGCTCTACTTCCCATCTATACTGACAGCTCCCTGCACATAACCCACTGCTGCACACACCATACCTCTACTCAAGTTTCTGCTGTGCCCAGAATGCCTTCACCATCTTTGCCTACTTTTATTAGGCTCAACAGGGGCAAAAACTCCTTCAGAAAGCCATTGCCACCCCCTTGTCCTCTTCTGCACTGGTCAAGTCGGGTTCACTTTATTCACGGTCTAGTAAGACTAGGGCTTATTTATATTGTTTTATAAATAGGTGCTATTACGTCTGCCAACTTGAGGTCAGTGTCTATATCTTATTTTGTATTTGTATTCTCTGTCCCTAGCACAGTGTTTAGCATATAGGTAGAGCTCAATATACTCATTTTACGCTAAAGAAAGAAATGGAAACAAAGATGTTTTAAAAATAAATCATGCAGACTTACTGTCTCTTTTTAGAAACTCTGTTGCCACTTACATACCTGGAATCACACCTGAGCCATGCACCAGGAATCAAGTCTGAAGTCTTAAGATTTTATTATTTTACAACATATATTCCTGAGTTTTTTCTTCTCTAAATCAGGTCTTAAAATGTTTCCCTGTTGATTAAATTCCTCGGGGAAATATTTGTTCTAAGTTGCAATCAAATTGCTTTTCATAAACAAAACTTTTTAAAGTGCTTGTTCAAAGGGAAATGAATCTTTCAAATTCAATATTCATAATATTTCACATTAGATAGTGATGTTTAATTACTTAATTTAGTCACGAATGTTAATATTAAAGGGTTAGATCTTATTTGGGCACTGATGTTTAATGGATTCTAGGAAAATAGGACTCTGTAAACAAAATTTATAAAGCATTTATTATATATCATGCTTAGTGCTTTACATAACAGACTTAATCCTCAGAAAACCTCCATTAGCTGAGTGCTATTATTCTAATTTTATAAATGAGGAAATTGAGTCTCAGAGAGATTAAATGACTCTCTAAATACAGATTTTGTTCTGCTTTTCAGGAGTTTGATTTGCCAAAATACAATGAGCTTGTTCATAAATATGTTCTACTTCCTCATTCTTACCCCTGAAGCCATACATCCTGCACTCTAAGAACATCTTTTTTTTCTTCTTCTTCTTTTCACTAGGAACCTTAGTATAGAGAGAAAATTGGCTAGTTCATGCAACCATCTATTAAGAAATCAGAGAGGAGGTAACATTTGTCATGAAAATGACAGGCAGACCCACTCTGATTCTAGAATTCTAGTGGCAGTCAGTGAAGCAGTCATTCTCAGATAATGCACTCATTGATCCTTCCTTCGTCACATGAATATTTCTTTACTAGAAATATTCCACCTCCCCTATGCAGAGCTCAAACATCAGCAAGTTTGGCCCATCCGAAACACAGGTAAGAGACAGAAGGCAAGCAGAACGGCCGTGACCTGTTCAGGGCCACACCAAACAGGAGGCACAATGGAGATCGTTCGCTGCTGACGTGCAAACCACCTTTTCTTGCTCAGAGCGCGATTACTCCCATGTAGCATTTGTTTTTAGCACGTTTCTTTGGATCATTTCAAAGTCCGCTTCACATAAAAAAAGCAGAAGATCACCAGAGAGAAAAGCCGCCACTCCTCTCAGATATACTAACCATCACAAGAAATGGCAGTTGAAAGCAAGAGAAGAGACCAGGACCTTGCAGCCAAAGTGTTACTATTGAACGTGAAACAACAAGAAGTTCTTCTGGGATCAGCTTCAAATGCTCAGATAAGGATGTCATGAGAACAAGAACTTCTGACCAGTGCTTACTGCCTCAGCACATGATTCTACCCTCTGGCCCTCCACTGGTAACAACATGTCGAAATTGCAGTAAAGCTATTTAAGACCAAGTACAAACAACCCTGCAGTATTACAGGTAAGGAGTCAGATCAGATGACAAATAGGTTTTAATTAAACAGGGAGGCAAATGATCTCAAGCTGAAGCTCGCAATGAACTAAGCCCTAGGCATTAACTTCACAGGCAAGTAAAACATAGTTTACTTTCCTCCTTTCTCAAGTCTACTTAGGGCTAAATAGTTTTCCTCATCCATTACTGTACGCAGTAAGTGTGTCATGTTGTTTTCAAATAGCTGTTTGGTATGGTGTGTACATGTATGTTTGAGTGTGCGTGTGGTTAACTAAATTTTTTTGTGGCATGGAACTATCACTGATGAATTGATTTCATTTAACCAAATTAACTCTGTTAGTTACATGACAAATTAGGCACTATTATCTTATACTGGTATGCAGAGAGTTTCGCAGAAGTACCAAACGTACATTGAGGGCCAATTACACATGAAGAACTACTGATAATTATGAGAGCTGGTTAATATTTCTGAATTATTAAGTCTGACAGCACAATCCTGCTTTCTGCATTGTTTGGCCTATTGATACCAGATGCTTAATGCATAGTAAAATGTGACAGTGCAGTAGAAGTTAATGCTCTTCTGAAAAAATAAAGAAAATTACTTTGTGCGATATGGAATGCAGCAGGCAGAAGCTAAAAGTTAGAATTGGCTTCAAACAAAAGGGGAGCTGTAAGTCTGCAAGCATATTCAACTTCCAACATTGTTATATCTTCTTTTCGCATGCAGTGGAGTTCAGAAGGCTGTGGGTGCCTTCCAGCATGACAGCTGATAGAGATTGCCCCTTCTCCAATCACCGTTATGTCTGACCGAGGCCACTAAACAGTGATATCATGATACGCCCTCCCTCACATGCTGAAACTGCTGTATTTGCCTTCTGACAGCTCCTGTCCCAATGTCACTGGACCTTTCCCACTTGTAAGGGCATTATTTTGGGGTCATGGGTCATTTGCCATCAGGCTTATGCTCAACACTGGTTCACTGAGGGTGATGTTAAGCTTTTTATTACTTGAACCAGTTTCTACCAAGCAGCATCAGAGATAAATGAGAACCATACACCTGACTAAATATGTTTCTATAAATACTAGATATAAAATTTACTCAGTGACAAGGGAGAAAAAGTCACATGGGCCAATTATCCATGATATACTATAGATGATTATAAGAGTGGATTAATATTCTTGAATTATTAATTCTGACAGTACAATCATGTTTTTTTTCCTTGTTTTTCTGATGATACCAGATGTTTAAGGCAGAGTAAAATGTGGCTGAAATATTATGTGCTCTACTTGTGGCTAGAAAACACAAAAAAGTACATGCAATCATTGTGACTATAAAGACACACATGCCATGTAAGACAAAACAGATGTCTTCTTCAGGATTTTCACTCTCATTTAAAGTAGGAGGATCCCCCATAGTAGGTATGAGTAAGAAGGAATTTTCTATGACAAATGAGATTGCATTTCATCTCTTAGATAATAAACTGTGTCACTTTCATTAATTGGTATTATTAGTTGCAGAGGTGGTGGGATATGATGTATCAGACTTTGCCCACATAAATTGATATTTCAGTTGGTAACAACTCTCCTTGGTCAATGAAATTTCTTAAGATAGTAGCTAAGTATACTACATGTGTTAACTTAATCTTTATAATATCCTCGTGAGGTAAGAACTACCATTATCCTCATTTTACAGATAAAGAATAGACATAAGCAGGTTAAGCAAGTTGCCCAAGATTATACAGAGATTATGTGGCAGAACTGAGATTTGAACCCAGGAGATCTGGTTTCTAGGCCACACTCTTTAAGAACGTGTTAACACCATTACTACCGCCAGCCTACTCCCAACATTTTACCAACAATTTTTGCAACATTCTCCCCTTTCCTTTACCTCCAGCCTAACTGTTGTTTAGGATACACAGTCATGGCTCTAGCTGATGGGAAGAGGTAGAAAGCCTCCATCCTCTTGCTCACGGAATATGGAAGTGCAACCATCACTACAGGCATCGATTTTTTGTATGCTTTAATTCTTTAACAGTTGTGTATAGTTCATGGGCCAAATTATCTCCTTCGCGTAAAACAGGATCTCTTACTAACCCGACCACTCAATTCTACCATCATTCAGTAGTCATCAAATTTCAATTTTAAAAGTTCCTAAGCAAAAATGGAAACAGAAAATGCTGAGATCAGCAATGTCCGTAACTGGTACCAGGCCATAGTAGCTAATCTTGCGTAAATGGCAGCACTGGTTATATCAGCATTTGTTTACCTTAAAATATGTTATATATATATTTGGTTATTTATATACAAGACTGTTAAATTCCAGGGGTTTTTTTTTTTTTTTTTTTTTTTTGCCACTTAATGTTCTACTTTTTGTGTAGTTTATATTATTACCACTGTCATCAGAATTTCTTTTGGAAATAAGAAGGTCTTTCCAAACAAAGATATTCTTTAGGGGAGAATTACTAAAAGGCCAAAACAGAGACTAAATATTGAAGAACAGTTAGCAGCTCCTCTCAGAGTGGTGCTCCTTACTCTCTCCCCTGTTGTAAAATGTAATACAACTCAAGAACACTCCATGTAAGTGGTTGCTTAGTGGATGTGAGCACTGAAGAAGGAATGAGTTTCAGGCCACAGTCCACGTGGTTCAGGCAGGGGCTACGAGAGCCCAGAAGCTGAAGAGACCGGGAGAATAAATGCACCTGAGAATTCGAATAAATCTTGAAGATGCTTTAGACTCCCCCAGGCCAGGGAATTGAGATGTCGGAGGCAATTTCTACTCAACCAAAAGGAGCAGAGTATCCCTCTGATAGATGGAATCTAGATTGTCTTGTTAACATTTGGAGGATACTGTAGTTTGCATAGACAGGAATGTTTAGATTTGGAAGTTTTAGGGCGCAGTAAAGGAGCAAGAAGGGCAAGATAGTTATTAACGTTCCATGGAAATAAAAATACTAAGAAGAAAAGACTTGGGATATCTGAGATTTCCCTCTCTATGAGAACCATTTTGTTTCCCACATATTTAATGACATACTACACTGGGCAGCACCTGTTGAATTGGGGGGAGAGGTATTTTAGAATCCAATAGCAGCAGCTCTCAATCTTGGTTGAACATTACATCCACCTGTGGAGCTTTTTCAAGAAATACTAATTCCTGGGCCCATTCGAAACCATTGGATCAGATTTCCTAGGACTGGAGAAGGGGCATTAGTCTTCCTGCTGTGTTCTAAGCATTGAATGACTCTAATGTATAGTTAGCACTGAGAATAGTACCACATGTTTCAGTGGAGCATATTAATTCGCCTTTCCGTTAATCACACTCTAGCTTTAATTATTCTTTATTGATTATGCATTATTGTAATCTGGAGGACTGAAAAACTTGCCCAGACTGAGAAACTAGTTTAAGAAGTTCGAACACATCTTAGTTTCCTGTAATGTTGCCTGCAATGACTTAAATGTTATTTTAATTTTCCTTGTTGTTAAAAACAAGTTTATATATTTGGTTCTTTGACAAAGTAAAGAATTTTCTGATAATACATATATTATCTTATATATTTGGATGTATCAGTTTCTGGTAAAGTTAAAGAAGGATATAATTGAAAATTTGCATAAATGCAGAACACAGTTTGAAAGCAGATATCTTCTAGTAGATAGAAGCAATGAGAAAATGTTTTCTTTAGTTAGAAAGAATTAAATTATTTCTCCACTTTTTATACACTATATTATCTAGTGCATATTTTTACTAGTTGACAACTTTGAGATAAAGTAAACATTCAGATATTTAATTTGTTTTTTTTTCATCTTAGGATCTTCAAGCACATTGTGACCTGAATATGTCATTTTGAAGTTTAGAGTTCGTTAGGGTGAGGTGTATCTGGCATATCAGAAGTGAATATAAGTTCTCTTAATACTTGCAGATAAAACAGTTCTCAAATGAGATAAACTAATAAAAGCTTGATCACTTAGAGAAATATCTCACAAATCAAAGCCTCCCAAAAATCTTGTTAACTTTATACTAAAAATATGTCCAGAATTTGACTACTTCTCACTTCAACCTACCGGGCAATACACCTGAGAGTCCCTATGCGTTCTTACCAGGTATGCCAGGAATGTAAGGTTCTGATCGTTCCTTACTCAGGATTCCTCTTAGGGTGGCACCTGTAGTGAGCAACCTGAAGAGATGGGGCAATGCCACTCTCAGGACAAGGAGCAGTTTTGCTTACTGTCTACTACTATAAAAGAGATAGATTTCCTGAGCTCAGTGTTCCTCAGCTGCAACACATGCCCACCAATTATGTACCATTCATCTGGGCCCATCCATATTGCCTCCAAGAGACTTGGCAGGACAAGGGGAACCATCACAAACACGAAGCTCATGCTGCTTGTTATGCCATGAGTAATAAAGTCCTTTGTCTCTGCCCCGAGTCTCGTGTCTTTTGCCAGAATCTGTGGAACAGTTACAGTTTAATATCTTACCTTATGAATAGGGTAAAATTAAATCTCAGATCCCTGACACTCGTCACATACCACTGTGAGCCAAGACACCGTCATCTCTCACCTGGGCGATTGTAATAGTTTCTTCGCTGGTCTCCCCGTTTGTGCCCCTTTGCTGTCTGTCCTCAACCCAAAACTCAGAACGATTCTTTAAATATGAGTCTGATTATGTCACTGCTCCGTGTAAAATTCTTCAGTGGATTCTTACTCAGAATGAAATTCAAAGTTTTTATGATGAGCCAAAAGGCCCAACATTATCCCTCTGGCCTATCTCTCTCATTACTTTCACCCTTGTTCTACCTGAACTTGTTAAGAGACACTTGGCTAGTGGTAGATGCTAAATGACCCTATTTATTTTATTATATTATTTCTCCACAGACTACCTCACTTTATATTTTTTCTTATTTGCAGACCCAATATGCAATGCTCAAGGAAATAAAAATTGACTATAAAACTATTTTATACCCACAATGCCAGTGTCAGCATTCAGTGTGGTTTTTATTATATATATACACACACATATATATAATATAAATATATAATTTTATATGTAAATATATGTAAATATAAGCTATATATGATACATATACAGAAAACATAATTATTTATAAAATAGCTATATTCATAATATATTTTAAAAACTTAAAAATAGTCTCTAAAAACCCCAAATTAAAGTTAGCTAATTAGAAACTCAGCTTTATTTCTTGATGATTTAACCTATTTGATTTCTATTCTGCTAATTTGAGGAGAAAAATACAGCTGGTTTACAGCAGTTTAACAAAATATTTGATTAAACTAGTTACATATTAGTAGTGAAAATATAAAAGCTGCTGGAATTAATGCTATCATGAATGCTCTCGTAAGCTTTGACCTCCATGTGTTTGGATATAATGTGAGAAGCAGATCTGTATGACATTTGGAATCTCCTTAGAATTTTTCCTCTGGTCGACATATTGGGTTTGTGAGAGGTAGGGAAATTTCCCTTGACATAATATGCCCAGTCAGAAGAGATTCGTTATTCATAATTCTAACTGGGGTTATGTCCTTCTTTTAAAGCAACGAAAGTTTTAGTAAGCTACTAAAATGTCAAGGTGCAGGAATACAACTTTCATTCAAAGTGAGTAGAAAATCCTAATGATCTGCTGAAGGCCTGCACAGCTGTCCACTACTGCCCATCCTTTGCTGGGCATCTCACTTAAACTTGCAGGAACACTCCAGTTGCTCATTTTACCTCTTAACTTTGAATGGTACCCATTGCTTCTGATGTATTTCCATAAGTATAACTGTTTGAAACAGCACTGTTTTCATAGGATTTCTTCCTCCATATGGCTGAGATTAAAAATGAATACAACTACACATCTGTCAGATGCAACTCATTTTTTAATGAGGCCTCAGAATATTAAGTTATGTTTCTGTTTGCTCGTTTTGCTGTGTGGCATTACTTCTCTTATGAGCTCAGTAACCTCGCCAATTTTATTTTTCTCCTCTGTTTCCTTTCATTTATTTCCATTAACCTGTTAAAACCTAATGCATCCCTCATGCCCTGAGGCATGTGACATGTATAAATATACATCATCATTTACCAGGATCCCCCTTCCTTATTCCCTCAAAATAGCCACCATTTACAAAAACTGACCTCTTTTCAGTTATTGGGTGAAAAATTTACTTGAAGATGCTCAAAAAATTAACATCAAAATAAGACACCTCAGAGAGCTCTCATATATATTTCATTTTACCCACATTGTACAAAATGAGTTTAAACAGCAAGTGATTCTGGGAGCAGTTCAAATATGTAGTATGTCAAGGCATAAAAAACAGAGCATTTGGTCAAATCTACATAGAATGATTGTAATTCAAAAATCAGGTTGGAAAGGATTTAAATCTCTTTATTCAGAAGAATATTCCTCTGGTCACCCATGCGGAACTCAAGGAAGAAATACATGAAAGTCAACTGCTATTCTTGCACAAATTACAAAAATTCTTTTGCATGATCATCAATATGATATAAACAGTCTTCTGTCTTCCTCCCCTCAGTCTTACTTGGCATAGATCTACACTCTAACTGATAAGGATCAGTCAGTCCAGCTAAAAAATATGTTTGTTTTATTATTTCACAATGACCATGACGGGAAGACTTCTGTGAAGATGACTTTCATCACTTTCATGATTGCTAGTCATGAAGACTGAAAGGATAATTCCTTCCAGAATTTATAAAAGATGTGCTATGTGATGTTATTAAATTTGGGTAACTTTGGTCATTTTATAGAGACTATACTGTGGCTCTTGTCATTTTGGGTTTTAAGACAACCTTCTTTGCAATCACATTGACCATGTTCTTTCCATCTTAATTTCTTACCATGCTTAACTTATAAATTTATAATTTTATAAATAGCAAGAGAAGACATTAAATTACTCTACTAATTGTTTTTAGTAAATTTTCTTGCATTATGGTCTTTCATACACATATCAGCAAAATTTGGGGCTAAGCAGGAAGATTTCAGTTGTATTATTTTGTGGTAGATACACTCAGATCCTCTTCCAGGAGGACCTTCTGCGGGGATGGGGTCAGTGACCATCTCTAGGTCCCAGTGCTCTGAAGGTCCACCTCAGCTGCAGGGAGAGCCTCACCCAAGAGCACATTCTTTTCAAGCTATCTACACTCAGTGACTATGTGAGGTAGGGATATAAATGCCTAAACGATTTGACTCAGTAAGGGACATTCTGACAGTTGATCTATAACTCAGAGTTCTCAATAGGTTGACCAAGGCTTTAGCGGACTTTAGAAGTCCATCACATTTGGACTTCTTCTTCTGCCCAAATCTGCTTCCTCCCCCTTCTTTCATAGGTGTTGAACTCTGATAAACATCTTGCACCCCAAACTGTATCTCTACATCTGCTTCTACAGAGCCCAAGCTGTGATAATTATTTTAGCTTTTTCTATATTCTTGTATTAGGATATTTGAAAGGACTTTTCTTATGATCCTAATACTGAAGATTGGGAACAAAAGCTGAGGAAAAGATGTCAACAATCCAGTATCAAAGATTTGAAGAACCTGCCTACCCTTTTCCCAGTCTCACTTGGAATGACCAAACTGGTCTTGTTACACCTAACTCCCACCCCAGGACCCTCTCACTCCTGGCTTTGTAAACTGAAGGCGAGTGAGACAGAGAAGTGTCTGGTAGGACTGCTGCTCTGTTCCCATCCCCTCCATTGTGGGAAAGAGGAAGGGAGTGTACCCCTACCCTAAATGGGGCACGAAGACAATCAATCATGGAGATTTGGGATACCCGCAAGGAGAAGACTCACAGCTCACTCCCCAGCTGCCACTGAGCCTCTTTAAGAGGCCAGGGACATGGGAAGAGAGAGAACTGGAAAATGGGCAAAATGAAACAGCTTGTACTGACACACCTTGGTTCGACAAGGGTGTGTGAGTTTCTTGTTAGTCAAACGGACACAGCTTAGGTGCCATGTTTGGGCTATCTTATAAGTCTGCCATCCCATCTAAGAAGACCAGTCATCTGGAGAAAGACATACAGGGGCAAAATCTGTGAGGCCGGTCACCAAAGAAGGAGGCTGAGAGGGCAGAGGTCCTCCCGGAATATACCTTTGCCCCGGGCAGCAGGGAGACCTTGTCCAGCCCCCTGGGGGACAGACGCAAGAGCCCTATGGGAGGACGAGCACACAGGGGGTACTGATGGCCATGTATGCCATCCCTGATTGAATGTAAGAGTGCAATACCAAAGTCACATGATACATGTACGCCTTCCAGTCCAGTCCCTGTCTTGCCTCAACACTAGGGAGAAATAAAGAACTTAAGGTAGGAGTGGGGTGCAGGAGCAGTAAAGAAGAGGCGCCCCAGGAGAGAGCCTTGCCCCTCCCATTCATGTCCCTCGGTGGAATCATGGTGGACTCTGGGGAGAGGGGAAAAGGGAGCATAAAATTGTATGTAAGACAAAAGGTTTAAATAGAATTAAAGTAGTTTGGAATTTTTGTGCCTTAAAGTGACACACGAACTAAAGAGTTTGTGGCAGATGTCATTAAAAGACCTGAAAGAGTTTCACAACAGCACCGTTGAGGGCAGTGATTGGAGAAAAATTAAACCATTTACTGTTTGCACCTCATTGAGTTACCACTCTTCAATAAGCTGAGTATATTTGCTTCTAAATGATCATTTCAGAATGTTTGCATGCCAGATGGAGACGAGTTTTCTTTGTATTGATCTACTTTCAAAGGGCCGAATTTCCCATCATATTTCTTATAGCCTCCTTGTCATATGAAGACAGACAATGGTGAGAAAGGAAAAAGAAAATAACTTGAGATAAAATTACAGTAAGCTATAGGCACTTAGAGTTGTCGAAATGATTTCTCACAACTGACTGAGAGTCGTGAGGAAGAGGCCATCGGAAATTGGCTGAAATCAAATTTAATTGTCCTTCGTAGTATGGGCTAACTGTTGCCGACCGATGCTGCTTCATGGCAGCCTCAGACACCAGAACTCCAGTCAACTTCATTATTCTCCCACACTACTTGTCCTCTACACTGGCAGCACCTGGGATGTGACCATCACTCAAACTAACTTACGTTTGAGCGCTCAAACATTAAAACGTCCTCTCTGTTTGCTCCTTCTTTGCCTAGACCCCTCCAAGACCCCTGTTTCTTTTGAGCCCACCCTTCTTCACAAGTTCTAGTTCCCCAAGATCCTTTGCTCTGGCCCAAATGCCCTCCCATCCTGTCTAGACCCAGTGGCCATTTTGGGGGGGTCATTTTTCTGCCTACCACATATGAGGAGTTGGAAGGTAGTCTGGAAATCCACAAATTTTGCTACTGAAAAAGTTTAAAGTGGTAATCTGCTTTAATCAATACCTCAGTGAGGACTGGCAGGTCCAGAAATGTTAAGTCAGTTTTCCAAGGACACATGCATAATAAAAGATCTGGACCCTGCATTCCTTTTACCCAGGCTGTATGCCTCAGGATGACCGTGTTCTAAAAAGCCAAGGAAAATGTTTGAGAGCCCCCCACCCCTCCAAATATATATATATATATATGGGTTCCAATATTTAAAAAGAAAATCTAAAGTAAAATTAAGATGTTTTGATTAAATATCAACAAAACATAAAATGACATCAACCTCATTATTTGTTAACTTTAAAATTCGTAATAGCATAGTAACATTTTCATAATTTAGGTTTGATTTTGTCACTTCTCAAGAATTCCCTAAAAGGCAGGATGATGGCTAATAAATAATATCCAATAAAATTTTAAATAAATCCCTTAAAGGAAATAACTTCCTTAAGACAAAATTATAAAACCTTTTCCATATTTATAGCCCCAAATTGTTTTATAGTGGGCTGTGAGTATATTTTAATATTTATTTAATATGATAGGGGGTACCCCAAAAAGAAGAACGCCTGGGGTCTGGCATGGTCTTGCGGCACACAAATGAGACAGAACCAAGGCTCATGGCCAGGCAAATGCAGCATGGGAATTTTAGCATTGGGGAGACTCTCCCTAATGAGACCTTTGATGTGATACATCTGAAGAAACTTGAAGTCCATCAACTTCCTCCAAGCCATGGTATTGTGAAAAAGGAAGTCACTCCAGCTGTCTAAATAAAGCAGGTTCTCATTTGTTTCCAATTGTTTTGACTTGAAACTTAGCATAAATAGAGAACATGAGCAGTTCCCCTTCAATTCAATTTGTATATTTAATTTCTAATTAAACAGCACTACATGTTCACAGAGGAATTTAAAATGCATCATCTTAGGCAACCTTCACAGTAACCCGGTAAGGTAAATACTGTTAGTTCCGCTGTACACGAGGGAAAACAGCCTCTGAAAGGCTCCTGACTTACTCAAGATGAAACATCTGGGAAGCATCAGAGGCGGAATTAAATACCAGGGGTTTTTTCCTGTCCTCCCACAATCGGTTGATCCTGTAGGTTTTTACAGCATCTCAAATTAGGGAAACATTTCTAGAGATTTAGAGGTAAAAATACAGAAATCCGTAAGAATGCTAGAGAAAGAAACAATTAAATTTGTGGGTAATGATTCTACGAGAACTCTTTGTCACCATATCAAAAATCCCAACAAAACACACACACACATGTACACACACACCAAAAACGATGTATATTTTCTCGTGTTCCAAATCTTCTTGTCAAAACATGTTGATAAATGTGATGTGATATAGAATATTAAGATGGATTTATACCTATTTCATTTGATGTGCGATCATGGAAGGTTTTTTCAATGAATGGTTTCAGAATCCTAATCACTATATTTTCATAAAAGTTAAAGTGGAAAGGGAAGGTTTAGAGAGAAGGTACTGACATAAACATAATACTTACACACGCGCACACACATTGATATGTACTAAAAAATAATAGGTTGTCAATCTTATTTTTTGTATTCGAATGCAAAGAAAGGTAGAGAAAATAGCTCTTTCACTGAAGGTACTACAGCATGGAGGCCAAACTTGGAGAAGTCATTTTAATATTCTATATGAGGAGAAAAGTCAGGGAACGGCTGCTAAGTGGTTAATTTAGGAGCTAGTATGAGGTGATTGGCTCCAGCATTCCAAATAACTGGCTGAAAAGGGAAAAGACCTTGGGTACGTTTGTAAGGTGCCAGATTGCATCTGAGTTAGACTTTCCTCCTCTTCAGTACTGGAACATGATTATTAAAGGAGAGTATGACAGTTTGTATTCAGCGAAACAGTGACTCTCCCCACCTCTTACTAAGCCCGGGGCACACTTCCTCCTCCTGCATCACTGGTGTGGGACTTGGCCATGTGATGTCCTTTGGCCAACGGAATGTTAGCAAAGAAGCAGCAAGCTGAGGCCTTGAATGTCTTGCGGGGTTTGGTGACGCAGTGATCCTCCATGAAAAGAATGTGCCTAAGATAATTTCTGCCCTCAGCCTGAACTTCAGAATGGAACACATGAAGCAGTTCACATGACCTAGGAGCTGCTGGTTCAAGAACGGCGAGAGACACATGTCTCCCAAAGAGTAGCCTAGACCAACCTGGAGACCTATGAACACAGGAATACATTTTAAGTCATCGAGTTTTGGGGTGGAGTTTTTATGTAGCAGTATTGTAACAAGGCTGATTAAGACAGGGTAAATATGTCCCTGTGAAGTACTAGAATCTCCCTGTAAAGGAAACTCCTATTTTAATAATTACTCTATAGCATTGTATGTGTGTTTAAATAAACACATGACTTATTTAAGAACACTTGCACATATTCAATAATCTATCATTATATATGTGTTGAAGCAAGTTCGATGCATTGTTATTTTTTAGAAGTCTACAGAGTTGGTATGCTTTTAAAGGACTTATCTTTACCAAGATAAATATGAGGAAAAGTAAATGTGTCTTAAAAAGTAAAACAAACACACAAAATAACCCAAAATCCTATTCAGAGACTTTACTTGCAGGAAGATGGAGTAGACATACTTTTCCTTCTTCCTACTGCTACATACGAGGACAGTAAAAGAAAGTAGACTGGCTAGGGACTTTGGAACCCAAACAATGACATGGTGGTGAATTTCCTGAGTTTTCTTTTTGTTAGTTTTCGAGTAAATCTATGAATGACAATAGGCAGAAAACAAACAAACAAATGAAAAAATCACCAAAAAATGTTCCTCCTTCTCTCTTTTGCCAAAGGACCAATAAAGGAGCAGCCTATTTTATACAATAGCTACTCTATTCCTGGCAGACCACACAGAAAAAGAATGAAGGCTCCACACCGTCCATGTTACCACAGGCTGCGGGAAATCTGGACTTAACTTTTCCAGGCCCTAGTCGGGGGTCTCAGTGTTGTCACCTGGTTGGTTTAAAAGGAATTGAGTAGGGAGCCAGGATTTTCATTTGTTTAGATAGTAACAAGGATCCTTTCTCCCTGCAGAGTTAGGGGAAACCATTGAGTATCCTAGACATCTGTTTCCTGTCTCTGTTAGGATGGTGTCGATAGAGGTCATCAAGGCAAACAGTAACGAGGCTCTCCTGCCCCTGCTGGCTGGGAGGGTTTCAGTGGAGGCTCAGAGGAGAACCAGAACTCCCACCCCTGACCAGCAGTAACAAACCATTACTCCTTGAGCATCATCAGTGCAGGCCAAGTGAGAAGTCGGGCTTTTACGTTCAAGAAGCTGTAATAAAGCAGCTCCTACACCTTTCTCCACTAGCGCAGTGATATAGGAAGCAAGATAAAACAAAAAGTTGAAATGAAATACAGAATCGTGTAACATAATACCCCAAATGGCCAGGTATCAATTGGAAATCATTCATCACAACAAGAACTAAGATTATCTCAAATTGAATGAAAAACACAAATAATAAATGCCATTGAGATGACAGGGATGTTAGAACTATCAATCATCATACAAATATATCAATGAACAATTAAAAGCACACTTGAAAAAAATGAAAAAATAAAATCTCAGCAAAGGAATTGGATATATAGGGAGAAACCAAATGGAAATTTTAGAACTAAAAAACACACTAGGCAAAAAATTTTAAAATTCAATGGATAGACTTAACAGCAAATTAGAAGGAACAGGAGAACTGGAAGATATAACAATACAAATTATCCGATAACAACGGAGAAAAAGGAGTAGGAAAAAAATAAACATAACTTACTAGACCTGTGAGCATATAACAAAAGATGTAGCGGCCATGTCACCAAAGTCCCAGGAGGAAAGAGAAAGGAATGTGGAACTGAAAACTACTTAACAAAAAAATAATGGCTGAAAATTCTCCAAATTTGGCAAGAGACATTAAACATACAAATTTAAGAACCTGAATGAGGCTCCAAAAGCGAACCTAGGAAATTCGCACCAAGCACATCATAGTGATAATTCTGAAAAGCTAGAGATAAAGAAAAAATTTTTTGGTAATATAAAACAGGAAAATATGAAATACACGGGTAAGGTAAGTACATAGTCCAATTCATAATATTCTAATATTGTAATATGATGGTTTATTAATTACTTAGCTCTAGTATAGAGGTTAAAGACAAAAAGTATTAAAAATAACTATAGTCCAATTCTTTGTTAATAAACAATATAAAAAGAAGTAAATTGGGACATCAGAAACATAAAATTTGTGTCAGGGGAAGGTGAAAGCTTTTATTCAATTGAAGTTAAAGCATTATCAACTTAAAATGTTTTATGTAAGCCTCATGGTAACCACAAACTACAGTGAATACACAAAAGATAAAGAGAATATATAAATCAAAGCATAGAAAATCATCAATTCGCAAAGTACTTCAGCAAGAGTGGAAGAAAAGAACAAAGAACTCAAACTGCCAGTAAATAATGAATAAAATACCATTAGTAAGTCCTCACCTATTATTTATTACTTTACATTTAAATGGATTAAATTCCCCAATCAAAAGCTACAGAATGTCTGAAGGATTAGAAAAATCAAGACTCAACTATATTCTACCCCTGGGAGAGTCACTTCAGCTTTGAGGACACATATAGGTTGAAGTGATAGAAAAAGACTTTCTATTAACATAAAAACCAAAATAAATCAGAAGTAGCTATATTTGTATCAGACAAAACTGTAACAAGAAATAAAGAAGGTCATTGTATTATGATAAAGGGGTGAATTCATTAAGAAGATACAAAAATGATGAATACATATGCACCTTACAATGAAGCACTTATATATATTATAGATATATTAAGCATATATTAACAGATCTGAAGGAGAAATAAATAATAATATAATAATAGTAGGGGACATTAGTACCCTGCTTTCAATAATGGAAATATCATCCATATAGAAAATCAATTAGGAAACTTTGGACTTGAGCTATACCTTAGACTAAATAAACCTAATATATACATAGAGAGAAAACATTCCTTCTAACAGCAGCAGATAACACATTCTTCTCAAACACATACAGAACATTGTCCAGGATAGATCATATATGTTAGGTAGCTAAACAAGTCTTAGCAAATTTAAGAAGACTAGAATCATACTTTTTTGACCACAGTGGTATGAATCTAGAAACCAATAATAGAAAGAAAACTGGAAAATTCATAAATATGTAAAAATTAAGAAGATACTCTTAATAATCAAAGAAGAAATCAAAAGGGAAATTTTAAAAAACTTTGAAATGAACAAAAATGGAAAATAATACCCAAACTTATGAGATACAGCAAAGCAGTTCTAACAGGAAAGTTTATAGTGACAAATGCATAAATTAATAAATAAAAAAAGATCTCAAATAAACAGCCTAACTTTATACTTCAAGAAACTAGCAACAGTAGGATAAATTAAGCCCAAAGATGTCAGCAGAGAGAGTATGGCAAAAATCAGAGCAGAAATAAATGTAATAGAGACCAAATAATCAGTAGAAAAGATCAACAAAACTAAGAGCTAGCTTTTTGAGAAGATAAGCAATATAGTCAGAATATTATCTAGTTTAAGGAAAAAAGAGACTAATTAAAATTAGAGATGAAAGAGAAAGCATAACAGAGAAATACAAAATATTATAGGGTCTTGCTATGAACAATTATATGATAACAAATTGGATAACCTAAAAGAAATGAATAAATTCCTTGAAACATACGACCTACCAAGACTGAAACATGAAGAAACAGAAAATTTTAACAGATCAGTAATGAGTAAGGAGATTAAATTAGTAATCAAACACCACCCAACAAGTATAAGCCCAGGACCTGGTGAATGCTACTAAATATTTAAAGAATAATTAATACCAAAACTTTTCAAACTCCTCCAAAAAAATGAAGAGGGAAAACTTCTAAACTCATTTATGAGGCCAGAATTACCCTGATACCAAAGCCAGACAAGGGAATTATAAGAAAAGAAAATTACAGGCCAATGTCCCTGATGAATATAGATGCAAAAATTCTCATGAATGTAGACATAAAAATTATTAACAAAATAGTAGCAAATAAAATACAGCAATATACAAAAAGAATTATGTATCATGACCAAATGAGTTTTATTTCAGGAATGCGTGGCTGGTTTAAGAGTTGATAATTGATCACTGTAATTCACATAATAACAGTCTAAAGAAGGAAATTACATGATCATATCAATCTGTGAAGACAAAGCATTTATCAAAACCAATACACTTTCATGATAAAACCCTCAGAAGAACAGCAATAGAGAGGAGCTTCCTCAACTTAATAAAGGGCTTTTGCAAAAAACCTATGTTATAGTTTATGATGAAGAATTAAATGTTTTTCTCTTAAAATCAGGAACAAGGCAAACATAGCCATTTCACACCATCACTAAACACAGAGCTGCAAGTTCCAGCCAGTGCATAAGGCTAAAAAGGAAATAAAAGATGTATAGATTGGAAAGGAATAATTAGAACTGTCTCTATTTACAGATAATATAACTGTCTAGGTATATATTCAAAAAAATATATCATGCAAAAAACAAACACCTGAAAACTCTTAGAATTAATAAAAATTTAGCTAGAACAGAGAATGCAAGAAAAATATTTAAAAATCAATTATATCTCTATATACTAGCAATAAACATGTGGACACTGAAGTTAAAAATTTTATGCCATTTACAAGTACTCAAAAAATAAAATACGTGAGTATAAATCTAAGAAAACATATATAGAATTTGTATGCTAAAATCCACGGAATGCTATGAGAGTACTTGATGAAAATCTAAAGTAATGGAAAGAAAGGAATTCATATATTGGAAGACCAAACATAATAAAGGTGTCAATTTTCCCCAAACTGATATACAGTTTTAACACAATTCCTACAAAAATCCCGGGAATTTTTCTAGATATAGACAGGGTTGTTTTAAAATTTGTACTGAAAAGAAAAGAACTAGAATGCTAATACAATTTTGAAAAAAAAAGAACAAAGTGTGGGGACTCAGTCTGCCTGATTTGACAGTAATCAGGCCGTTGTGTCATTGGTGGAAGGGCAGACGCACTGACCAATTGTACAGAATTAGAGCTACATGAAAAGACCCATAAATAGACCCACACAAAGACATCCAACTGATTTTTGACAAAGACGCAAACTCAATTCGATGAAAAAAAGATAGCCTTTCAACTAATAGCGCTGGAGTACATAGCCATCTATAAGCAAAAAAATAAATACATAAATTTTTGTAAAAAGAGGAAGAGAACCTCAAACTAAGTCTCAAACCTTATATAAGAATTAACTCGAAATGTGAAGAATTTTAATTTATAATATTAAACTATAAAAGTTTATAAATCACAAATCACAAAAGTAAATCTTTAGAATTTAGAATTAGGGAAAGACATCTTAGATTTGACACCATAAACAATTCATTAAAAGAAAAATTGAACTTCATCACAATTTTGTAAATTTTGCTATGTGAAAGACACTGTTAAAAAGATAAAAAGACATACTGCAGACTGGGAAAAAAATGATTTGCAAAGTACATATCTAACAGAAGACTAGTATCTAGAATGTAGAAAGTACTCTCAAAAATCAAGAGATTAAAAAAAAAACACCAAGTAATCCGATTTAAAAATAGACAAAAGCGTAAAGGACAAGATGAAAGCAGATAGAGGGCAAATGCAATACCCCCCTGACAACCAGAAAGCCATTGATACGTCAACTATTACTGTACTTTGTTAATTGATCGTGAAAGCTGAAGTATAGACATTGTCATCCTACCTACCTTTAATTCTTTAAAATAACAACTCTTAAATCAATCAGAGTATATGAATATGGCACCATGAGAATCAAGGGTTCAGAGACAACAGTTACATGCAATGTTCATCTTCCTTTTTTATTTCCCAGAAGTGCAAGATTTTGTAAAAACAATTTCATAAGCATGATTGCTTTCACAAAGTTTAAACAAAAAAGTTTGAGCGAAATCCAGAAAACCCCAGCAATTTCCTTGGCACATCTTACATTTCAAGCAGTCTCTTGGTTGTGCTCCACGCTTGAAGCAAAAGAACTTATTCTGTCACTATAACCATATTAACAATTATGCTCTAAACCTGGGCTCTTCTGGGAATGCTAGGTAATAAAGGGTTGGGGAGGAAGGTCACCCTCACCGAGGTGAGATGTCGAGCAGTAGCCTATCGTTTCTGTTGTACAGAGAACTCACGGAGTACATTGAGAATCTGGAAGTTCTGTCTTACATGTCATCACTGAGGTGTTAATTTCTAAACCTAAGGGTGCTGTTTGACTCTTTTAAACCATATCCTATGGAAAAAAGAAAGATGGATTTTTCACCAAATTTTGAGAATATGTTTAGAATGATCTGATTTAAAATACAGATTATACACTATACACAATCACAACAATTACATACGGGCATTGAGGGAGCGTAATTTTAAAGATTTCAATTAATTATATCTTATATATTTGGAAAAACATGCTTTATGTTTAAATAAAGAGGAGGTCCAAATGTTCATTAATTTTCTAACATGACTAATTTTAACATACTTTTGGCCATAGTCATGAGAAAGGATATCAGACAAAGACAAGCTCAAAAATTAGCAAATCTTAGCTCCATGTCATCAAAAGCCTAAAAACAGAAGTGAGAATCCTAAGTGAGTCCAAAGGCCGTCTGGAAAGGGGAACCTTTGAGGACACCCAGGGGAGGCACGTTCTGTCAAGGACACCTGAGGCTGACGACTGACGCGCAACGTGAGGCATGGCTGACCACCAAGGGACAGGCATCTTCCGGAGCAGCTGAAGCTGAGGCGTGACCAGTTGCCATGTGACTGCAAACCCGGACAGGCTCGCCGCGAGTAGTTAAAAGTCCAGCCTGAGGGAAATTTGGCCTCCACTCAGGAGAGACATGCCATGCATATTAAGATCTCATGGGCAGAGAAAACAAGCAAGGGTTTTAAATATGAGCCTCGAACCAAGGACCGTAAGATCAGTTCAGTGTCTGAAATCTGTCATTATTGATAAGTATTGAAAATAAGAGATCAGTGCAAAGGTTCCATGTGGAGGTCAATTAATGAGCCTCCAGAACTACTAAAAAGGTAATTAATAGGACAAAATAGACACAATAAAAATTTTTAAACGACATCAAGGTCATTTACATCAGAAACATTACATGACGATGAGGTGCATGAAAAGGAAGGCAGTGTTTTCTCTGCTGGATCCCGCTGCTTTCCTGGCACCACCCTTCCTTTGTTAAACCTTCGCATAGAGTATTTCTTTCGCTCTGGACCTTAATAGGCCATAAGTGTAGATGCCACAAACTGCAGGCACCGGCTGATGGCTGAGCTGCTTGTCTATGTGATGTGCTTCACGAGGAGAATGGCATTTATATGTGCATTGTATAGCAAATGCACATATGTATGAAAAAGGTTTTTGCAAAGCTGAAAATTACTATAGCTCTATTTTAATTATAATTATAGAGAAATATTTCAACATTGGCTTTTTAAAAAAATTACATAAAGATGATTAAGGGTCCTCTCAAGAAAGCCTGGACAATATGGCTAGACATAAAAGAAAGAAAAAGGGAGAGAGAAAAAATGGGGGAAAACAGGAAAAGAAGGAACAGAGGAGAAGAGGGGAGGGGAGGAGAGAAACTGTATTAATGGTACTAATTAATGGTATTAATTTTAATTAATTAATATTAATAGTATTAATTTTAGATTCTGATTCATCTCATGGGCAGAGAAAACAAGCAATCTAAAATCTCTTATTTTAGATTCATCAGAATCTAAAATTTTTAACTAATCAAAATGAATAAGCTGACTTTCATATAAGAAGACAAATCTCATACAGACTTTGGTTCGTGGCTGAAAATTGCAGTGGACATTCCCACCCCAAATGTATTTCACTCTTCTTTCAGTAGAAATCCTTTTTTGTTAACCTTTAAGGAACTTCATTTTTTGTGATTATGGTGGAACTACCAATTACAGTCACACAACTATCCCCAGAGATGGAAATACAACCCAAGCGTTGCATTGTTGCAGAAAGTATTTGTGGCTAGATGATCCAATGATGTCATTTCAAAGAGCAGGTTCTCAGGTTCCTGAAGCCGAAAGCCACAGAGACACTAGATCCTGTCTCTCATTTTGGTAAGCTAACCCATATTCTGAAATTGGGTCTCATTTTCTTGCTTAACTTATGGTTCCTTTTGCTTTCAGCAAAAGGGTTCTAGACTGTATCTCCATGGATACAGGGACCATGTCTGATTTCACTCATTATTACATCTCCATTCTTGGCTCTGCACTGAGCTTTTGGTAGGCATTTAGTTATTGCCGATAATGCAATAACGTGGGTGATAAGTACACCCCGACTCCTAAATACACCTCCTGCCTTTAAGATGTAGAGTAATTTGCATCTTAAATCTAAATAGTTGAGGTAATTTTCATTAAACAACTAAAATAGTATGACAGACATGAGTTGACTACAAATATGAAAAGTTGTATTTTAAAAGGCAAAAGATTTAGACTGAAATTAAAAAAATAACATGACTTTTGTGGTTTCCATTATATGTGCTGTCTTATAGAAGTGTAATTTATGCCCAATTCCTACTCATTCTCGTTGATAAATAACATTTCAACATATATATTTTCATTCTTATCTGTGTACATTATTGAGTTATCTGTGTGAATTATTTTTTTTTTCACAGACATCAATTCATTAAAATGTATTGCTACTTTCAGCTATTTTGAGCACTGTTATGGACTGAATTTTTGCATCCCCCTCCACCAAAATTCATGTGTTGCAAGCTAACCCCAGTATGATGGTACAAGAAGGCAAAGCCTGTGGAGGTCATTAGGTCATGAGGGTACAACCCTCAGAGATCACTGTCTCTATAAGAAGAGGCAAGAAAATCTCTCTCCACCACATGAGGGCACAATCAGAATCCGGCAGTTGCAACCCAAGAGAGGGCTGAGGGCGCTCACCAGAATCTGACCATGCTGGGATCCTGATCTCACCCTTTCAGCCTCTACAACTGTGAGCAATAAACTTCTATTATTTATAAGCCACCTAGTTTGTGCTACTTTGTTATAATTACCAAACTGGATATCTGTGCCTTTGAGCGTCCATGAAGGTTTTCCAAGAACATTATCGACAGTGAAAGATTTAAGACAATCCATTTTCATATTATCAGCTTTGAATTTTGCTAAAATTGATATGCCTGAGAATAGGCCTGTGGTCGAGGCATTAACTTGGTTTATCTTTCCCACATCCCCTCCTGATAAAACTTACCTCACATTATAGAAGAAAGGGTTACATTGCACCCACCACAACTTTTATCAAAGTGCCTAAAAGCTTCTTTAACCAAATCACCACAGACTTTTGATAAGACTTTTGCCTTTTCCTTTCTCATAAATTTTTCTCTCGTGGACAAATTCAACCATTAGAAATGGGGTATTTTGCCTGTGTTGGAATATTCTGAAATCAGATATATTTGTAGAGTTGGATTAAAGGAGTATTGACAATTTTCTTTTAAAGCTCCATCTTCCTCCATCTCCCTAATTCTTGTCAAAGAAATTGCTGATGCTGAGGAACACCCTTGAGAAAGTAACAAAAGTGTGTCTGTAGTAAACACTGGAGGGCATTGTAGGTTACTTCATCCAGGTGAGAAACTCATAGAAAGGCTATGTCCTCTCTCTCTCTTTTTCTCTCTCTCTCTCCCCCATCATCTATCATCTATCTCAGAATTAAAAGAGTTAAGAATTATAAAATAGCATGCTCTCTTTACCCTCCCTATCTTGTTTCCTTTCAGAATAATTTAGTCCAAAAGTCAGTAGGTGGGGCAGAGCAAACTAACACAAAGAAGGGATGTAGAAATGCAAGCACAGCACTGAGTGTCTTAGCAGGATGAAGAAGGCATCTGCATAGTGACCCCGCGTAGGGTGTCAGAGCTAAGAGGTATGATGAGGTTGTATGAACGGGGCAGAGGTGGTGGTGGCGATGGGAGGTTGTCTGCATGCAGGTGCGGTTGACCAAATAAGTACATCTATTGTGATGATGGGATCTAAATTTCTCACTGTTAGAGAAGAGAGTTATATATGCATATACATTTATATGCATTATATATATTAAAATGTGCATTTCTAATTAAACTTTACTTTTTAGGTTTATCTATCAATTTCTATAACATATTTAAGTTTCTTCGGTCAAAAATGTGCCAATAATGATTGTAATGATAATTTAATACAGACAAAGGGAAAAATAACACGTAGGCCTTCTGGTCACAGAGAATATAAAAAATTATTTTCAATTTATATACATACTTTATAGCAGAAAGATATATAAAATGTTATCCATAAAATACATTCAAGCATAAAAATACATGATGTTAGGATAAAACTCTGTGGGAGAAATGGAATGGAAATATGAGTTCAAAGAGAAAATGGAACAATGTAAAATTTCCGGTTGTTAAAGAAGAGCTTATTCATGGATTTTTAAAAATGGATGATTCTGGGCATTAAGTCACTATAGTATTTAAGTTATATTAAACAGATACACTGAAAAGAATATTATGGTTTTAAAAATCAAATGTCAATAATTAAAATATGCCCAAAGGCATTTTTTGAAACTTAGCTTATGATGAAAAACTTTCACTGTCAATTTAAAAATGGGCAAAATGTAAAATCATTTTCAAGAAACATGTTAGGGGCATGCAAGCAACTCCTAAAGGTTAAAAATTTATCTATGTTTTACAACTAAAAAAATAGAAATTCACAAAAAATTAATTAATATTCCAACTTCACAAAATTAATGTTTCCAACTTCACCAATAGTAAGTGATAAAAAATGGGAGAGTCGGATCCTGATCCTCTAAATTTCTCACAGTAGTTTCCTTTACTTTCCCAGATTTTCCTCACTCCATTTCACTTCCTCTTCCACTCATCTTTGCAACTCATGTCCTGGATGACCCACAGAGGCCCCAAGGTCACCACAAGGTGCTTGGCTGCAGACTCACAAAGGCAATAGCTACACAGAGGCGACGGCTTCCCATATACCTTTCCATGAGCTCCTACCTCTTAATCCCCTCCAGCAGATATGCTTGGTTTCGTGATTTCTCTGCAAGCTCCAACAGTCCCACCTGCGACACTGCTTCGGGAAGCCTGATTAGTCCTTCTTTCTCTGGTCCTCCAAATTTCCCTTCTGCCCCTTCATCTCTTCCCACAGTTGTGCAAAGTTTAGCCCCTTTAATGAATCTTTTATTCTCATAATATGTGTGATGGCTCTTCTTGACAGGACACAATTATTGTTACCTAAAGTAATTACAAAGCAACAGGATTTTAGGATTAGGAATCTGACTCTAGTTCTCTGATCTAGCTAGAGTTAAAGATTGTTATGATCCTATTACCAGTGGCAAGTCCAGGGTATGCAGTGGAAAACACTACTCAAGTATCACCTATAGCCGCCTTGAAAAGACCTTCCAAGTCTAAGTGGTTGTTGCCATAGAATAATTTAATGACAATGGGGTGAAATTACCATTTGGTTATTTCTATGTGTGCTGGAGAACATGAGATTAGGGTTAGGGTTTTAAATTCTCAACTCAAAGATTTGGTAAGAAACCAAGAAGCTTCTATAATGGCCCGGAAGGTGGTGTTTATCTTCTGTAGCCATAGAATTGAAATTTCTAAAACCAAACTTCAAAATTTAATCCTGCGGTTGGCCGAATTGTAATGCAAATTTAATTCATAACTTCCCAGGGTCTCTTAGAGAATTAATTGGAAAAGAATGAGACCCTCAAATTTGGAAAGAGGGCATATATGCCAATAAAGCTGAGAGCTTTGAACACCAAACTCTGCGGTTTCTTTTGACAATCAAAGCATAATTTCTACCATTCTCTGAGGTTAGTCTCCTTGTGTCTAAAGTGATTATGAAAGGTCTCTTACTGTCAGGATGCTGCTCTTTTGTCCTAGGACCTGCTCCCATCACTTCTCATTACTTCTAGTCCTATAAACCACTGCAAATTCCAAATAGCTCCGGAGGTTCGGCTATAAACTATGACCTACAAGGACATATCATACACTCCAAAGGATGGGAGGGAAAATTAAGATCATTTTGCTATTATGAAGTACTTGCACTATCTGTGAAGCAGTACAGAGTTATTCAAAAGTGGACTTGAGTTAGTGGCAAACATATATTGCAAACTCCAGAAAAACCAGTAAATACAGCAAAAAGAAGTATAAACTGATATGCTAAGAGAGGAGAGAAAAACGGAATTATATATAATGTTCAAAAGGCACAAAAAGAGTGGAGAACAAAGTAAGAATAAAGAACAAGGGCAATAGAAAATAGCAACAAATATGGTACATACTAATCCATCTCGATAGTCTTTTCGGACCATTGTAATAATGGTCTAAATGCACCAAATTAAAGACAAATCATCAGGGTGGATCAGAAAACAAGACTCAATTGTATGTTGTCTACTTTAGACAGAACTTTAGAAAGAAACCCAGTTCAAATATTAAAAAAAAAACATAAAGTAAAAATAAATGAATGGAGAAAGTTGTATATGCTAACCCTAATCAAAAGAAAGTGGGAGTAGCTATAATAATGTCTGACAGAGTGGACTTAAGAGCATGGAAAGTTTTGGGGGATAAAGAGGGGCATTACATAGCGATCAAGGGATCAATTTTCCAGGAAGACATAACAATCCTTAACATATATGCACCTAACAACAGAATATTAAAACACATGGGGAGAAAGCTGATGGAATTGCAAGTAGAAATAGGCGAATCCACTGTTAGAGTTGGAGACTTTAACATCCTTCTATTAGAAATAGACAGAAACACTAGGCAGTAAGGACATAGTTGGAATCAAAAACACTGTTAAGCAACAGGATATAACAAATATCCATAGACCACTTCATCCAACAATAGCAAAACATACTTTCTTTACAAGTACACATGGAACATACACCAAGATAGGCCACATTCATTAAAAACGCTTAACAAGTTTTTAAAAATAGGAATCATACTACAATGGCAGCTCTCAGCTCTAGATGGAATTAAACTAAAAATCAATAACAGAAAAATCGCTGGGAAAAAACCCCAAATACCTGGATACTAAACAACACATTTCGAAATAACACATGGGTCAAAGAAGAAATCTCAAGAGAAAAAATATTTTAAAGTAAATTAAAATAAAAACACAATTATCAAAATTGTGGGATATGGTGAAAGCAATATTTAGAGGGAAATTTATACTACTAAATGTGTAAATTAGAAAAGAAGAAAGATCTAAAATAAATCATCTAAGCTTCCACCTTAGGAAACTAGAAAAACAAGAGCAAATTAAATTCAAAATAAGGGGAAAAAATAAGAAGAAGAATTAGAGTCTTTTTTTGATAATAGCCATGCTAACAGGTATGAGCTGATATCTCTGTGGTTTTGATTTACATTTCTATTATGATTAGTGATGTTAAACATATTTTTGTGTACCTTCTCGCCATCTGTATATATTTTTTGGAAAAATGTCTATTCAGATCTGTGCAATTTTTATCTGACTTATCTTTTTGCTATTTAATTATATAAGTTCTTTATATATTTTTGATAGGAACCCCTTATCACATATATCATTTGCAAATTTTTTTCCTATTCAGTCAGTAGGTAGCATTTTCATTGATGATTTCCTTTGCCGTACAAAAGCTTTTTAGTTTGATATTGTCCCGCTTATTTATTTTTGCATTTTTGCCTTTGCTTTTGATGTCAGATCCCCTAAAAATCATCACCAAGACTGATGTTAATGAGTTTATTGCCTATATTTTCTTCTAGGAGTTTTATGGTTTCAAGTCTCACATTCAAGTCTTTAACACATTTTAGGTTAATTTTTGTTAATGGCTGAGTTTCATTCCTTTGCATGTGGCTGTTTAGTTTTCCCAACATTTATTGAAGAGACTCTCCTTTCTCCATTGTATATTCTTGGCTCCTTTGACATAAATTAATTGACCATATATATGCATGGGTTTGTTTCTGGGCTCTATTCTTTTCCATTGATCTATGTGTCTGTTTTTATGCTACTACCATACTGTTTTGATGACTATAGCTTTGTAACATAGTTTGATAACAGAAAGTATGATGCCACCAGCTTTGTTCTTCTTTCTCGAAATTACTTTGGCTATTTTGAATCTTTTGTGGTTCCATACAAATTTTAGGATTGTTTGTTCTACTTCAGTGAAAAGTGCCATTGGAATTTTGATGGGGATTGCATTGACTCTACAGATTGCTTTGGGTATGGACGTTTTCTCTGAGTCCTTTCATTAATGTCTTACAATTTTCAAAGTTCAGGTCTTTTACCTCCTTGGTAAAATTTATTCCTATTTTATTGTTTTCGATGCAAATTATTTTCATAATTTCTGTTTCTTATAGTTTATTATTGGTGTATAAACATGCAATAAGTTTTTGTGCAGTTGAACCTTTAACAATATGGCTTTGAATTGCCTGGGTCCACTTATATTCAGATTTTTTTTTCAATTAATGCACACAGTTGGCCATAGTTCAATTGACCAGCACAGTTCAAATACACATTGCTCAAGGGTCACTTGTGCATTGATTTTTGTATCCTGTCACTTTGGTAAATTTGTTTATTCATTCTAACAGGTTTTTTTGATGGAGTCTTTAGGGTTATCTATATAGGTCATCGGCAAATAGTGAAAATTTTAATTCTTCCATTCCAATCTGGATACCTTTTACTTCTTTTTCTTGCTTGGTTGCTCTGCTAGAACTTCCAGTACTATATTGAATAATAGTAGCCACAGTAGGCATTCTTTTTTGTTGTTGTTGTTCCTAATCTTGGAGGAAAAGCTTTCAACTTTCCACGTGTGAGTGTGATGGTAGCTGTGGGCTTCTCACATATGGACTTTATTACATTGAAGAATGCTACCTCTATATCCAATCTGTTGAGAGCTTTTTCTTTTTTAAATCATAAATGGATGTTGAATTTTGTTGAATGCTTTTTCTGCATCTATTGAGATGACTACATGACTTTTATCCTTCATTTTGTTAACGTGGTATATTGCATTGATTGGTTTGTGGATATTGAACGCTCCTTAAATCCCTTGAATAAGTCCCACTTGATTAGGGTGTATGAGCCTTTTAACATATTGTTGAACATATTGTTGAGGATTTTTGCTTCTACGTCCATCAAGGATATCGGTTTGTAAGTTTCTTTTCTTATGGCATCCTTGCCTGGTTTTCGTATCATGATAATGCTAGCCTCATAAAATAAGTTTGGAAGTGCTCCTTCCTCTCATATTTTTTGAATAGTTTGAAAGGATTGGTATTAGTTCTTCTAGACTGTCTGGTAGAATTCACCAGTGAAGCCATCTGGTCCTAGACTTGTTTGTTGGGAGGATTTTGATCCCTGATTCAATGAGCTTACTAGTAATCAATCTGTTCAGATCTTTTATTTCTTTATAATTAAGTCTTGGTAGGTAGGTTGTATGCTTCTAAGATTTATCAATTTCCTCTAGTTTGCCATATGTGTTGGTATGTAACTATTAATAGCAGTCTCTTACGATCCTTTGTATTTCTGTGGTCAGTTGTAATATCCCTCTTTCATTTCTGATTTTATTTATTTTAGTCCTCTCTCTTTTTTGTCATGACTCTAGCTAAAGATTTGTCAATTTTCTTTATCTTTTCAAAGAAATAGCTCTTAGTTTCGATGATTTTTTCTATTGTCTTTGTAGTCCACTATGTGTTGGTCATCAAGCTAAATATTTTCAACTACATTTGATCTATACAATATTTCCATGAGCCTGACTAAATTCAATAGCCAGATAATATAAGCATATGGATTCTCATTTATTAATCTAAATATTAGTGGTACTTTCTCTACCGTGTGAGTTTGCCTCACTATATATAATGCATTTCTAGATCCCTTCTATGTCAGCCTACCTTGCAATATAGCTTTTTCTAAAAGATATTTCTAGATCTTGGGTCACTATTTATATAACATTGAAGCTTTAATTTGAAGAAGAAATCGTGAATACAGAACTAACTTAGAGGGAACAAAGGGTTAGCTTAGTTGTTTTTTCCTGAGAAATCAAAAGAACAAACAGTAAGGACCCTGAGGGGTAGATACTGGGACTGATCTTACTGAATTTTGTTTTGTTTTGTTTTCCTAAAGAAATAATCTGGAGTAGAAAGTTTGCAGATGTTGCAAGAGTCACATGCCAAGATAACAGGATTACAGCACTCTCTCCTAAGGCTCAGTAAGATGTCTGTTTTAGAAAGAAAACATCTCAATTGTATCGAGCAGGGGCCTCATATTGACAGCTTTATTGTGTTTCCTGTAAGGATTTATTAGTCTTGAGGGAGGGTCAAAGCATTGGTCCCTGCCACTGGTCTACTAGGATAAGAAATTCTGGGCCACATGAAATACACTAGCTTGTTCAAAGGATAACAAATCTATAGGAGAGAAAAGGGATCATATCTAAATTAGTAGCCATTCTTTTTTCTTATGTCTCTGTCTCTCTCATTTCCTTTAGAACTTGAAAAAGAGCCTTAGAAAATGAAAGCTATTAAAGAAAAAAAGGAACAATTTTGCTAAAATTTCTGTAACGTAACTGATAACACAAAGCAGCAGCATTTTGTGACCCATGCATTGCATGCAACATAAAAGGGGGTAGGACCATTTCTCCTATTTCACGAAGCACTAGCTTAGGAGCCCTAGACTCAGGTGACCAAAATCTGAAGGAGGAAATAATTCTGCAATGACCCAACCCCATGGTGCTGGAGTCACTTCGTTTCACAGTTCAGACCTTACTTGCCCCTCTCGGCAGCTTTCTCACTCTCCTGAAATACTTTCTTCTCTGCATTTCTGTGACTAGGCACTTCCGAGCGTTCTCTTACTTCTCTAGTTGCTTCTTAATCTTCTCAGCTAGTTCTTTCTCTACTTGATCAGTGAATGAACTTGTTAGCAGGTGCTCCTCTCTTATTGCTACAAACTCTGAAAAGGTAAGCTAATGAGAGAGAAAATAATCTAAGCCTAACCCTAAATAAAGTCATCAAATCACAAAGGAACAGCTTACAAAAAAAAAAAAAAAAAAAAAAGAGAGAGAAAAGAACACAATGACAAAGAGTACATACCTATCAATAATTACTTTAAATTTAAATGGACTAAGTTCTACAGTCAAAAGTCATAAAGTGACTGAATGGATTTTAAAAAGACCAATCTGTGTGCTGTCTACAAGAAACTCATTTCAGATGTAAAGGACACAGAGAGACTGAAAGTAAAAGGATGGAAAAAGATATAGTCCGTGCAAGTGGAATCCACCCACGCCCCCTCCCCGCTTCCCAATAGAAAGCTGGGGTAACGTTACTTATACCAGATAAAATAGATCTTAAAACAGACTGTACGTAGTAAGAGAGAAAGAAGGGTATTACATAATGATAAAGGTATCAATCCAACAAGAAGGTGTGACATTTTAAAATATTTATACACCCAACAAGGGGCATTTAACTGTATAAAGCAAATATTAATGCACCTAACAGGATAAACAGACAGTATTACAATAATAGTGGAGATATTTAATACGCTACTTATATTAATGGATAGATCAACAGGACAGAAAAATAATAAGGGAACATTGGCCTTAAATGACACATTAGACCAGATGGACTTAAAAGACATATAAAGAATATTCCATCTAAAAGCAACAGAATACTGATGCTCTCAATTTATGATGGGGTTACATCCTGATAAACCCATTGTAAATTGAAAATATCGTTAAGTCAAAAAATGCATATAATATACCTAACCTACCAGACATCATAACTTAGCCTAGCCTGACTTAAACATGCACAGAACACATTAGCCTAGAGTTGGGCAAAATCATCTAACACAAAGGCAATTTTATAATGAAGTATTGAATACTTTATGTAATTTATTGAATACTGTACTGAAAATTTTTAAAAAGGGAATAGTTGCATTATAGTACACAGTTGAAAGCACCTTGGCACACAGATGGGCATTTTGTAGACATGATTGGGTGCAAAAATACAAAACACAATGTCCAAAAATGCTGGTAACACAGTACAATGTAGAGTATCAGTTGTTTATCTTCATGGTCGCATGGCTGACCAAGAGCTGTGGCTAACTCTCACTGCCCAGCATCACAAGAGAGTATCATGCCACATGTCGCTAGCCCTGGAAAAGATCAAAATTCAGAATTTGAAGTATTGTTTCTACTGAATGCATATCACTTTTAAATCACTGTAAGGTCAAAAATGTAAGTCGAACCATTGTAAGTCGGGAACTGTATGTATATATTCTCTTCAAGAACACATGGTACACTCTCCAGGATAGGTCATATGTTAGGCCACAGGAAGTGTTAATAATTTTAGGAAGATTGAAATGATAGCAAGTATCTTTTACAACCACAATGGTGTGAAACTGGAAATCAATTATGAGAAGAAATCTGGACAATTCACAAATATGTGGAGGTTAAACAACACATTACTGAGCAAAGAGTTAGTCAAAGAAAAAACCTAAATAAACATTAAAAAATACCTTGAGACAAATGAAAATGGAAATACAACACACCAAAACATACGGGATATAGCAAAAGCAGTTCTAAGAGGGAAGCTCTTAGTGATAAATGCCTACATCAAAAAAAAAAAAAAATCTAAAATAAACAATCTAGCTTTATATCTCAAAGAACCAGAAAAAGAAGAATAACCAAAGCCCAAAGTAGTAGAAAGAAATTCATTTTCAGATATCTAATTACAAAATAATTATGTTCTGATTTTTGATGCAGACATGCAGAGAAAAGTAGTCAGGTAGAATTCAAATATATGTTTTAATTTTTGTATATTGAAAGTTCCTTAAAGCATTCTACTATTTTTTGTGTTGTCGTGGGAATTGTGTGAATGCTACTGGTTGAGAGTTTTGCTGAGACCAGGAGTGAGAATATAGATAAAGAATAATTTTTAGATTGTTGGGAATTGATAAAGGAGAAGCAATAACAAAGAGACATGGAAAAAGAGAAATGGATTTTGAGGTCTGGGGACATGCAAAGGCAGGAAGAGGCAAACCTTAAAAGCCTGCATTAGCCCCTGCGCCTTTCTAGACTGAGAATCTAACCTGTAAAGGGGGGAAGGGCAAGCAACAAAAAGACATAGTTTGTTTATAAATGGGACTCTCTGAGGTGCCAGTAAATGCAGAACTGACACGTGTTGATGTTTGTCAGTCCATATACCCTCTGACTGACCAATCACTGTCATTAGAGCATCTTTAAGGATGGGAGAGAGGAGACGGCATTTTCTAATTTTCCTAACATTTACTTATATTCCTGAAAAAGAAAATGATTAATTTTGCTTTAAAGTACTTTAATTAGTATTGTTGAGGATAATAATTATCTTTTGAAAATATTACATGCCCATTGTTCGGAAGAAAATTTTTGATAGTTTCTTGACATAAGAGATCCCAGTGGCTTGCGCAAAATATAAATAAATAAATAAATAAATAAATAAATAAATAAATAAATAAATAAATAAATGTGATGCGAATTGCTTTTCATTACAAAGGCAGAAGGTATTTGATATTTAAAGAGGAAAATTCTAGAGGTAGAATAGAACCGGAGAGGCTGGACTCTGTCAGGGGAAAGACAAAGAAATTTCCTACTGCAATTTGGACCTAGAAGACTGGGAAACAAAATGTCAAGGATTTTTCGCATGGTACCTTATGTGCTGTACAACGGGATGCCTCACAAACTTGCAGCAGACTTCAGTGTGTGCCGTGTGGGTTTACTGCAGAAACGAGTGAAGGTACAGAGTCCTGCCTTCAGGTTACCAGTTGCCATAAGGTTAAAACAGATCCTGCATGTGCAGACATAGATGTTAGAAAACCCCTAACATTCCGAGTTCTGTGAGCGTATACCCACCTTAGTTATATTTTAACCCTGGCAAACAGACAGACTGTTTTTCAGAATCATTACAAATTAGTTTCTTCTTGTATTAGTTCAATGATTGCTCATAAATCAGAATACTCAAAATTTCTAGCATATACATAGTTGCTACTATTAATAGTTGGGTGATTTTAAGCCATTCTTTCCTTTTGTAGCTAATCTTACAATGGTTAGCTAATTTTTCTATAATGTTCTTAATCAGAGTAAATGTTTAAATTCCTAGAGGCTTTCCTTGTTGCAATATTATAATAAAACTTTGATTCATAATCTAAAGTTTTTCTCTTCTTTAACACTAGGATGATTTAATAAATATGGTTGCTGGATCAGCTCAGAGCTGAGAGCCTAGTGTTACTATAATGCTGCTAGTAAAAGAGAAAACAACTCCACAATTAATGAGTGCAAGAATCATTACCATCTGCGTGATACCTGCCCCTGATATGTTTCTGTGGCATTATAGTGAACACTGTGTGTTTAGTGGACAGTGTGTTATGTTGCTCAGAGTCTCTATTGGGATGGGAGGACCTGTGCTTACAGTTTCTATGAGTGTACCAGACGCTTCAAGAATTGTCTGCAGCTAAATAGAACTCCCTTGCCCAAAGTAAGCCTCCCTGCCTTTCCTGAAGGCAGTCCACCATCACTGCCATGTTGATATTGGACTCTAAAGTCCTGAATCTTCACCCCATTGTGGGACAATTCTGCAAGGCCATTTGAGTTCCAGATACCCTCTTGGGCTGAACCTTTTGTGGAGACTGCATCCCAATCTAACTTCTCCCTCTGTTTCCCTCACTTTCCCGCCCCTGTTGCTGATTCTGGGAGCCTGACTTAAAATATTCCTGTGCTGGTTTCTCTCTCAGAGACTGTTTCTCAGGACCTGCTGTGGAAACAGCAGAACCTAGAGTGAGAGGTGATGTGGGTAGATTTTCTTTCAGACCAAAGCTCCTTGATTCCTTTCCAAGAACCAGCAAGTTCCGATCCCCCCCTCCCCCAAATGTTTTTGAGTCTAAAAACTTTCCCTTCTTTGTAGGAATTAGCTGGGGGGCGAGGGTAGAATAAATGGTTCTTATGTGAATGAAGGCCTAGAGAATTCCTTGTGCTTTCTGTCCTCAGAAATTTGGGCCCATTGAGTAATCAGGAAGTGACTTAATGGAAAAGCCAGTGAGTCAAAGACAGAGGGTAAGCCTTGAATCTTGGCATGGGAAGTAGGGTCATATCATGAGAATAAACTAAGTTTAGCATGGCCTTGTGAATTGATAAGCCAGAGTATTCAGAACTCAAGTGTAATGCCAAGACTATTGAACAAGATGTGACAAAACTCTTGAATCTTTTCCTTCCTCCTGGAGATAATCGAAGCCATCTGTTCCACCATTTTTAAAGTTGGTTCAAAATAATTATATTCAGGTCTTACCTAAAATTGTACTTTATTTAAGAAAAAATTTAAATGTAATGACATTCTATTGTTGTGTCACTCTATTCATTTAACAGCATTTTATTTAATAAGCATTTTGCCGGCCATGTCTATACGTGTAAGCTGAATGTCTAGGTCAGCACTATAAAACACCTTTTTAGAAGAAAGAAAATTAATGTAAAGAGAAAATAAGTGCTATTTCTTAAAATTGTAAAGAAAGAAAGATAAAATAAGAGGAGGCATTTGTGATTTAAGATACATTTAATTGGGTTCAGGGCTGGCATCTCAGGTGCCTCAGTATTTATATTTAATAACTTTCAGGCTTATAGTATTTCAGGACTCAGTATATACTGTTATGATCTTGGCTGCAAGCAGAATAACCACCTTAAGAAAATACGGAAGTGGCACATTTTAAATTTCAATCCGGCAAAAGTAGCACATCAACAAGCCAACACTTCGGGTGGGTTGAATTTGTCTGATAAACTCATTTATACTTATACCCTATGCCAATGGAGCAGAAGGTGCTCAAATGTGGAAAAAGGGAGGAACTCCAGGCATTTCGATTGTCATATTTACTCCTCACCGTTTAACCATCTTAAACCAAAGAGAAGGTAGTCATTTTTTTTTTTCAAATGGAGAAACTGAGCTAGATGAGGGCTGAGGTGAGCCAAGGTACAAAGCAGAGCTGTAATTTCCCCCATGGCGTAGCTCAGTTATGGACAGCTCAAGGTAAAAACATGGAAGCAAGAAGGACTGAGGAGAGATAGTGAAGAGTTAGTGAAAGAAAGCTCTAAGGAAGGCAAGACGGTACGGTGAAAGAAAGGGTGACTTCTCAATGGAATGTGGAAGCTGAATAATCAAGGACACCCTAAAATTCTATGAGGCTTGCTTTTCTTTTATGTAAAAGGGAATAACATCTTCATCAGAGACTGGTTTTGAAGATGAGGTGAAACAATGTGTGTTAAAACGTGAAGCGCTACGTGGCACACAGCAGGTCTTTTTAATCCATGCTCCTTTCTTCTATTTTTTTCCCTTCCTCTGCTTCAAGATTTTGCCGGGGGTGGTCTTAATTCTAATAGAGGGGATAGGAAATCAAAGTTAGCTAAAACACACCTCATGAGGAAAAGGAGAAAGGTAACTACAATCATTCCTTTAAATTATAGATATGACTCTGTGGGGGAGGAAGAAACTTTCATCTACCCTTCTAGGTTCTTTTGGCTAATCTAATAAATGGACATATAAGACAGATCGGCAGGAGAATATAGCCAAATTTACATATGCTCATATGGGAACCCCACACATATGAGAGAGTTAGAGGCTCCACATACCTGAGAGGTTCTGAGGCAGAAAGGTAAAATGAAGTCTGTGTGACATTCTGAGCCAAGGAGTGAGTTAAGACACCAGGGCTTCAGAGGAGAGAACCTCATTCACAGGAAGATTAGAAGAGCAAATGTTCAGTAATGAGAAGTTTGCCCTGACATATAGATAGGTCATAAAAAGTTCTTTCTGTAATAACTCTTAGTCATGGCAAGGCCCCCAATTTCAATTCTTTGAGAGGTAAAAGTTTCTCTTGAACTCACAGGGTCTTAGTTGCCTTGAACTCGAAATAATCTATATGCCGAAATGGCACATCTTGGGGAGGCCTGTTCTGAACCCCTTCAACTCAAAACCCAATCTCTATTTTATGTCAAAAGTTGATAGTACCTTTCAGGCGGGACTACTCAAATTTGGTTTTTTGGAACTTCCCAATATTGGCAAAAATAATGTGTGAAATTCTACTCTGACGTTTTCCACAGTGGTGGTTTCAAGTGTTTCCCAACAAGTTACTCTTTTCCCAGCACATGATTTACAAAAGGATTGAAACCATCTGGGTGCATCTTCTTAAATCCCCACTTTGTCAAGCCATAGTCTCCTGTTGACCAGCCTCTTTCCTTTCTCCTTTCCAATGTCAATCCTTTCAGTCCCGATAGTCTCAGCTCTTCGAAAGAAGGGCCACCTCGTTCATTTTTATAGGTCCAGTAGACCAGGTATAGTGCCATGGATGTTATTTGCACTTAGCAAAAGTTGACTAAGTAGGTGGAGTTGAAGGTCTCAGTCCAGTGTATTAGTATTTTCAAAGTCAGGTGTAGAATTAGGGCATAGATGCTGAAATGCAGGGGAAAATAGTCATTATTCAAGCTTTGGCGACTTCCAAACAGGCTCTTTAGAATCGGGAGAAAGCCGAAAGGTGGGGGGGGGCGGGGCGGGCAGGGCCAGAGTTCAAGCCCCAATCATTGATCGGATAGAGAACAAAGAGGCCGACAGCTTGGATCATCTGGCAGATGAGCGTCACTTGGGCTCGTGGGGGAGGCTTTGGAGTATGGCCCATCATCTGGAATTTCATGGCTCTTACTGTGTTGACCCCAATGTATCATCTTCTCCCTTTGCTTCCTTAGCTTTCAATTGTTTTTGCTTATATTTCTCTCTCTCCATGTGTCTCACAATCAACATGTTCTGAAGATGTTTAGGCAAGTTGCTATCTATAATGAACACACTTCCACATCTGGGTACCTCAAAATCTAAGGGGCATCCCATGATTTTTTTTAAATCTGTTGACCCTGGTCTAACTAGTGTGGCCGAGGTACACAAGACACTAACACTAGTAAGTGAGGCTGAAGGAACACTTTGTGGCTGGCTTCTGAAGCGGACAGTTGTGCAGCTAGAATTTTACAGTTGTCTTATCTGTACGCCTTAGGAACCTCTGCGCTGGAATTAAGCTAGAGTTGTCAGATTTAGCAAGTAAAAGTATAGGATCCTCAGTTAATTTTGAATTTCATGTAAACAAAAATATTAAATATAGTATTTGGGACATATTTATATATACTAAGATGGCATAGTGTCCACATCCTAACCAGCAGAAGGGGAGCGCAGCAGAGGTCCTGTTCATTCCTGTTACAGGCACTTTCCAGAACTTATACCTTACGCTTAGCCTGCTGGTTTGAATTTAGTCGCATGGTCACATCTAACTACAAGGAAGGCTAGAAAAGCAGTGTTTATGATGGACCGCCACCTGATCAGCTAAAAATATTTAGGGCTGTTCCTGAGGAGGAAGGAAAAAGTAGATACGGAGGTTCAACTAGTCAGAGAATAGACAGAGTAAAATAAACAGAACTGTATTGAATATAACGATGCTGTCATTGGGTTACAAAAGCAAAAGAGGAATAAGAGATGTCTTTAGATTTTATTTCAACCAGGTCGGTTAACAGAATGGAGACCCCCTTAAACATAAATGGAAAATACAAGAGAAACATATTCAAAATCCATTCGGTGTACACCATAAAGTATTCTAAGTAAGATACTATACAGATACCAGGGGGATAGGAGACAGTTGCTAACCAAATCTAGGTGGCACTGTAGTCTTCCTCCTTCCGCTTCCAGAAGACGGTGTGGTGTGATTAATTGCAGGTGTTTGCCATCATTGATGTTTCGAAATAAAATGTTTAGCACGTAGTAAGTGTTCAATAAGTTGATTAATGCTTGACATTTTTACCTATATTTTAAACAGAAGAGTCTTTCAGGTGATCAAATGGAAAATAAAAGTATAGAGATTGACGCTTCTTGTGAAAATTATTAAGAGGGCCTTTCTGCGGTGGTCCGCACCAGCTCCACTGGCCAAGCAGAAACAAATTTGCTTTCTCTTGGAGGAGATGGAATAGCTGTTGGCTCACTGTAACTTTTTAGAGTTCCTGGAGAATTGAATCTACAACAGGAAGAAGGGGAGGCAGTAGAAAGACCCCAGAATAGAAAGTCAGAGATGAAGATGCTTATAAACATTGGGGTTCTGCTAGCCTAGCCATTCACAGCTTTAAGGCCAAGGACAGCGAAGCAGCGGTAATTCAGTTCTGGAGCACTGACTAGGAAGAGCCAGGCACATGGAAAGTACTTCCAGCTGTTTTTGCAACTCCAGGGTATGGGATCAGGGGACTGCGGGGTGGAGAGTGAGTGCAGACATGGTTGTCTGAGAGATGGTTCTCACCTTCTACAGCAGGGAAGACAGGCAGAAATAACTCATGGTGGAAAAATGTGATGGGGCGGAAAGCAGTAAAAGTGTTAAAATATGGACGAGGGAGAGATTACAGAAAAGAGTTAGGGGTAGTTTCTAGAAGGAAGGAGGATTTGACCTGGGTCTTGAGAGGTAGGTAGAGTTTTAGTATTTAGAAAAGGGAGGGAAATTTCTCAGGCAGAATTTAGTATCATAAACGAAGCTGTGAAAGGGCTGATTGTGAGGGACACACTGGCTCAAGCTTTACTGTATACGGAGCTGTACTGGCCACGGGAGTTGTATCATGAAGAGAAATCGTGGAGGGCTTCTCATCACAGGCCGGAGATTTCTGGCTTTACCACAAAGGCAACTATTAAGAATTTTGAACAGGGGGAAAGCTGCCCGCGTGCTGTATTTAGAAAGAATAAGTTGTTTCCTTATTCTTTCTAAATACAGCCCGCGGGGCCGGTACCGTTTTTGCTGTAGAGAGAGGCGGTGACGGGGAGGATGGGCTGGAAAGGTAAAAGGTCACAGGTTATAATAGTTCGGAGAACTGTTGAAATAAAATATTGCATAAGGGAAAAATCTTGGAATAGCCTTGGTTAGAATGGTTATTATTATTTTTTATTTATCAACTAACCGGGGTAAGTAACTTAACGGGAGTCTCATTATACGCTCTCCAAAATGCTGCTGACAATTACAAGTTTGGTGAGGAGAGTAAATAAACACGTGTGAAATCCCCCGTGGCTGGTGATTACTCAGGAAAAGGTATTTTAAAAGTTGTTTCCTTATTCTTTCTAAATACAGCCCGCGGGGCCGGTACCGTGCCTATTTGGGGCCTTGCCGGTGTTCTGCGATGGCTGGTTCCATCTGTCTTCTCTTTGTCTGGGCTTCTGGAGGGTCCCAGCCGACTCCGGGACCGGCCGTGCACACACCGGGCTCCCACGAAAGCCTCGCAGGAGGACGAGCAGGGCGAAGGCGGCGGGCGCGGAGCAGCGTACCCCGCAGCTATCTGCCGCACGCCGGGTCCCTCGATCGTGCCCGGGAGCTCCCCGATGCCAGGGCGCGGCGGGCACAGTCCCACCCTCTGCTGGGCCAAGCAGGGTCCCTCCTGAGGGGCGCAGGCTGAGGGATGAGGAACGCACGCCACGCTCATTTCCAGCTCAGAAAAGAAATCCCCCTCCTCCAGGGCTCGGGAAATCCCAACCCCTTCCCCCCTCTTTGGCCCTCCTCCCGCCCCGTTTTCCAGCCGCGGCCGGGCGGGCGGCTGTCGCCGAGCGGGGCGGTGCTCATGGGTGGGGGGCCGGCCGGGGCATCGCAGGGAGCAAGGGGGTGGGGGAAGGGGTGGGGGTGGGGGAGAGTCCGGGAACCTTAAGACCCAGCCTCGAGGACCCGCGCTGACATTCCTGGCAGCGCCGCGGGCAGGCCAGCCGCTCGGGCCAGACGCGCGCAGCGCAGCTCGGAGAAAGCCCGCCAGGCTGCGGAGTCGCCGCGCGCCCCGCTCGGAGAGGGACCCCGGGCTGCTCACCGCGGCCGCGCGCCAACCGGACGGCGGAAGACATGTCGGCGGGCACGGGCCGCCTCCCGCTGGAGCCCTTGCTGCTGCAGCTCCTCAGCGCCCCGGGCCTGGCCCTGCTCGCGGCCTTGCTGCTCCTGGTCCTGTGCCTGCGCGCGGGGCGCACCAGGTAAGCGCCCGGCGGCCTCGCCGCGCGGCCCGGACCACGCATGCGCCCTGGGCCCCGCGGACCGCGCGCCGCCGAGACGGCCGGGGCAGCCCCCAACACGGTTTCGAGTGTGGGCAGTCCAGGCTTGCTGCGGGCCCTGGCGCGTTTTGGGATCCTGCGTAATGTCAAAGGCTTTTTATGCCTCTTTCCTATACATACATCATATACAAAGCGTTGGGACCCAATTCGATTTGCTGCTGCTGTGTAGGTTGTAATAAGCCCTAGTTTTGTGTTACACGTTATGCATCACACGTGGCCTCCAAACATACAGGTTTTGGTGCCTCCTTACAGCGAGTTGATGCTTCATGGCCTGGAATTCATAGAACGTTTCGGGAGGGAAATTCGCTTACATTTCATTCAATTAAAAGTGAAATGTTTCAGGAAAATGCGTGGTGTGAACAATGACTCTGGGTGCCTCTCTGCCTCAGTTTACTTCACTGTTCCTCATTTGGGAAAATGAAATAACAGTATCTCATGGGATATTCGTGAGTATTAAATGAGTTTACAGTGTGGGTTTTATGTATTTGCTCTATTTTTATTAGAACAAACAACAAAACCCAGAAGTTGATCGCTTCTTTATCTGATTTGAAATGTAGAAGTAGAACATCTTCAGAGCCCAAGATGAGGATTTAGGAGACTTTAACTTTAGTGGTATTTGATTCTGTATAGACTCCACCAGCTTGTCTATCTGTAGTGTCTGTCGAAGCCAGTTCAGATGTATTTCCAGGTATGCCTTTAACGAGTCCAAAATAAGAGCTCGTGCTCTACGGTCACTCTATTTTTCCTTTTTACCGGGTTATTTTTTTTCATACTACCAGGTTCTTTCTAGCATTTGAAAAACAAGCAGGTAAGTTTTACTGGATGGTAATTGCTACTTTGCGATTAGATATCACATACACTCACATTTATACATGTATGTGTACGTGCGTTTGTATAGATACACACACATTTATATATCTCTGTATATGTACGAGAATATATGTGTGTGTGATATAGTTTCCTTCTCAATAGTTTTGGGAAAATGGCACCGTTGTGCTCTTTCAGATACCTGTGGACATTTCTAGAATGCCCATTGATGAATACTCTAGAAGGGAACTATTGCTTTTTTTCCCATGCGAGTTTTCAGTGATCTTCCTGGAATATGCCAAGCCCTCTCCAACAGCTGTGCTCTTGCTTTAGAGCCCAAGATGAGGATTTAGGAGACTTTAACTTTAGTGGCATTTGATTCTGTATAGACTCCACCAGTTTGTCTATCCGTAGTGTCTGTCAAAGCCAGTTAAGATGTATTTCCAGGTATGCCTTTAACAAGAGCTGGGGCAAAGAAGGTTATCTGTTCTACTCCCATATTACATGCAGGGCAGGAGCAGGCAAGTTAACTAGTTAGGGCATTCAGGGTCATCAATGGTTATTGGAGTCAGAATGTCAAACTTGGGGGCAGTTGGAAAGGCAAAAGGGTTTTTGCCCTCAGCATTCTAAGACTAGGCTTATCTTTCTCTGTACCGCTAAAAAAATATTATGCTGAGGGATCCATGCTATCAATTGTCAATTCCTTCCTAACAGGAAGACCCTATTTAATGCTGCAAATACACAGGGCACTACATTTAAAGAAGTTTGATTATACTGTATTTCATTGTAGAAAAGGTACCATCATTTGTCCCTGTACAAAGAAAATCATGTTATTTATTGTTACTATGTTTTGTGTGAGGACATTTCACTCTAGGACCATGCTCTTTATGATACCACCATTAAAGAGAAGAAACTAGTTAAGAGTTTCTTACACATTATTACATATTTTTTTATGCTTACGCTAATGTATTTGAATATATGTTAATAAAATACATTCTGTGTGGCAACTTTCTTTTTCTACTTTACAATGCATTTTAGACACCTCACTGTAAAACATCTTCTTAGACACCTTTCTCTGTTAAGTATTGAAATCATTATTTGTAATGACTGTATAGAGATACACCACACACATGAACAGCACGCACACATGCAAACATAGATGTTTGGGATTTTGTGGAAATATTTATGTGGGATTATGGAGTTGTCAAAATGTGTGTGTGCTTTACACTTTAATGCATGTTGCCAAAGTACTCTAAGTTCCAATTTATGTTACTACTAATGATCTATGTTAGTGCCAATTTCTCCATATCCTGTCAGTACTGGTATAAATCATTTTAATTTCACTAGTCTGATACATAATGAAAATAAAAGTATATTTTTATCTCAATTTTTATTTATTTACTTTTGAGAAACTTTGGCCATCTTTAAAGGAGGTCATTGTCTCTTTGTTTCTGTATCGTTAGTAATAAATGATCATCAACGACTTCTTGATCATTAGTAGCTCATATATAATAGGAATTGTCACACTTTTTCGTACCTTCTATAATTATTTTGCTATTGTTATTAGTATGTATTTAAGAGTTTCTACTTCTTGTTTAGAAAGCTCTTCTACTCTCCGACATGATAAAAAATATTCACTACTGTTTTCCATCTAGTTTATTTTTAAAAGATCTTACACATACATAGATTACATATATTTTTATTTTCATTCTATTTCCATCCTTTAAACAATTATGTCTGAAGTTTGTAATATGGCATAGAAGAGGAATGCTGGATGTTCCAAAGTAAATATTTGAATGTTACCTACGAAATTGGTAAAATTTTTTAAAAAGTAGGTAGAAACTAGCTCAGAGGCCATTTGTCGTCTTCGGCCACCTACCATCTCATTCCGCCTCTTTTGACTACGGCAGTTGGATTTCCTTTTGCGAAATTGTGTTTTTCTCTATTAGGCATGAGCTGGTGAGACTGTCAACCATGGAAGCCATTGCAGTGCTCCTGAAGAGAGATTACAGTGGCTTGGCCTAGAATTATAACTGGGATTGGTGGGAAGCAGTTGGAATTGGAATATATTTTTGGTGGTAGAGTCAACAGGACTCACTAATGGAGTGAATGGGGTAAATGAAGGAGAGGAGAGTCAACGATGAAGCTTAGAAGTTTTTTCCTTCCTTATTTTATGTTTCTTGTCTGATCATCTGGGTGGAGTGTGACTTCATTTCCCGCAATAGGGAAGGTTTGGGGGATTAAGGAGATCAATAATTTTGTTTGGGGGCATGTTAGGTAGGTAGTGAGGTATGTGTTTCTGGTGGTCAGGGGATCTGGAGGTCCAGGCAGGATTTGTAATTATGAAAGTTACAAATATGAAAATGCATGTAAAGTCATGAGTGTAAATTTGATCACCTGGTGAGGGAGTTAGATGGAAAAGCCGAGGGCCTGGGCAACTGTCCTTATCGAAGAGTCTGGCTGAGGAAGAGGAACCAGCAAAGGAGGCTGAGAAAGAAGAGCTAATGATGGGAGAAGAAAGCCAAGTGAATATGGAGCCCTAGAAGTTAGATAGGGACATATTTCAACAAGTAGGGGAAATTATTTGTATCAGATGCTGCGCAGGAGTCTAGTGAGGACAAAGAAATGACCAAGAAAGTTGACAAGATGCAGAATCGATAAGAGCTGCAGAGAGAGTTGTTGGACATAAAAGCCTATTTGTGGTAGATTGAAATGCTGACTACATATTCAGACTAGAGTATTCTTTTAGTATTATGTTTCATATCTCTTGACCCAATAATTCCAGGAATTTTATTTAAAAGAATTTCTCTTGGTGAAAAAATCATGAAGGTCCTTGAAGAATTAACTCGACAATGCTCATTGGGGCTGCTTATTATAGTGAAACATTAGGGAAAAAACTAGGTTTCTAAAAAATGTATAGTTCAAGAGATTCTAGCAGTCCAAATAGAAAATTATATAGCCATAAATATAGAATATAGAATATATGAAGATATGGAAAGCCACATTCAAGATATATTAAGTAATAAAAATTGCAAAACAGAATATGTTCCTATACACGGTGTCAGTACCTTCCAGCTAAAGACCACTAGGTCTTTGTTCAACCTGTAGTTGAACAGGTTGAGTTACTATTGCTTAGTGCAATAAGAAAGAACATACGTTGTTCATTGTCAGTAAAAGACCATTAGAAAGGACCTATTTTATAGGATTTGGGCTGTGTTACATGATTTTGGGGAGGGTTTGAGGAAGTAAGGTTTTGCTCTGTTGATAAGGTATTGTCAGAAAGCAGGGGCTATATTATGGTAGGACATCTTAATAAATCTCATCTGTGAGTCAAGAGGAATGGATTGAGGCTAAATCTGTAATGGGTAAATTAGTAACAGATACTAGTATCAATAAGATTTGGGAGATTTTTGGTCATTTAATTTGATTTGGAAAGTTCATGATTTTGTCAATATTAGACATGAACTTGTCTTTGTCCACATCCACAGTGGTCACAGAGTCTCTTTGTGTGGTGATAACGATTTGCACAACTGTTTGCGTTCAGCAGAGGAGCAAAGTGTCCTAGCTGTGAGTATGGTACAAGCACCTCAATGTCAGGGGCTGCTTTTGTCTTTCTTTAAAGTGTCAAAGGCTGCAAGGATCTACTTCAGACATTTTGGGGGTAAAATTTATATCACTGAAAAAGTGCCAATTTTAAGTGTGCAGTTTGATTCGTGGTCATAAATGCGTACACTAATGTAAGTGTATTCCATTTCTTGACTCCAGTCAAGAAATGGAATATTTTCTTCACCTCAGAAAGTTGAGATTCACCCATGTCGTTGCATGTATCAGCAACTCATTCTATTTCATTGCAAAGTAGTTTATATTTTATATGCAAATTGTGGTGTATATATATGTATGTATACACACACACACACACACACACTACATTTGTCATTTATTATTCTGTTAATGGATATTTAGTTGTTTCCAGTTTAAGACTATTATGAATAATGCTTTTGTAAACATCCTTTTACAAGACCTTATTGTGGACATAAATTTAGTTTTTCTTGGGTTCAAACCTAGAACATTGATGGGTCATAGGGTAAAGACTTTTATATCCACAACTACTTTGGAAAGTTGCCACTTTTCCAAAATAATTGTACTATTTTTCACACTTCCCCCAGTACTTTATGTGGGTTCCAGTTGCACTTCATCCTCACCCATACTTGATGTGGTCTGTCTACTGGTTATAAGTACCATATTTCTAGATTCTGGATTTTGTTGTCCATTCCTGAAGAGCGTTAAATTTTGTTTTTGTGTGCAGATACATTTCTGGCCCGCCACCTTGAAATTGTGGAAGCTTAGTGTTGTATTACTCTTTATAAAGATAAGTCTGTGGATAGCTCAAGGTCAAGCTTCTCTTCTTTGATAGGACTCCAACCCTAAACTCTTTCCATCTTGCAGCTGATTCCTTCCACAGGGCTCTTGGAAATCCCCCCTGGAGAGGCACACTTCCCAGGTTGGCCAAGAATTTGAGGGGTGTTTATATGCAGATGTTTTGTAGATTTCTCTCCTAGATTTCTTATCACTTTAGTAGCCCCAAACTCTGATACCTCAACCAGTAATGCTGTAGCTTTTTTGCTTGAGTTCCAGCTGTCCTGCTCTATGCTGACAGGAAGCCCTCAGGGGAAATGCTGTCTACTGTGGACCCCGTTCATTACAGGCCTGTTCTTTAATAGCTGAATCCCCTCCAGTATCTGATTTCTTTTACTCGTTCTTCAGTACATTTGAATCATTTATTGTTTACATCATAGTTTGCTGTGAAAATATTAATACTTCAAGTTACTTCATTTCTGGAACCTAAACCCAGATTTTTAACAGTAGCTTTATCTAGGTGATAGACTTTTATGAAATGCTTTTTCTTTTTCTTTCTTTTTTTTATGCTTTTATGTATTTTTAAATTGTTGTCAATAAATATTTATTTCTTTTAGAATACAAAAAATGATCTATGTAAAATAGAACTTTGAGAAATTGTTTTTAAACTTTTTGAATCTTTGTTTCCTTTGGAGGAACCAGCATTGTGGGTTGCTGGTAACAGTAGGATTCTAACTCTGAAGATATGATTTGGGTGGTGCTAGGAAACCCAGTTCATCTCCAGCAAGTCACTAATAATATGATGTATGTTTTTGTGCAATAATTAGATACATGTTTTTAGAAATCACTATTTACTGACAATAGACTTAAAAATAGATCTGACTTTCCAAATTATTGTAGAAGACAACATATAAGGCCGTACAAGGGGGACTTGAAAACAAACCTGTCTGTTATTCTTTCCCTACCTCCCCAGCTCCTGCAAGAATGACAAAAACGAGTCCTACCAAACAATATAAAATAAGCGTAAAATGGGTAAATTCTTCTAAATAAATGAAATAAAAGATGACACTAAATGTGTTTGTCAAAGAGGGACACTTAAAACAGAATGATGAGGTTTATAATGAATAAGGCTAAGAGCTTACAGAAAATCCCAGGGGGAAGTGACAGGGACAGAGACTTTTTCATCTTTCAGTTCCGGGCCTCTGCAGCCTGAGATAGGCCTTACCGGCCTCCACCAGGTTTTGGTGGAGCTACATTCCTTTGGGCGGATGTAGGACAGAATCCATTTTTTTGCCTCTTCCAGCTTCTGGGGGCTACCAGAATGCAAAGCTCTTTTTCATACTCTGATACTCATTCATGTCTCTTTCTTATTAGGATCTGTGTGATTGCACTGAATCAAGCCAGATAATTTAGGATAATCTTCTCAGCTCAAGGTCCTTAATTTAATCATATCTGCAGAAGTCCCTCTTGCCAATGTAAAGTAACATATTCACAGGTTTGGGGGATTAAGACAGAGACATCTTTCCGGGACATTATTCTTCCAGTCACAGCATCAACTCAGAGTCTAAAAATCTCATCTAAATCTCATCAGCTCAAAAGTCTCAGATCTCGTTACATAAATTCTCTGAATCAGGTCTGAGAATCTGGGTGTGATCCATCCTGGGACAGAAATCACAAGATATACTCTATTAGACAAGAGACTCCTTCACGGAATATGTCTTCTACCATCCTCCTGTTTCCTGGATGATCTCATTTATATTCCTGGCTTCTGCATGACTGAGGAGAAACGTGAGTCACACACCTCATCTTTTCAATGACTAATAATACTCTGTATGTAGGAATGAGTATTTGTGACTGAATACTCCAGCCTTTTGATTCTTCCCTGGCAGTAGCAAAACTTACCCACCCACTGTTTTGGCCTTCTCTCCAGAGCGTTCTATCCTGGCAGCGAATTTCGTAGTTTTAGTGTTTTGTTTGTTTGTTTGTTTGTTTGTTTGTTTTGCAGTATAGATAGGCTGAGAATTCCCCTAGTCATCAATTCCTTTGGCTTAACAATTCTTCTCTTCTTTTACATCTTTCCTCTCACATTTTACGATGAGCAGCAAGAAAAAACAAGGCTGCCCCTTCAACAGAAATCTCCTCAGCTAAGTATCCAAGTTTATTGTTTACAAATTTTGCCTTTTGCATAACTGCAAGATGTAACGTAGGTAAGCTTTTTGCAATTGTATGACAGTGACTTCTTTTTTCTCCAGTTTCCAGTAGCATGTTTCTCATCTTATCTGACCATTCACCAACAATGCCTTTAAGGTTAATATTTTTACTTACAGTCTATTTATGACCATGTATTTTTTTTTTTAAGATGATATATATGTTCCCTACCATACTTCCTACTTCCTTCTGAATCTTCACTGGGGGAGCTGTTAACTTCCACATTTCTACTCACCATTCAAAGCAATCTAGGGTTTTTCTGTCATCCTCCTCACAATTCTCCCAGCATCTGCCCATTGTTCAATTCCAAAGCCACTTCTACATTTTTAGATATTTGGCACTTCCAGGTATCCAAATTCCTGTGAGTTTCCTATTGCTGTTATAAAAAAAAAAAAAATTACCACAAATTTAGGGGTGTAGAACAACAGACTTATTCACTCACAGTTCTGGAGGTCGGAGCCTTACTGGGCTTATATCAAGGTGTCGGCATGGCGAGACCCTTCTGGAGCCTGTAGCAAAATACACTAGATTTTGAGAACACAACTGGACTTTTGCTGGATGAACAAAGTCTTCAACTAGAAAAAAGACTTGAGAGATTGAGCCCAGAAGAGGATGCCTCACCAGATGACATTTCCCAGGCTTCCTCGGAAAGGATCCTTTTCCTCAGTAGGAGAGTCAAAATGTTCACGACCTCTGTGACCACTGACCAACCAGTCTGACTAACCAGCCTGAGTCATCTTCCTTAACTAGGGAATGCAGATAACAGCTACCACACAGGTAGATGTGAGAAGCAGCGTGCATGAGAAATGTGAAAACGTTTTGTAAAGTGTGAAGTCACTTAGAAGACATTTGGCTTGCACCATGGGGGTTCCTTGGCACTTCCCAGAGACACTTTTCTCCTAGATGCTGGGTTGTTTGTTTGTTTGTTTGTTTGTTTGTTTTTGGTGGGGGAGGGGGAAAGCAGGGTAGATTTCCTCTCCTCTTTCATTTTGTTCCCTCAACACATATATCCCCACACCTTCCAAACTTCTGTAATTGGTAAAAAGAAATAAGATTCAAATGCTGTTAAGATAAATTTTAGTCAAAGTAAAAATTCAATGATTTTTTTGAGTTGTATGATGTCAAAGTTACATAGATGACAAGTTGTTTTGCAGTGTTCATTTGTTGACATCACTATATCATGTAAGTCAATTATTTCTCTTTCTAATTTCTTAATTACTCCCCTAAATCCCCCCTGGCGTTCAAGATCTTCACGTAGTTATCACTGCTTAGAGAGTAAGAAGTGGGCTGCTTGTCATCAGTGGATGTTTTTTCTTTTCTTCCCCATTTCTCATAGCAAAATATAGGAAAAGGATGTGGGCAGCCAAAAGTTATTTACTACTAAGAGTAGGCCGAGTTTAACAGGTGAATTTTTAGTTTTTATGTAGGATGTGATAGGAAGATCTCCAGGCACATTTGTTACTCTTGATTAAACAACTAACCAGTTATTAATCAGTTAATACTTTCCCTTATTAAGCTGCAGAGTATGGATTGTTATCAGTTGAGACAGATTTCAGGCTTGCCTCAACATTTTATTTTGGAACTTAGAAAAGAAAATCCTCAAGATCAAGGCTATTCCTTTTACGAAGTTCTGGGAACATACGAGCTCTGACAAACAAACACTGTGCTGTTTATTTTGATTGCAGAGCACTCAGGAGTAGAACTGGGTTTTTGATTCTGGTCCATTATAGCCATGGTGTACAGAAGAAAGCCCCCTTAATCCCAGATTGTTCACACCTTAATGCGCAGGACCCATGACTATGTTAGGTTACTCGTCATAGGAGGGTCATGGTTGCAGATGGCATGAAGGTTGCTAATCAGCTATTTTTAAAATGGAAGATTATCTTAAACTATCTAGGTGGGCCAGTGTGTCACAAATTAGAACTGGAAGAGGGAGGTGGGAGGGGAGGCTCTGGTGAAGGATGGAGGAGCCCAACGACCGAAGAATGTGGGCAGCTTCTTGAAGCTGGAAAGACGAGGAAATAGAATCCCCTCTAGAGCCCCCAGAAAGGAACCTGGCCCCGTGAACACCTCGATTTTATTAAGGGAGACCCATTTTGGTCTTCTGGCCCACAGAACCATAAGATAACAAATTTATGTTGGTTACGGCACAAATTTGTGGTAATTCGTTACAGTGGCCATGGAAAACTAACACAATGCCCGCCATGATCTCTGCATTCAACTACACTGCCTCTTGCAAAGAGTGGTAAACACTGGGACTTGGATGACTTTGTTGGTTTCCCATGAGGAACAAGATAGAGATGACACATTTCTAAATGCTCGGTGCCTTCATCACTATGCTTAATATAATAAGTTGAGAATTTCTGGGCCCAGACTTCACAGATTATCATGGGCTATTCATCGATGACTCTCTTGCTTATCCATCAATTTATAAGTACATTTCGAATGCTCGTGACATTTCTAGTAACTCCACGATTCTTTAGAATCTTTTTGAAAAGATGGGCATTAGGCATTGAGACCCAGTTGTGATTGTGTCAGATTTGATATTTCCCAGACTTGGACCATACCTTCTTATTGCTGCCCGCAGCCTAGAGGAGAAATCTCCTAAGGATGACTCTGAGGATTTGAGGAGTTCTAGGGGATCTAGATTTCACTGGTTTCCCCAAAGTAGGAGAGCTGAAAGAGCAATCAACTGCAGAGGAAAGATTAACAGCTTCTCATAAGAGAATGTTTTTGTACTGTATCCAGAGCAAAATCCTACTGAAACTACTTCAGCTTACTGTTCTTTGAAAGGAAAGGGACATCATAGAAAGCCACCATGCTGAGTAGGAGCAGGTGACATCTATTATATCACACATTTTTATAGCTGAGGTGCTCATTTTTTTCAACACAAGAGGTTGGTTTTTTTTTTTTTTTGTCTCTAGAAAAGTGGAAAGCATTAATTAAGTCTGTAATTGCTTAATGTGGGAATTAGTAGAAATTTTAATATACGGATTTAAATCCATAACAGGATTTAAGTCATTGTCATTTCTTCTCATAACTTTATCATAAAAAGTTGGTAGTAATGAAGAAGAAACATTAGAAGCTTTACCTTAGTTTTACCACCTAACACAATATCTGACTCTGAGTAGGTTCTTAGTGAATATTCGTTAAAAGAAAGAAAGATGAATGAATGAACAGCTTGGTGCAGTAATTGCTATTTATTTCCAATATGAATATTTTAGAGTTGTTGATATTGATATCAAAATATACAAACTGCAAATAAAAATGATAAATCAAATATCATCCATATCAAGTTTTCTGCTGCTTTCATTAAAAAGTAAAGATTTTATAAGCAAGTGCTTACCTATCATGAATATTTATAAATGGAGAACATATTGGTGCGATGATTATTCTTCAGTGTAAACCTCTCTGGAAACATAGCAATTGGAGTGCAACCAATTCCTAAAATTCCTGATTCTCAAAATTTAGAGTTTAAAAATACGTATTGTTAACTCTCAGGCGTAGGTACTGGATTTGTATAACTATGCTATGATCCCGTCCCTGGCATAGGTAGATGGTGTGCTTTATTTAAGCTCCTTTGTGAAAGGGCTGAGCCTGGTTTGGGTTAGTTAGTTAGTTAGTTTCATAAAATCACACACGTACACTTAAAACAAATCATGGTAGGATGATTACTCATAAGTATTAAAGAGATCAGGGTTTCCGTTTGAAAATCAAAGTTGCCTTGGTGAAACCATTGCTTTGTGTTAGAACTATGAACACCCGAACCGCTTTATCCCAGGAAGACAAGTCACTTGTTCAGTCACATCCAGTGAGAATTTAGTGTCACAGTGTCGTGTTTCAGTAGTGCTGACCTTCTAGGGTAGGATGGAAAGGCATTTAACATCTTTGCAAGATGAACAGTTACCACCTTAGGTTTAGTGAGTGTAACATTGTTGATTCTTTTATGTATTTTTTTTTGTATTGAGTATATAGTACTATAGAATCGTTTTTGATTTGTTATAATAATGACAGCCAAGACTTTTGGGCACTCCTGTATGCTTATGAGACATAGAAGCAAATACTTTATATTTATTATTATATGGAATTTGTTGAATCTTCTCTCACAACTTCCTCATTTCATGAAAGTAATAAGGTAAGTCTTATTTAAATAATGTTCTCAAAGTCATAAAACTAGAATAAATGCAGTGTTTGACTTCAAGCCCAACCATGTCTTATTCTTTTTAAATTGTCTTTCAATAATGTCCTGACATTTGCACTGTGTACTAAAAATGTAAACTTTAAGATCTAATCCAACTTTTAAGCGTTTTAATATAAATTTAACTAAGATATGCATGTATACATTTGGACTTTAAAAGACTATGTCAAGTCTAAAGAAAGCAGGCAATAATAGTCTGCTATCTACTTCTGGTGCTAGATTGTGTGAAAGTCACGTTTGGTGGACAATGTGAAAGGGCACCTCTTTTTGCATGTCCTATTTCCTGGCTTCTGCACCCACTCACTTAATGGCTCAGCAGAGGATTTGAGGATAACCACGTGCTCAGACTGGTCTTTGTTCGGATACAGTGGGGAACTGGACAGATGATGCGGGACCCTTCTTCTTTTTGACATGCGCGAAGCTGTATATACTGAATGTATACGACTTGATGAGTCTGAAGATGAGTACACATCAATGAAACTATCACCACAATCTACACCCGAAACATATCCATCACCTGCGGTAGTTTCCTCCCTCCTTCTTTATTTATGAGTTCGACTATTTTAGATTCCTCATGTAAGTGGTACCATGTAGTGTTTGTCCTCATGTGTCTGGCTTATTTTACCTAGCATAATGTCCTCCAGGTTCATCCATGTCATCACAAATAGTTAGATTGTCTTCCTTTTTTTTAACTCTGAATAATATTCCATGGTATGCATATTTTTTACATATACATGGTATGTATGAATTTTTAAAAATCTGTTTTGCCATTGATGGACATTTAGGTTGCTTCCATAACTTTGCTATTGAGAATTATGCTTCAGTGAACATGGGCGTGAAGATACTTCTTTGGGATCCTGATTTCCTTTTTTTTTTTTTTTTTTTTTTGATGTATACCCAGAAGTGTGATTGCTGGATCATATGGTAGTTCTGCTTTTAATTTTTTTTGAGGAACTTCCATACCATTTTCCATAGTGGCTGTACCAGTTTACATTCCCATCAATCGTACACAAAGGTTCCCTTTTCCCCATGTCCTCACCAACGCTTACCTTTTTTTATAATAGCCATCATAACAGGTGTGAGGTGACATCTCACTGTGGTTTTGATTTGTGCTTCCCTGATAACTAGTGATGTTGCATACCTTTTCATATCCCTCTTGGCCACTTGTATATCTTCTTTGGGAAAATTTCTATTCACTTCTTTTGCCCCTTTGTAAGTCGGGTTATTTTTTTATTATTTTTTTTTACTCTTGAGTTGTAGGAATTGCGTATAGATTTTGGGTATTAATGCTTTATGAGATGTATGGTTTGCAAATGTTTTCTCCCATTCAGTAGGCTGCCTTTTCATCTTATTGAGTGCTTCCTTTGCTGTGCAGAAGCTTTTCAGTTCGATTTAGTCTTACTTGTTTATTTTTGCTTCCCGTGGCCTGTGCAAATTCAAGAAATCATTGTCAAGGAGCTTTCCTTCTTCGCTTTCTTCCAAAGGGCCCTGCCTCTCGTCACAAAGAATAGTGAGCAGGCTGAGAGTTACACCTTCATCTTTCTGAAAACTTGTAAAATTTGATGTGAAATCACAGTTTTCAGGAGGAAAACCATGTTGAAGTAACCTGGAATCAAAAGGGATGAATATTTTCTCCCTCTGGGAATCAATTAAAGAAGTCGAATGTGTTTCCCCTTTTAACAATCCTTCCTAAATGTATGATACAAGCTGTTGTCCCATCACCGCAGTTACTGTTGCACTTTGAGAAGCAGCATTAAATATTGTGCGAGAAAGTGTTACAGACAGTTCAGAGATTACTTGATGTAGCAAAGCACGGTGGTCTATTGAATGCTTTCAGATCTATAGGGAACTTTTCATCTTTCTTCGGGTTTGAAATGACCTTAACCCACATGGACAAAGAATCTCAAGACTATATGTAGAACGTGTAACTTTGCCTTTATTTCTTTGCAGGCATACATGCAACTCCTTCACTATCCATGCAGTGTATGTGTGTGTGAATATATAAATGTGTAAATATATGTGTGTATATATGTGTATATATTTCAAACTAGTTCTACCCTTTTTGCTTGTCAGTGTGTTATACCATATGGTGTAGAGCATCATGCCAAAAGATAAAAATATTCCCAGAACATATGAAATCACCAGTCAACTAAAGAAGGGTAAAGACTTTGACCACAGCATTTGTGACTGCGATACATCTGTGGATAATAGTACATGGCTTAATACCCTCATTCTAAAAATAGGGCATATTTTGAAGTAAAAATGGCGCTTACTTTTTAAGAGAAGGAACCCAAAAGTAATGTGTCTGAAAATTTTGCTTTTCTAAAGTAAAAGAATTGATTCACATCAGTGTTTTCTTTCCATATGGAAATTCTCCACATTTGTTTATGAAAGTCCCCCCTTTTATCTTATTCTCTAGAATTCCTAGATATGGAGGCCTTAGAGATGAAATCTACTCTACCAGAGGTGGATGGAGACTTCTGGTTGTAGGTAATATGTCCACTGTACAGTTTTTCTAACTTACTCTGTGAGTCGGACATCTCAATCAAAAAAGAAAGGAACAGAAAATCAAATCCCACAGCACTCCTAGAGACCATGGAATGAAGTTATTACGACAATGTAATTCAAGGCTGTTTATGTCCCAGAAATAAGTAATGAGGGGGCTGCAGGTGGTCTACAATATGCCTTATTGTGCTACTCAGATTTTACTCATTTCAGGTCTTAAATAGACCTGGGGTCCTTTGTGCCACATTGAATTGTTTTCAGCTATTTAATTAGCAAGGGAGGGGAGTGGCTTTTGCTTTTGTTGCCTTGTGCTTTTAGTGTCAAATATAAGAAATCATTGTCAAGGAGCTTTGACAACGAGAGGATGGGGACTACCAGTAGTTAACTTCCTAGCCAAGGATTAAATATATTTTCTCCTATATAGATAAACTAATACATAAAATAGAGTAAGTACCATTGTCATGAAATCTTGCATAATATTTCTATAAATACTACTCATGTTATATGACAAAGATGCAATCTTAATTTTTCATGTATTCACTAGTTATGATTCTTCTTTCGTATTTAATCACCTGTCCTAATTGTTTTTGTTTGTTTGTTTTTGACAGAATGATCCTGTCTGGGCTTGGTTTTTATAGGATGGATCTAGAATAGAATAGTCTTATTAGACTGCATCTTAGCAATGTCACTTATTGCAAGTGACTTCTTAGGCTTTACCTTGAGACAAATATAGATCTCAGAAATGTTCAAGCAAAAATTTTATTCCAAAAGCATCTATATATTTTATTCGTTCTTGTGCTTTTTCCCTTTGTCTGCTAGAGAGCTATTACAGAGCACTACTACAGAGCAATTATGTTAGTCTCCAATATAAGTTAATAAAATTGAGTGGGTAGGTAAAATGTTCTTAATTACACTGCATCAGAAGATATATGCAAAGTGCATTCTACATTATAGGCAACTATAATATTTTTAAAGGACCAGGTTTTTTTTCTTTTTTCTTTTTTTTTTCTTGTTTGTTTTTTTTTAATTTTTTTTAGGAGCCAAAATGACTAATGTCAGTTTCCTTAATCTGTTTCAGTGGGACTAAGATTACTCAATCTCTCTTTGAAATTCTTCATTTGTGCTCTTAAAATAGTCATGTTTGAGAAGAAATTCTGGCCAAACAGAATGAAAAGCTCAACTAGTATCTGTTTATGGACTTCAAAAATTGTTACCCTCTTATAAAAAGGGACATATAACCAAAGAGTCTAAGAGTCTGTGTTTATATGATAGGGTAAGAGGGCCTTTAAGTATTTTAAGATGACTCAAATTTGTAGAATATCTCATTATGTAACACATTTAGAATAATACTAGGTTATATAATCACTTAAATCATTTGCCAAGCACTTTGAACAATGACAGTTTTATAGCTGTATTTATGATATGCATAGATTTATTTTCAAATCCACCCCCTCCTGCAGAACCCATGATTATTTGTAAAAGAAAAAACAAAGAAGAAGCACACAGGGACATTGTTTCTGTTTGTCACAGGATGACTTGAGAAAATGACTAGAATTTTGGCTACATCCAGAACTTGCTTTCCCAGGGTGGCTGAAGCCTTGATAAGATCAAATAAAGAAGAATCCATAACAATGAGTACTTCTCTTTTCCAACTGCTGTTTCCAAGTTTCCATTGGAATGCTACAGTTACAACCAGGTCAAGAAAACAACTTGGAACACTTACCCTTATTAAAGAAGACAACTAGGAACATGACATTTATGGGAAAAAAAAAAAGCCATAATGGAACTCCCACAGAGAAAAATAGCATGATAACATTTCTCACTAACTCTCCCTGAGCTTCAGTTTTCTCATGAATAAGGAAGTCAGACTAGATGATTACTTTGGAACTGATGTGATTCTACAAGGACATCACCATTCTCAAATTAATGCTCCCCCTGCCCCCCAACTAAACCTGTCTAGAGTTCTTTTAGCTCTTTCCCAGGTAGAGTTCACTGTCTTCTTCCCCAGCCTCCACCAGCACCTCAGAATTCTCATCATAATATATTATAATTATCAGTCAATGTACATCGCTCCCAGCCAGTGGGTCAACAACTCAAATAAGAATCATAGTCTGCTTTTTATTTATTTCTATGTCCTCAGCACCTAGAAAAAAAGTGTCTTGTGAGTAGCAGTAGTCAATAAGTAATATATGAATAGTTTTAAAAAGCACTGTTTTTAAATAGAATCCATGCTCATCCTATTACGGAAAATAAAGCTTTGTAGTCATTATGGGTTCACAAAATGCTGAGACACTGACATACAAAGTTGACTACAAAGAATATGATTCATGACTGCATATGAGTCAGAGCTAAACTATTATTGAGAAACTTTCTTAGGCTACTTATAAACTACAAGAATGGCTTCAGGGCCCAACTTATAAAATTCTGAATCCCAGAGTGAGTTCAGGGCCATGAGAAACATCTCATTCCTGAAGACTGAGAGCAACGCTGTTTCTGAGAATTAGAGAAAAGAGTTGTTTGAACGGGTTTGGATTAGGACATTTGGGAGTCTAAGCATACCCCCAGAACTCACATCAGAGGCAAGAAGGCCGGTTCAAAACACAAATCAGATGAGATTCTTGGTACAAAAACAAAATAGAAGAGGGTGAGCTATTTCACCATCCATATTTACATTCGTTCACAATACTTCAGTGGCAAATGGCAGAATGGTTAAGAGTAGGGCTTAAGAAGCAGAGATAAGTAAGAGTTTGAGTACTAACTGAGGTCAGACTTTCCACAGTTTATTTTACCTCTGAGGATAGAGGAAGTTTTGGAGGCTGATGGATGAATTTTGAAAAGGTTTCATCACTCAGACCCTTGAAGGAGAGCAGGTATGCACTATCCAGTAAATAGTTACTGAACTCCTACCATATGGAAAACACTGAGGGCTGAAGAAAGCAGAATAAGATACCATTTCTGCCTGCAAGGAGTTTATAGCTGAGTCAGAAAGATGTATAGATACATCCCAATCTTCAAATGTTCACATTGCTCTGCTCTATTAATTCAAGATTGTGCAACACCTATACTTTCGGTGTTTACATACTTAGTTTCTTTTACATTCCTGACAGGCAAGTAAAGATGATCCCTTAAGGCTGTGCCTTGCACTGGGGGAAGTTGAGGCTACTAATGCCAACTGTCACTATTGACATAAATTACCCAACAATCACCGAGGCAAAAGAAATGGACTTTCCACCTCAGTCACCATCTCTCAGATCTATTAGTCTTCCCTTTCATGCATTCTTTTCAGTTCAATTCGATAAATATTTGTTGGTTGCCTACTGTACTCGTTTTTTTGTTTTGTTTGTTTGTTTGTTTGCTGCTGCTGGATGTAAGTATAGAGATGAGAGTCAGTTTCTGACCTCAAGGAACCCAAAATCTATAGAGATACATAAATAATCCACCAATTACATTACACAGTGTGATAGATAGTTAAAATAGAGATACGCCGCAGAAAAACAAGTGGTAATGGCACGGCTAGATTAGAGAAATTCTTACGATAGGAACTACTGAACTTGGTGTTGGGTTTCTTGTGTATGGAGGAAAAGAGAGGGGGAGGAGTAAGGCTTCTAGTGTGAGTGAGTGTAACTGGGTCATTGGACAAACTAGAAACTATACAGAAGGCATCAGTTCATGGCTAAGAGGATGAGCCCACTTTGATGGACATGATGTACATGCAGCATCTGGATGATGCCCTGTTGTCATTTTGTCTTTGGCAATTGTATGCAAGGACATTATTTTTTTTTCTTCAATTCTAACCTCATGATATTTATCAGGAAAAGGGCCAGAGTGATGGGTAGTTTAGTAGAAATAAATCGAAGTAGCTTCCAGCTTAGGACAATACTCCTAGACGTCATATCCTCCCCAACATCCCATGTTACATATAAATGTTATCTGCCATCCTCTCACAAGATGTGTTTTTCCCTTGCATTTTTTCAAAGTACAGTTGATATGCAAGACCCCATTCGTTTATGGTCCTGGAGTTGTAAAGACATGAGCCTGGAAATGACTAGCAGTCATTGGCCCCAACTTGAAAGAAGCAGGTCTACATTAAGAGAAAGTTTGACTGATAAGCAGAAAAAAAAGAGAGGATAGCTGAAGATCATCCTCATTCATTCATTCGACAAGTATTTCTTGAGTGTCACATATGTGCCAGACATTGTTTTAGACGCTTGGAAAATACGAGTGAACAAAACAGACAAAAATAATCTGCATTTAAGGAGCTCACACTGGAGACAAACATTAAATAACATGACAAATAAATACAGTACATTTCATGTTAGGAGTAAGTGTTGCAGAAAAAATAGGGCAGAATAAGAAGGATCTGGAAGTGGAACTCGTTATTTTATATAGGTTAACCCTCATTTCGAGGGTAAAATTTGAGCAGAGAATTAAAGGGAGTGAGGAGGAGAAGAAGGCTGGAATGTTTATGGAAAGAATGTTCCAGTCAGAAAGAACAACTAGCTAGGGACAGGCAGGAGCGAGCCTAATGTTTCTGGTGAACAGTAAACAGTTGTAGGAGCGAGGAGAGGGATGCATAACGTGGTTGAAGATCAGGCCAGAATTAACCAGTAGCCAGATCATGAGGGGGTTTGAAGACCATCGTAAGGCTTTGGCTTTTATTCCTGGGAAATAGGGAGCCATTGGAGAGCTGGGAATAGCAGAGTCAGGTCATCTGATTCACATTTTAAAATGATCACTGTGGCTGCAGGGTGCCGGGCAGGGGGAAATCCAATACCAAAAGGAGCTTAAAAAGTGATAGTGACTTGGGCCAGACAGGTTGTGATGAGAAGTAGTCAGAATCTGAATATATTTTGAAAGTAGAGCTGATAGGATTTACTGAAAGAGGAAAGTTGAGTAAGACTCTTAAGATACGAGGCTGGAGCCACTGGAGAATGGAATTGTTATGAGCCAATGTAGGGAACTGTGGATGGGGTGTGTTTGGGAGGTAAGATTGATGGCTCAGTTTTCTATGTGTTAAATTTGAGATTTCTAATTAGACAGCTAAATGGACATGTTCTGTGGGCAGTCAGATATCTAAGTCTCAAGTTCAGAAGAGAGGCCTGAATTGGTGATATTTGGGTCCTAGAGAATTAAGGCAATGAGAGTAAGGAGAGAGTGTCGGTATGAAAGAACAGAGGACCAAAAACTGAGCCTTGGGCACTCTCACAGTCTGAACTTAGGCAAAAGAGGCCGAAAGGGGAAATCAGCGAGGCAGAGGAACCCTTTGATGTCCAAGTGAAGAAAGCGTGCCAAGGAAGAGAGACTGAAAAACCGTGTCAAATGCTGCTGACCGATCAAGTCAGATAAAGAGCAAGAAGGAACTCTAAAGTTTAGCAAGATAGAGCTCATTGTCGATTTCAACAAAAGATCTTTCCGTAGAATGATAGAGCTGAACTCCTGTTTGTGGAAGGCTTAAGAAAGTGGGAGGAGCGAGATTGGAGACAGAGACTACAGGTAAATCTTTCAGAAAGTTTTGTTGGAGAGGGAATCAGAAATAAGGCAGTTTCTGGTGAGAAACATGCGTTCAAGGACAGGTTTTATTTAGCTATGTAAGAGAGATGATGGCATGTTTAGATACAAATGGGAAGGATCCTGTAAACAAAGAAAATGATGAGACAGACAAGAGAGGTAGCAATTTCCAGTGGGAATTCCTTGCATTAATGAGAGAGATGGTGTCTTAGTCTTGGTTCTCCAGAGAAACAGAACCAATAGGGGTGTGCGTGTGTGTTTGTGGGAATTGGTTCACGTGATTACGGAGGCTAGCAAGTCCAAAATTTGCAGAGTGGGCCATTAGGCTGAAGACCCAGAAAAGAGATGTTGAAATTCAGGTCCAAGGGCCATGTGCTGCAGAATTTTTTCCTGCTCAGAGGTCAGCCTTTGTGTTCTGTTTAGGTTTTTAACTGATTGGAAAAGTCTGACCAGCATTACAGAGGGCAGTCTACCAAGTTAAATGTTAATTTCATCCAAAAACCCTCATAGCAACATTCAGAATAATGTTTGATCACATATCTTGGCCCAGCCAAGTTGAAATATAAAATGAACCATCACAGGTGGGATCCCATGTGCAAGAGGAGGGCGGGGTTAGATAAGGGTGTGGCTTCCTCCTTCATAGACTGGTGGGAAGGCAGAGCATAGGTATGTGATGCTGGGTGGTGGGTGTTTGTGGTGTGGAGAGGCTGTGAGAACTTTCTGCAGGTTACTTAGATTCTTCAGTAGGAACCAGAGTAATTTGATGAGGACGTAGGAAGCAAGGTCATACAATGAGAGTGAATACGAGGGGTGAGATATTAGGGGTTCGAGGAACTAGGGGAAGGGAAGGTAAGAATCAGTTGTCCAGAAACGTGGGAGAGTGAATGGAATAGGGAAATGCGACATGATTCCTGACAGGTTTGGGGTCATTAATTTAAAGTTGGTGCTGTTAACAGGACTGTGTTTTCTCCGGCCATGTTCATTTACTGCACAGGCTAGGTGTAGAGAAGGCAGAGTGTCATACTAATGGGGTTATCGTTTTGCCCATGAGCTCTCTGTAGTGTGACAGGGACAAGGTAGTTGAAGGAGTAAGCTGTGGAATGATGATTGGCCGTGGAATTCAGGCTGGAAATGGGCAAGAGAAGACATCGAGTGGGAGAGGGACTCAGAAGACATCGAGTGGAGGGATCGAAAGGTGGACGTTCTGAGGGTATCAAGCCCCTGGTTCCTGTCACTCCTGGGGCTAGTTTCACTCCTGAGTTAGGTATGCGAACAGATTCTCCTTTAAGCCTAAGTAGGTTGGATTTCTGTCATTTGAAATTGAAAAAGTCCTACCAATTTGGGCAGAGAAAATAAAGAAAAAAAGGGAAGGATCTAAGTGACAAAACTGCTCTCCCAACAAGTGGTTCTTCAGCATCACAGTGTATCAGCATTTTCAGAACTAAAGCATATTAAACTTTTTTTAGTGATGCTCAGGTCGCACCCCTCAGATCCTGATTCAGTTGGTGAGGACTGAGGAAGTCGTTTCCAAAACTTTCCAGTGTAACCCAGTGTTCAGTCTGGGTTGAGAATGATAGTTCTAAATCCTCTCAACTCACGTCTTTTGTAATGGCTTCAAATTATTTAGATGCTGCAAATTAATCTTTGAATTAAATGATCAATTAATTTTTGGATTATCTCTGCATGCTACTGGGAGATTTATGGGGGAAGGAAAGGTGTTCACATTTCCCAGGATAGCTTTTATAGCTCTAGAGTCTAGCCAGGTGTGAAGTCAGAGGCCAGCGATGGCTTGTGGGTGACTCTGGTGTTCCGGGCACTGAGTGAACAGAGTCATGGCTCGCTTTCCAGCTCACCATGGTTTGTTTATTTGTGTTATTGTTTGTTTATTGTCTGTTGTGAGGAGTATATTGGTTTTAGATTTATGGTTCTGTAGTTTTTATTCTTTATGGTAGTTGAACACTTTATTTCAAATTAAGGCTCCTTAAATAATTGCTGTGTAAAGTATTTCCTTTCTAATAGGCATTTATAGCAGGGCAGTAGAATATACCAGAAAGAGCTTTGGTCTGTGTCTCGACAGAGCAGTATTTAAGTTTCATTCCCACTCTCTCCCAGCTCTGAAGTTCAGGGCGAGTTCCTTGCCCTCTTTGTGCCTTACGGTCCCCACCTGTACAATGGGGAGGACGTCAACTCTCTTGTCCTTCTCACACTACGGGGAGCTCGTGGGCAAAACCATAACTCCATGAGTTTGGTGTTCCGCCTTCTGTCCACTTAGCCTGTGCAGCGAACAGAACTCTAAGATGTTTTAGCCCCAAAACCCTATGACTTAAGCTATCATTAATTTTTCTCCTGAAATTGGTTTTGAGATGAAAAGGGGAACTTTTAGGGGGGAAGGGAGATCATGATGCACTGTTGGTCTCGCCTATGGTTTGTGTGTCACCCTTTGTTATCGGAATATTTGCATGGTGCCACGTAGAAAACATGAATGGGCTTGATGACTGCTTTCCAATATGGCATTTTGGAAAAGTGACGATGTCTATCCACAAAACACTGCCATTGAGAATACTAAACAATAAAGATGAGGTAAAGAAGAATGGTAAGAACACTGGTTCTCGCTGGACTTCAGAAAGGAAAGAAAGAACAAGTTTCTGTGTTCTCCGGGAAGACTTCCGGCAAGAGGTGATAATTGACTTAGTGTTTGTAGGGTGAGCGGGTTCTCAACCTTCGGGGAAAAGAGGACTTCCTGTTGTGTGCTTGGCTAGCCTGGTGTAGTGAAGGTGGGGACATGGGCCAAGGCATGGAGTGCGGGAAGACAGGACTCTATTTGGGGGATGAAGGGAGCAAACCAGTTTGCCTTGAAGGAGTAGAAGAAAAGACGGGAAATACAGAAAATGTTGACTTCGAACCATGTACAGCAGTTGACACTGTTGTGAAATGTAATGGATGGTCACATTCGTGTATTAGTATTTAATTATTTTTAAAAGGTTAAACAATTAAAATGTAATGGGGAATGGAGACCTAGGTAGAGGTAAAAAAAACTTTAGAAAAATAGAATACAAAGTGGGGTTTTACATCCGTCAGAGGACATAACTAGTGTGAAGGTAGTTAGTTCCTGGGCTCTCACCTTTCACATACTTTATAAACTTTAAGCTGACATTGATATGCCCAAGAAGATAATGATAATTTAACCCAGAAGAACATTTTTTAATGGACTGTGATGATCATGAGCATTAAAACAATATTTTAAATTTTACTACACATAATATTTTTTTGCAGAGATATATAATGGGGTGCTCTCTAAAAAACTGGTGTGTGGCTAATAATCCCATACCACAGATCTCATATAGTTTGTGGTCTGTTTTGAAAACTCCACCAGGAATTAAAACCACTCAAAGGTAGGTGATTCTTTTCTTAGTGGAATTGTTTTGATTTAGTTTGGCTTTTTGAATGGTCAAGTCAGGCATTGTATTATGCCTAGGTCAGACAAAACTTTGAAGGCATGGATAGCCACCTACCAACTATATGATTGTACATAAACTACTTAACTTCTCTGGCCTCAGTTTTTTCCTAAGTAAATTGGGGATAATAAGACATAACTCAGTTTTGATGTGAGAAGCAAATGAAAGAGACGTTGAGTATTTAGTACAGTCTGAGGAACACACAAGACTCTCATTGTAGATAAATAACTGGAGCTGATTGTAGGTCAATCATCAAGTTTAATGTGACTTTAAAAAGTAGACTCACTTGGAAAATTATCACAGAAAAAGATGAGAAAACTAGTGTTTTTAAAATAAATGAAACATTAGAAATGTTTCAGAAGAGCAAATTACAAACTGATCGCTCTTTGAAATATAAAGAAATAATGCCTCTTAGTTCACCCCTTCTTTTTTAGATTTTTCGTTTATTGTTTATGTCTACCTAAATACCCGCTTACCTACCTACCTATTTATTAATGTGAGAAATACCTGGAAAACATTTATTATTCACTAATAATTATGAAAATGACTAATAAAATAGGGAGGGAAGCTGTTTTGGAGGAATGAATACTACAGACTCTTCTGGTCAATTTTCGTTCATATTAATGCATACAACATTTATCGGAAAGCTGATTGGAGGGATTTGAACTGCTACATGAATAATGTCCACCAAAAATGGTTTCCTCTCAAAAATTATCTGAACTATTTACATATATGCCTTTGATACTGTGCAGATTTGTGCTATAGCAAACAGTTGCTAGCTCTGTCATTGCATAATTTAACCAAGGTTTCAAATGCATGCTGAAAACTTAGTGAAGTAAACTATTTTCTTACCTATTTGTATTATCTTCTCAAACAAAATTCCACCCAAGTGGACAATTATTGATAATTGTCTTAATTTCCTTACAAGTAAATGATAATAATGATAAATTATTATAAAAATGATACAAATAAAAATGATAATAATATCAGTGTTACAGAAATTCTTGACATCTGTGAGAGTTAGTTAGTTGGTTAATATAAGTAAAATTGACCAGAAAACCTGTAACCGAAGAGGAGTCAGAAAAGAAAATGAATGTTTACTCATGAACTATCAAATTCTAAACTTTCATACTCTATCAAAAATAATTTTAACACATCCCAGTGACCCTTTGCAGACTGATGTAGCTTTACGAGTAATTCTTTTAGGAAAGAAAAAATTGCAAATTTAACATTCTTATCAATGCACTAAAAAATCTACTATAGTAGGTTTTGGAGCCTGTGATTAGAACTACCGTACTGTGTGACTTTCCGTAAGCCGAATGTGTATGTTCAATGCTATCATTTATAACAGTTTTTGCAAACGAAAGAAATCTTCACATTCGAAAATTTGGAAAGCAGTTCAGAATCTCAACTTTGGAACATGCCTGTCTTCCTCCTTTCCTGCCTCCCTCATATGCCCTCCGTTTTTTCTCACCGTGGGATGTGCACAGGAGTGAACGGTGAGAAGAGAGTACTATACACAGTTCCCCCAAGGTCTCGTTAAGAAGATGGGACTCCATAGTCAACCATATGGAGTGCTGAAATTTTTGGGAACAAACCAAAATGGTAATCTAAAGTCTTATTTAGGAAATAAAATTTGTGTGACTAGAAATAGACCAAGTCCTAAATATATTCTGGTTTATGTGCATTCTGGTGTAAGGCGCATGCCACTAGTAGGTTTTGAGGTGGTCAGCAAAGGGCAGGCATATTTCCTCCTTAAAAATGTGTCCACCAGTCTGGGAACTGCTTCTACTCTTTTCCATTTTGATAATTTCAAAATGGAATTTTTTCTACCCTACCGACACACCTATACTTACGTATACATATTTTTTAATATTGTCAGTCCCTTTGAGGAACTGAGTGTTCATCCAAAGACAATTTCAATTACGAATTATGACTTCAGAAATCTCACATCTACATTTCAGTTTTTAAAAGTATCATATGAAATAGTCTCTGACATATCTGTCATCTCTCGGGCTTAAACAACTCAAAATAAAACTGTGAACTCGTATTGAGATTTTTATATTTTTTGCCAAATAATCCATGTTGCCCATGATATTGAGCTCTGATGGGGTGGGTCCAGCTCTCTGGACTCCCAGGCATCAATAACTTCCTCACTAATTAGCTGCTTCACCTTAAGGCAAATGATTTAACCAGTCTGAGCTTCACGTCCCTGTTCACAAAGATTTTTGTATTTTGTGAACTCAGAGACTTAGCTCAGAGGTCTCAATTTCCATTTTCATGCAGGTTTAACATGTCATACTCATATTATAGTTTGATCATTTTCCATGTTTTTTTTTTTTTTTATAAACCTGTTATCTTCTTTGTTTGCTACTTTTTATAATTTGGCATATGGTTATTCTTTGTTGCTGGCTGTTTCTTTCTTTCTTTGTTTGTTTTTCCTGGTACATTTCTTGTGTAGTTAATAGAGGAGAACCCACTGGAATGGATTTTTATAAAATAGTGTAAGAAGTATAGATTTTTAAAGCTGTAAGTGATCATAAAAAGCATCCGGCCCGCATGTTAAAAACAAGGAAAGTGACGGCAAGATTGTTTGAGGCCTTGAGTTTGGTTTAGAGGGAGGGTCTGTGAACTCAGAAGTTAGCAGATTGATGACCTTTCGCATTTCTCCAGGAGGTGATTATGGTGCAAGATAGTCCCACCGATTGTAACCCAAAATAAAGGAGTTGATAGAGATGTGGGCTCTGAATTGGTTGGTTTGCATATGAAGGGTAAGCTTTTAGGTGAGTCATTTATTAGCTCTAGGCGTCAGCTAACCCTGGGAAGGGCAGCCCAGCCTCTCCAGTGTCAGCAAGGCCTCAAGATGTCAAAGGACAGAATAAAAGGAATGAAAAGACATGCTTAATACACTCGCTAGGCCTTAGAATTTTTTATTTGAAATAACATAAGTGATTATATTATTACTAATGTAATGTTACTAACAATCCTAATATTATTACTGAAAACAATACTATGGTGTAGTCATCATTTCATTTGATCTCAGTATAATGAGGAATGAAGTATGGATTATTATATTCTTATTACGGATGCAAAATATGAAGACAGAGGTTTACTTGCCAAGTTTACAGTGAGTAACTGTGTCTACACTTGCTCATTGCTCTTCAAAAAAGAGAACAGAATTACGGTGCTTTGGTATATTATGTTATTAAATATTAAATAAATGAAAGGATTTAAGTGCTCTTAAGTATTCTTAATAACAATGTAAAAAGAAATTATTATGCCCATTATATAGGTGAGAAAAATGAGGTTCATAAATGTTAGAAAACTTGTTTCAAGGCTACGTATCTAATAAGTGGCAGAACTGAGATTTAAAATGGCTGAGGTCTGTTGGACCCGAGGTAGCAAATGAATGTTATCTCAAGCATCAGCTTTGAGCAGTATGGAGAAAGGGTCTGAGACTGTGTCCAGGCTCATTGGGAAAGAGTGTCACTTTTCCTTAGTGACCTTCATCACAGGAGTGAGGGGAGGGAGGCGGCACCCAGCCATTTATTTCTCATCTTGATGTGAAATTCTCTTTAAAGTCCCTTTCAACTCCACGAGTCATTTATTCTAGGTAGCCATGGGAAGTGGGACTCTGCATCTCTCTGAAAGCAGAGCCTGAGACAGAGGCGTGTGCGCAAGTAGTTTGAGAATGCGACCCCCGGGAGCTGGAGCAAAGGATGGGGAAGGAGGGAAAGCCATGTTATGGAGGTGGCTGCCACTGGGACTCAGTCTGGGATGGCCTGAGAAGCTTTGTGAAATGAATTGTTACTGGCCACATAGGAGGGTCACAGGGGCAAGGAACATTTATGTGTGGACTCTCAGCCACATTGGAGCGGGGAAGCCCTACGAGTCTTACATCCTCCGTACGGCCAGGTGGCACAAGTGTGGGTGTATTTTTTGGGGGGGAGGATGTCGTTTGAGGTATTCTCAGCCACAGTGTCGAAGAAGCCTAGGGGTAGAAAGCGAGAAGCGAGCAGAGCAGATCGGCGAAGTACCATTAAGATACATTGGGGCAAAACTGGCAGAAGCCTGCACTGAACTTGCTCGGCTCGGTACTGGCTGGTGGGAGCGGCGGGGCCGGAGGATCTTGACGTGGCACCAAAGAGGACATCGAACGGCGTTGGTTCCCATCTCTCCCTCAGGCCCGGGGAGACTCCATGACCCTCGCAGAGGCTTTATTTATGCCAGGAAAGTACTAATGCCAACTCATCTTAAGTGCTTCCTGAACTTTCTCTCTCTTCATTATGTTTTTGATAGATAAATACCCTTCCGTTTATAAGAGAGCAAGTAGTAATCTTATTTTGAGCACTAGTGATCCTATTTTGTTGAATGTCTATTATGGGCTAGACTCCGTAAACCCATGACCTTGGTCACCCTGAACCACACTGTCGTAGAGGAGGTGCCACTGGTCTGCCTTGCACAGGGGAAGCCAAACTGACTGGCCAAACAAGTTTCCAGCTGATTCCTAAGCCCATATTCATTCTGTGATGGGAGAGAGCAGGAAGGAGGCCTTGGCTCTGTTTGACCAGTGCGTGAGCTCCCACCCTGGGGCTCTACCAAATGAACTTATTCTTGGGACACAGGCCCGTCCGTCAGCATCCCCCATGTAAGTTGGCTGGAGACTGGCAGGTTTCTGTGACAAGTGCCAGAAATACTCACTGCGTCTTTGACTCAGAGATATGTTTCTGAGCCGTATCTAAACCGTCTGGAGAAGCGCAAAGTGAAGTCAAAAGTCCCTAGAAACTGTACCTTCTCCCCCTCCCCCGCCCCAGAAGTGCCAGAAGGCCACATTTTTCTCTAGTACTCAGAAACATAAAATTAGAATATCAAAAATTACAAAGAAAATTAGTGTCAGCCTCTCCGAATGTCAGTTTTGTCATTTATGGAATAAGGATGTGGGTTTCGTGACCCCTAGGGTCCCTTCCAAGCTGAGTGTTGTGAGTCTGAGGCTCCACTGAAGTGGACGTGCAGAAGCCAGAGGGCAGGGGCGTGGTTTCAACATTGCCGTTTCCCCAGTGTTTAGCACATGGTAAATCCCCCTGTGTTTACCCCATGTCGGGGCGCGCACAGCTGACGGTCCCTTTTCTGCTGTCCTTTCCTCCTCTCTCTGACAGTCCTTCATCCTGTCCGACGAGCCCCCAGAAATTCTGCTTCCAAAACATTCCCCGTGCTTAAAAGATGGTTTGAAATTTAGTTATAGTTTAATATGAAGGTTTACGAGGCAATGTATTATCTCTTTCAACTATATTTGGAAAGTAAGAATTGTACCTAATTGTGAAATTAAAGGAATTTTGTCCATCAGCCAGTTTCATTTCCAAAGGGCAGGGATTCTTCTGAGGCTCTAAAATCATCCCTTGGGCCTACAACCCAAATCGTAGACCAGGAAAGGGCAAGGTGGGGGCGTGAGATGAGGAAAGGAGTGAGAGTTGGACATGCAGTGACCACAGGGCATCGCCGGGGAGTCAGACAGCCCTTCCTCTGGCCGCTCCTGCAAACCCAGCAGCTAGAGAGCACGCGGGGTGGGTGAAGGATGCGAGTGTTTGAGGCGGGAGTCTGCCCCGGCTCCAGCCCTACCCCTGAGTCTCTTTTCATGTGGTGTGTGAGCTGGGGATGGTTTTTGCAGGTGAATATTTGCAACCGATTTGGTGATTAGGAACACGAACTTTGAACTTTAATTAAGTGAAATGTTAACTCTACCTCTGAGCCCCACAAAAGAATTCCATTCATTTCATTAGTAGGCATGTGTTATTATTTTTTTTAAAGCTGCACTTGGTTATTATTATATTTTAAATTTCATCAGTGGGAAGTACATGAAAATTTTGTTCCCTCTCGTTAAATAAGTATGTATGTAATATCATTGATTTTGCCTCTTGGTCCACAGAGCTTAAAATATTTACTCTCCAACTCTTTACAGAAAATATTTGCTAACCCCTCATCAAGAGGAAAAGAAACCCGACCGTAGGGAGATTCATAGGGCTGTGGGAGAGGATAAAAGGGAAACGGGAGGGGTGGGGGATGTCACAGATAAAATGGAAGATGTTCTCTCTAATCGTGTGAAGATGAGCTTACGTGGAGTCTTTAAGGACGAGCTAGCTTCTCCCTACCCCAGCGGAAGTCTCTCTCCCGTGTTGAAACACACACGGCACAACCACACACGGATGCGTGCGCACACCCGCAGTTGGCCTGCCATGAGGACACTGTGACCCTGAGCCCAAGTCACACTCTGCCGCGAGCTTACCCTGGGGTTTGGCGAGTTGCTTCCCCCCACCGGCCTCACCGCCATTTGCCCACAGTTGCCAGGAGAACTTTTATCGTGAAAGCCGGGGGGTTATCACACTTCTCAGTCTCCTTAAAACCTCATCTCTGGTTGCCACAGTGCTGCTCTCACGACCCTTCACTTTGGTTCCGGAATCTTCTTCGTAAATGCGGGCTGTGGCCAGTGTTCTGTCCTCAGCTCTCTGCCCGTCTTTCTTTACACTTTCCCTCCAAGTTCTCACTCCTTCCCAATCTGAGCACGTCGCTACTTTCCATTGCCCTGACGGGTCAGACCACACCGTCTGCGCCATACGAGGCGTTTCTACCTGCATCTCTCTCCCGCATCCCTGACAGATGCACGCTTCCTCTGTCGTGCTTAGCCATGCTCATTGCTGCTCCCCCTTGATTCCAGGGCTCGCTCCGCTTGCCTGCTTCGTCTGCCGAACCCTGTCTGCCCTCCTTCCGCCTTCGCTGGACTGACTTCTAGTCCTTCACGTCCCCATCTGCCTTGATCCCTGCCTGTCAAACCACTTACGACGAGTATTTAAACATGGTTTTAAATGTAAAATACATCAGATTATCTCTTTGAACACTTCGAATGAGTGTCAGGACAGTCGCCAACACCAATGCCAAGACTTTCCCAATTGCCGAGACTTTGTGCAGACCTTAAAAAAAAAATGAAATTGATCAATGTCGCGCCTCAAGTCAGCACCAATATTCCAATACTAAAAATCTTTCAGTAATAAAAAAAGAGAGGCTGCACTTTTTGGACAGGCTTTTTATAACTTAATCAAATCATGCATGTCACTCCCCCGCTTCGGACTCCGCATGGCTTCTTGTTTTTCTCAGAAGAGCGAGCACACCCTAGCTGGGGCGGCGAGGCCCTGGCGAAGCCTCCTCCCGTCCCCTGCCCCCCGTGCACGGGGCACCAGCCAGCTGGCCTCTTCGTTCCCCGGGCATGCCGTGCCGGTTCCCCTTTGCACCCATGCACTTTCGGCTGGAGTTCAGTCCCCACATTTCTATGACACACTTGTTTATCGTCCAAGGTGCAGCTTGGGTGCCGTCCATCCCCTAGATGGCCTTTCCTCACCCCTCTTTCTAAATCTATTCTGTTGCTCTCAGATGAACCCATTTCTTTTTGTTTGTAGATTTCTCACAGTCTGTAACTTTCTGGCTCGTGTATTCTCGTTTGTTTACAATGACTGGATTGTAATTTTCAGGAGAGCAGAGGTCTTATCTACATTTGCTATTACAAGGTCCCCCTCGGTTGTCCGGCCACATATGCATCCCTTTAGCATGTCAGTCCACAGGTCTGATTTATTCTCTGCTGGAAATGTGTTGCTTTTCCCTCAATGTGAATGTTATTCTTTGGCGTGACAGGGTTACACGTTTGAGTTTCAAAGAAATTCTGCATGCATCTTTAATATAGCGAGGAAGGTTTGTTTGCAAAGTGATGGGAGCTGATGCAATGCGAAATATTAGCACAGCCCTTCAGATTTCAACAAAGCAAAACAATTATTTTGCAATCTTTCGGTAAATTAAAATAAAAAATAACCTAGATAGTAGATATTTGGCATTGTGTTTTTTTTTGTTTTGAAAAATTAGTATACTAGTTTTTGAGAAATTCTTTTCAAATTTGAGTTCATCATCTTCATTTTTAAAAGATGGTTAACCATTTAAAGAGAATTATTGATTCTAGTATATTCTAAACCAGTCTCCTTTTAAATCTTCAGTAGAAAATAAGAATTCAAACACTAGAAGACCTTAGTAATTCATATTTAACCTTTACTTTTTGTACACTATAAACTTTTCCAGATTATTAATCATGTAAGTTACTATCTGTAGGTTCTCTCGAGTTTCATCTCATCCCTCAAACATGTAACAGAAGTAATCTATGCATAGTGAATTTACCAAAGCTTTCATAATCCCTGACAAGAAAACCTAAATCAGGGTATTCCATAAGAAGACATTGGTAGATACCATTCAAGTGTAGAAATTTCTCAGATTTTACTTTCTTCATATATTGCAAGAAAAATTATAACAAAAGTTTTATATATGTATGTATGTGTGTGTGTGTATATATATATATATATATATATATATATATATATATAGTCAAGGTTTCAGACTGAAATATATATAGACTTACATATATAGAAAAAAGACATGAGATTTTGCAGTTTCCCTTCAAATACTGTAATGTATAATTTCACACGGAGAACATTGGAAAAAAATATTCTCTCCTTGAGTTCCATTCTGTATCTCTTACCACCTACCTCAGCTCTACATAATATCCCATATGTCTTTGCTTATTACCAGCATATTTTAAAGTCATTAGAACTCTGTGGGTGGCAGAGATACATTGGAGAACAGTTCATAATTGATATGAACCCCTTGAGGGAACTTTAGAATTGATCTTAATATATACATATACATGCATGCATGCACACACACATGCACACACACCGCATACCTCCCCCCACACACAATTCATTTTAACAGAAAGTTGGACATGACTTTTAATTATGAAAACATATTCCAAAATACATAGCCCTGCCCGTAAGTAAACGTTGTTTACTTAGTTTTGACATAATCTCCACTGGGTACTATTCATGATCTAACTAGAGCTAGATTTGCTTACCGATTTGCTTACAGGACCTGGAACCTCATACATAGATTTTTTTTTTTCCAGTGTACATCATGGATCAGGTAGTGGCATCTGCTGGCAATGAGTGATATTGCTTTCTAATTCTATAGGCGGCCTGGCTTTTCTTAACAGTACATCCCTGGAAAGCGGATCACAGTGTTGTATTTTTAGAACAAACATATACCTGAAAAGATAAACAACAAAACAGAATGGCGATGACAGCTTACCTATTGGCCAGCATGTGACCTGTGGAAGGAAGAAAATGAGCGTCCATTGGGAACACAGTGTGCCTGTGTGGCGGTATGTTCTTGCACGTGCCATCGGAGAGGCTAAGAAACGCGTCCAGGTTCACAAGCTGGGAAAGGCAGGAGTCAAGTAAAATCCGATCCTGTGGTAGAGGGTTAGGATGACCCAGTTTTTGAGGCAAAATAGAAAAGGCTGCTCAGAGGAGGACTTGGGTGGCAGTTAACACTGCCACATACCGCCAGTTGTAGTGTGTGCTGCTTCGGTTTTTCTGTAAAACGATTTTCCAGTACGCATTGAAATCCCTAAAAATGTGCCTGCCGTTTGACGAAGCAATTCCAATTTCGGTCATGTATCCTTGGGAAATAATTACAGAGGTGCTTGAAGACTTATTAGGATATATCGTTATTGCATCTCTATGCATGTGTACTATATATTACAGCATTTACTATAATTCATGAGAAATGAATTATCTAAATAACAACCAATAACAAAATTATTCACATAGATTATAGTATATTCCTATAAAGAAATTATGTTCATCCATTAAAATAGTTTCATAACAATATTTATTGACACTAAAAAATGGTTTTCGATGCTGGTTATTGATACCGTATGATGCCATTCTTCAAGTAAAACTCTATGTTGTGTGGCTTTATGAAGAAGATATACCAAAATACCAATAGCAGTTTTCTCTGAGAGATAAGATGACAGCACATTTATTTTCATCTTTCCCTCATCTCTATTTTATAATTTTTCTTCAAGGAAAACACATTATTTTTAAAATTTAAAACAGTTTACATCTTAAGGAAAGAATTAAGAATAAAGTAACAAGAAGCAACTCTGGGGCCCAGGATACAGAAAGACCCAACGGGCATAGAACCTGGAGGGGGACGAGTCCCTCCAGTGGGCAGTTAATGGGAAGTGACATTAAACAGCAAGAATGTCTGGCGTTGCCCTAGAGACGGTATTCTGGTGTGTTGTACAGGGAGGGGCAAGAGGCACCTGTGCAGGTGCATAGGCGGCGTCAAAGATGGCAGCCATAGCGCTAAAGAGAAGCCAGGCGCCTTGATATATAAATAACATTTGTCCCAGAGAAATTGGGAAACCAAGAGGAGAACAAAAGACAGGAATTAGAGTCAGCTGGGGGAGCGGGTGTCAACGCAGGGCAGAGAGAGAAGCAAGTCCAACCCAGTATGAAGTTATCGAACAGCTGTCCCTCCTAGGGACAGTGCTTCACCTTTCCCCTGGATAACACCCCACACAAGCTTTGTTCCCTCTCCTGCCGCTACATTGAAGATGTAGAGACTCATCTGTCTGCAGGTTAGACGAAGCCTAATATCTAATGGACTAAAGATTGCCTAAGGCTACTGATGTGCTTGGACCGAATTGGGAAACATACAAATAAAACGAAACCAACAGATGGAACCAATATATATTTTTTTCTCAGTTATTTTTTCCCTAGGAAGCAAAGGTGATTAAATCCATTCCTTTGACCTCAAACAACCCCCTAAATTGAGATTGTTTGTAACATCTAGATGTTTTCAACCTTGCAAGAGCTTTCGATTTTAAAGTTTTGGAGACAAAAAGATCACTGGACTCCGGTCAGGAGGCTGAGATCCCGTTTGGCTGCCATGCCTGACTGAGGATGTCACTTCAACTTTTTAGATCTCAGTCTCTTCATCTGTAAAGTGAGGTTAAATGAGATAAAGGTGGAGGATCCTTTCAGCCCTGAAGCTCCAGGATCCTCTGGACCTGAAACTTCACTCTTATTTTCATAACCATATTATCTCTCGTGACTATGCACCCTGGCTCCCAAATACAAGAGCCACGAGAGGGAAAATTGATCACAGTAGGTCAGATTGAGGGAAGAGCTGGCTCTTTTCTCTTTATCTGGAGTCTTCTTACAGACTGACAGACTGCCTAAAAGGAGCATTTTAGCATTTTTTTATTCATCTACTCGTTGATTCAAGAAACCAGTTGAACGCCCACTTTTGTCCCCGATATTGTGCTGAGTCTTAGGTAAACAGAATTTTAAAAGGTTCCTCTCCTGATGTCAGGAAACTTCCTGTGTTGGGAAGGCTTTTCAATTCTTTTACTATATATTCTGAACTTCCTTCCTCTTCTCTGACCCCTTCCACTCACACTACTTCTAAGAAATACTATGATGGAAGTTGATTGAATATATATGGATAGTATGGAGGTAGAGAAATACTAAAACCACTGGTCTGGTACAGGAGACAGACTCATATATAGGCAATTACAAACTGCCATCATCTGATCTATGACAGAGTGTTATTCTTTGGGGCATAGGAATATAGCCACATGAGCATACCTGACCCCATGTTTCTTATCCCGTTTCCAGGAGTTTCTCACATACCTAGCTTTAGTGCTCAATCAACGAGTATTATAAATCTATTTAATAAATTACACTAAAGTTCATCTAATTTCTTTCTGTTCCCACTGCTTCTTCCTCAATCCAGTTTTTCATCTTCATTTACCTGGATTATTATAGCACCTCCTAACTCATCTCCCTGTCCCCTTGGAGTCCATTTTTCGCATTATAAGAGTGATCTTTCTAAAACACAACTTTGAGGACGTCTCTCTCCTGCTGTTATACGTTTAAAGTCTAAACCCTCAGTGCAAGTTGGGGTTCCTTCTCTGCGCATTTATCTCTGTGTATCATTCAGTGTTGTGACTGCCTGCATAGTTAGCTTTCTCCTGGACTACACAGAAAGCTCTCTGTAGACGACCTAATTCATCAGTAAATGAATGAGCTTAGTATTGTGTCTGGCACAGAGTAAGTGCTTAACAGTGTTTTTTAGATTAACGTAGGACATCAGGGTGGAGGCCATCTTTAACTGAAGTCATGGGTAGCAGGTGCTCAGTAAGGGTTTTGTTGAGTGAGTAGAGAGAAAACAAAGGTTAGGAGGCTAAGAACGGACACAGTAGGCTAAGATCTCTGAGGAACACTGACATGTCACTGGACAGTGGAGAAAGGTAGATATGTGAGAGTGATTGCAAAGGTAGGAGGAAAGCTAGGAGAGACTGTGGGAAGGGTGCCAAGAAGCAGAGAATCTCAACAAATGCTTCTTTGTGTCCCCAGAGCCCAGCACAGGGCCAGATGAATGAATGGTGGTCCGCAGATGCAGATTCTGCAGCAAAGTTGCATACCACAGAGACGGAGAGGTGGTCATCAGGTTTGGCAATGAGGAGATCTTTGGTAATCAGCTGGGTGGTAATTAGTAGTGGAACATTTGGTGCAGAAGCCCAGGGCGGGAATGGAGGTGAGGAAGGAGAAGTGGCAAGTATAGGCCACTCTTAGAAGGAAAGAGAAGGAGACACGTTGGGCAATCATTGAAGTGTGACTGGAGGAGAGGGGAGTTTCTGTTTGCTTGTATTTAAAGGTGAAAGATGTATAAAGACATATGTTCATCAAGGAGGAAACCTCCACCTCCCATCCTTCTGCTCGCCCGCAGGCATAGGCCCTTGAAGATGCGTTGGTCCTGGGCGAAGGCTGCCGACTGGGTGGGTGGATTGTGAGTTCAGGGAACACCATGTTTTCTGGGCAACACCAAGGAGTCGAGGAGGCAGAGGTGAGAGCTGCCTCATCATAGAAACATGTCGTAGTCCCCAGAAGAGGAGTCTTTTTGAAAAGGGGCAAGCACAGGTCCTGCAGTGGTGAGGCTGCTGCTTCTGGTGCAAAGGGCAAAGGGTCACGGGTCAGCCGTGACCTTATTTTTTCCCTTTTCAAAAATTCAGCTTCGCCCATTGGGTGACTTAATACTTTCTCCTGTTCTATATTTTCTTCATATTTCTCTATTAATGACAATAATGATAATGGAATTAATGATAATAATGATAAGCCAAGTACCATGTCAAGTGCTTTTATAAGCAGTGTCTAGTTTAATCCAGCTAATAACTTGAAGATATTGGTAAAATTGTTATCCCCCTTTTATAGATCAGTAAAACTAGTTGAATAGATATTTTCTAATAATATATAATAAAGTCAATGACAGAATTGTGTTTATAAACTTTTTTGTACTCAAATTTTAGGAATAAAGCCTTTTATAAAGTGAGGGTATACAATATTGAAGATTTGTAAATGTAATTTGGGGTTAAATACATTCCACAAAAGGCAGTTGATAACAAGAGTATGTCAAAGTGTCCTTTTAATCTCTTTTGTGTCCTTAGAGAGTTATGGTATAAACAAATGGTATTTAGAAAAAAATATATCGCATTATTGTGTTGGGTACCTTTACCAAAATTTTATATCTTGAGTCACGAAAAAATTAATTTGTAAATTGTTTACTATCCTGTTTCTAATAATTTCTTTTTGAAATTAAAATATTTCTCCTGGCCAATAGGTAAAAATATTCTCGTTCTTAATGCTTACTATAAAAATGAAGAAGTAAATGATATTGGGATCATACCTCACGTATAAAACGTAGTTACTATTTCTTTTAAAGCACCAAAATACGAATGCATTTAGGATCAATACTTGAGTCTTCACAGCCATTGCAACCAACTGCATTCACAATATATTTTAATATATGCTATAAATGAGAGATGATAACACACAAGAATAACAGTGTCTCTTGTGTTATTCCCTGTGCAGTTCTCAGAATTGATTTTTCCCGTGATAAAACAAAACCAGAAGGAAAAAAAAATGCATGTTCTTAAAGTAACCTTAAAGGCCTACTTTTAAATAGACAACAGAAGCTAGGAACATCAACGCTGGGGGATCTTAGCTGCATTATTAATCTACCTTTTTATGTTGCAGAATTACGACACACAACATACATGAGAATCTACACTGCAGTTTTAACAAAAGACCTGGCCTAGACTGACTTAAAAGGATTTTATTCTCACCTCCTAAATACCTACTCCTTTCTTTTTAATTCAACTGAGATTCATCAAGAGGTTTTAAATATATTTGAAATTTTAGGTGGTGAGAAATACTCCTTAATATCGAATAGATTAAAAACTATGCGTTGAATGGTTGACTCTGGGGCTTTCACGAAACTGGCCATGAATGCTGAAACCATCTGTTTTTCTGGACGTTGTCAGGGTGAGTGTGGCGGAGGCAGCTGTTTGAAAAGGGACGCTTTGGATGATGAACCAGCCCATTGTTTCTAAGCAATTCGCTTGCATTCAGAGGCTCTACCCAAGCGTACTATAGAGTAATCAAAATCAAACTATTGTTTGTACCAATCATATTGATCTGAAAAGAACGTGGTGGGATGACCCCATTGTAGATGCAAATAGTTGTTCTGAGCAGCTGTATGCTCGCCAATATGTACCTCAGTAGGAAACAGTCTTGGAAGCTAGAGGGCTCTCTGCACCCTACTGGGTGAGGAAAAAAGATTATACCAGATTGAGCTGCAGTTTAAAGGGACTGGGGGGAATGAAGACACAGGACTGTTAGTATCAGTGGTAATTGTCTCTCAGGAAAAAACTGTCGACATTAACTCCATGGTGGTGAAGCTCTCTTTATATTTAAGCTTTCTGCAAACTAGAAATCGAGGGTCTTCATAAATTAGGTAACGACTTAAGACTAGCACAAAAAGTGATTTGCTTTGGTTGCAAATGCCAAGTCCTGACTAGTTTTGCAAAATAGAAAATGCACAATCTTGCCTTTTCTGGAATTATTCATATACTGTTTAAAGTTTTATAATTTATTTACAACTCAGAAACACGTAGCGACAATATCGATACTGCAATATTTGCATGAATATTAAAAAGGACATTTTTGTCTATGCAGAGAGCAAATGGAAGCGCACAGAATTCAAATAATACTGTTCAGTTTTTTAATATAACCTGAACGCTATCTTTTATCCATTAACATTTAAGCTTTTTGGTTGTCCTTGTCACTTCATTGCATGCATGCTAATATCTTCTCATATAAAATTTAATCTGTTGAACTAAATGAAGGAATTAGTATCTGAAAGACATCTTTCATTAAGCAATTAACGAATCTCTCCAACAAATCTATGAAAGCATATGTGTTTATATTTAATAATTATTTGTATGATCAGCCAGTTATAACACATGCATACATTGCATTTTAGTCGTGGTATTACTATACCTAAACTTACTGTCATTGTATTGTAGAGTCCTGATAAAATGTGCTTAAAACTGGTTATTTGCTAAAGAAAATATACATCTACAGTTGATCAACTTTCAAAATGTCTCCGTGGTTCGATATAGAGCAGTGATAGGTCCCTCAAACACGGCTCTTTGGTCGTGAATGCAGCTTTGCGTTATATTGCAGTGAAAACCAGAAATAACAGGGTAGAATTAAGACAATTCACAGGTTTGTGGATTATGTTTAAAAGAAGGCTCACCACCACATGTGCCAACCAACTTTTGTTGTCAAATATAGGGGCCATGATAAGACTTGAATTTGAGTCTTCCTTAAGAAAATGAAAAAAATATATATATCGTATCTGAGTTATCCACAATTTTCATAGCTTAAATAGTTATTTCTGTGCAACACTTTAATTAGCAGCCTACTCTGAATATATTTGGCTGTCCTGGTGTGTTTGGCGTGGGGTGGAGCCTATGAAACATTCTATCATGGCAAATTTAGTCCATCACTAGGTCGGTGGGCCTATGTCATGTGAAAGAAAAATGCTAAAATTTATTCTTCAATTAAATCTCTAATTTTTACTTGAATTATATGTCTGGATAGAATGGCTATGAATTATCTGAAAATAAACTTCATGGGCTCAAACTTCTTAAATGTTTTATATATACCGTTAATTGACATAGACAATATTTATTATTCTAATACCATTGATTTCCTCTCTACTTTTAAGAGAATGAGACTAATTATGTAATTTAAAAAAAAACATAAAAGATTTATTCCAAAAGCAATTTTTACATTATGTTTCTAGTATAAGTAAACATTTGGTCAAATTCACATGCCTATCTGTATAAATAACTATAGCTATGGTAAGTGATATTCTGAATGATGACCCTGAGGTGCCATAATGACATGTCAGCCACCAAAGAATAGTTGATGTTCATATTAACTGTGCTTCAAAATAGGTCCTTATTATTGGATTTTTCTATGTGCCCATGGGGAAGATCAGTTTCTTTATATGGAAAGAAACAATTTACTGATCCAAACTAATAAAATGAAGAAGATATTAGGATGTGTTATGCAACTTGAATTAGCTGCCCCAAAGTTCATATGTTGAAGCCCAAACACCCGGCACCTGAGAATGTGATAATTTTTGGAGATAGAGCCTTTAAAGAGGAAATTAAGGTCATGTGGGTGGACCCTGATCCAATCTGAGTGGTGTCCTCATAGGAAAAAGAGTTTGGACGCACAAAGGGATGCATATGCACAGAGCAAAGACACAGTGAAAAGGGGGCCATCTGCAAGCCAGGGAGAGAGGCCTTAGAAGAAACCATGCCTCGTGACACCTTTGAGGTAGGGGGTTTGTATTTTAGTACAGATGAGGAAGCAGAGGCTGAAAGAGGTTCAGGTTTGCCCAGGGCCCCACAAACTAACTACTGGGAGACTAGGTTTTGCACCTAGTCTGAGTGTCTGAGTGTCTCCACAGCCTTTTTAACCACCATGCTGCCCTCTGTCTCAAGCATATAAAGAAATATATCAATACCATTTAGAAAGAATTGCAACATAAATGTAGAACTATAAAAACTCAAAATTTTTGATCCTCATTAATAGAAAAGCTAGTCAACAAAAATGGTCTATTACCCAGAAACTTTGTTAATAGAGGTTAATATTACATATTAAATATCTTACTTTTGGTAATTTATTTCTGTGAGTGAATTGATTAGAAAAACTTCACTTGTATTCTACAGTATGTAAATCTTCATGTTCATGATGAATTAAATTTCTCCAGAGATGCTAACAGAAAGAGTTTTAGTTTGTCAGAAAAAGGTATTATGGATAGATTATTATGAAATAAATAGTATAGGAAATTAATAACATTACTTTTTAATGTACTGACTATGTTCATAGGAAGTTCAACTTCTTTATATGGAAAGAAATAATTTACTGCTCCAAGCCGGAAAAAAAAGAAGGAAAATATGTTATTATTCACAGGCCATGCCATTTACTGTTTTTCTTTTTTATTGAACTGAACTGTATGACTCAGGTTGCGGTTAGAAGTTGAAGCTGAGAAAACAGTAGAACAACCTACTTGAAATTTGCTCTTATATCTTCGTTGAGGGGCACTATTTATGAAAAAAAACTATGGACGTGATGACTCATCTTCTTTTTTGTTCTCTTTTCCCCTGTCATCACTTGATACCTTTATACTTGACAAAAAAAGAAAACCATTCAGAAAACTTACATAGACCTGCTTTTAATTTTTCAAACATGTAAAGAATACTTACTTTATGTTATATAAAAGTGTCTATTCAATTGAAGTTTTGAGACAGATCAAGGAAATGAGAAAGGATACACTACTCACTCATCAGTAAACAGAACATTAAAAATAATACCAACAGCATTTCAAAACAAGTAGCCAAAGCTGGGTCCGCCTCGTCCATTCTGGTGGAATTTGATCATGAAGTTGGCTTTTCCTAAATGATCTGCTTCTGGGATTTAAAAGAAAGAAAGAAAAAAAAAGAGTTCTGGAAATTCCACATCACTCCATAGAGTGTTATGCCAGTTGTCCAAGTGATGTCAACTTGGAAGCTTGAACCCATATTCTAATAAGTGAAATACCCATAGTTAAGAGTATCTGGCACTTTCTATCCCAGTTCTGAGTTTGTCCTTTGTTGAGGACACACTTTCTAGGCTGTGGCTTACAGCAGAGCCTTCAGGCACACAGGAGAAGGAAGCAGAAACCATCTGCTGCTGATAGTATCATATGGCTGTGGTTAATGATTACAGTACTCAGTATAACATTAGAAGGTAGGAGAGTGAAATTTTCTGTTAGAGTATAAAACATAACTTTTATAAGGATGTGATTGTGTTTCTCCTGAGGGAAAGAACAGTAATGGCATTGACAAATACTACCCTTGAGATGTATTTATATTAATATTTTACTATATAAAGTTAACCTACAGGGCAGTTTTTCTTTTTCGATTTGACAACTCTTTCTCTGCAGCTCTTACAACTCATTAGTGTTGAACCAGATAAGAAATACAGAGCCTACTAAACAAACCTAATTACTTCTAGCATTCTTCTTTTTACAAGGTGAAAGAACAAATCTTTGTGATTGCCCAGGAGCCTTCTGGGAAACCAGAGATAGCTTTAGTTGAACACATAATTTTCTAGTTTTCATCATCATAGATTTTGTATGGGAATAATGATAACCTATCTGACAAATAAATCAATATTAGAAGTTTAGAAGGTTTATATTAATTCACCTCTTTGTTGGTATCTACAAAATAGATTGCTGGAATTTTAATTGGGATTATACTGAATCTATAGATCACATTGGAAAGAATTGATGCCTTAACAATATTGAATCTTCTAATCCATGAACATGGAATATCTCTCCACTTATTTAAATCTGTAATTTCTTTTATGAGAGTTTTATAGTTTTCTGTATATAGATTCTGTATATATTTTATTTGATGTATACCTAATATTTCATTTTTTGGTATTCTTGTAAATAATGTATTTTTCATTTCAAATTCCCATTTTCAATGCTGGTATATAGGAAAGCAATTGACTTTTGCATATTAATTTCACATCATATAACATTGCTATAATTTATTATTAGTTCAAGAATTTTTGCTTGATTTTCTGGAATCCATACATGGAAAATCATGCCATCTGCAAATAAGGACAGTTTTATTTCTGCTTCTTCTCTGACTCTTGCAATATATAAACCTCTTATTTTCTTTTATTGTCTTCATAGACTCATTAGGATTTCCCTTATGCTGTTATATAAGTGTAGAGAGAGAGGGGACATCCTTTCCTTGTTCTATCATAAAGGATCTCTAGTTTCCTGAGAGTGTTTATCATCATGGATGTTGTATTTCATCAAATTCTTTTTCTCCATCCATTAATATTATCATATGACTTTTCTTCTTTAGCTTGTTGATGTGGTGGATTACATTAATTGATTTCCAAATGTTAAACCAGACCTGCAAACCTGGAATAATTCCCACGATGTCTAATTAATTCTATTTATACATTGTTGGATTTGATTTCCTAATATTTTGTTAAGGATTTTTGCATATATGTTCAAAAAGACATATTGATCTGTAATTTTCCTTTCTCGCAATGTATTTCTCTGGTTTTGGTATTAGAATAAGACTGACCTCATAGGATGAGTAGGAAGGATTCTGGAAGATTTGCGGAGAATCGGGGTCCTTTTCTCCTTAAATGTTTGGAAGAATTCACCAAGGATATCATCTGGGCCTGGTGCTTTCTTTTTGGGAGGTTATTAATTATTGATTGTATTTCCTTAATAGATACAGGCTTATTCAAATTATCACATTTTTCTTTTACGAGATGTAGTAGTTTCTCTCAAGGAATTGGTTCATTTCATCTAAGTTGTGAAACTTGTAGGCATACAGTTGTTCATAGTATTCTTCTATTATCCTTTTAATGTCCGTGGGGTCCATACTGATAACCCAGCTTTCAATTCTGATATTGGTAAATTGTGACTTTTCTCTGTTTTTTGTGGTTAGCCTGGCTAGAGTTTTATCAATATTATTGATATTTTCAATGTACCAGTGTTTGGTTTTGTTGATTTTCTGTGATTTTTCCCCTCTATTTTTAATTAATTTATGCTGCAAATTGAATTATGTCTTTTCTTCTGCTTGCTTGATTCTTAAGTTTCTCTTCTTTAATTTCTTGAGGTAGAATTCTAGATTATTGATCTGTGTTTCTTTATGATGTGTGTCGAATGCTGTAAACTTCCCTCTAACCACTACTTTTGTTGTATCCCAACAGTCTCGGTAAATTGTATTTTCATTTTAACTCAGTTCAAAATATTTGTAGTTTATCTCAGGACTTCCTCGATCCACATGTTATATATGACTCATGTAGTATAGAAATATGTTAAGTCACAAATATGTTGAGACTGTCTGGCCATCTTTCTGTTAACTCTTTTCTAACCTAATTCCATTGCGATCTGAGAACATACTTTGTATAATTTCTTAACTTTTGCTTAAGGTGTGTTTTATGGCCCAGAATGTGGTCTGTCTTGGTAAATGTTCCATGTAAGCTGGAGAAGAATGCTTAATTTGCTGGTGCTCCTTCTCCAGAGTTTTTTATTTCTCTAGGTAGATCCAAGTTTTGATCTATGTCATTTTCCTTCTCCCTGAAACACTTTTTTCTTTCTTCTTCTTTTTTTTTTTTTTTTTAACGTTTCTTATAGGGCAAGTCGGCCGGTGATGAATTCCCTCGGTTTTTGTTTGTCTGAGAAAATCTTTATATTTCCTTCACTTTTGAAGGATAATTTTGAAGGATAATATACAATTCTAAGTTGTTTATTTCAACAGTAAATATTTCGATTTATTCTCTTTTTGTTTGCATGAGGAGAAGTCTGCTGTAACTCTTATCCTTGTTTCTCTTTGGGTAAAAGTTTTTTCCCCCCCTCTGATTTCTTTCAGGATTTTCTCTTTTTCTTTCTCTTTCTCTTTGGTTTTCTGCAGTTAGAATATGATCCTACCAGGTGTGGATTTCAGGATAACTGCTAGATGCTCTTTGAGTTTCCTGAATCTGTGGTTTGATGTTTGTCATTAATTTTAAAAATTCTTAGTCATTATTACATCAAATATTTTTCTGCTTCATTCTTTTTTCTTGTATTCCAATTATACATATGTTACATGTTTTAAAACTGTTTCACAGTTTTGGGATGCCCTGTTCTGTTTTTTGTTTTTTATTTTCCTTCTTTTCTTTTGCATTTCAGTTGGTAAGTTCCATTAAACTACCTTTAAGCTTACTGATTCCTTCCTTGGCTTTGTCTAATTTACAGATGAGCCCATCAAGAGCATTCTTTATTTCTGTTGCACTGTTATTTGATTTCTAGTATTTCCTTTTGATTCCTTCTTAGAGTTTTCATCTCTGTCTACATCGCACACTGGTTCTTGCATCACGGGTACTTTTTCCATTGGAGCCATTGATATAGTCATCAAAGTTCTTTTAAATTCCCTGCCTTATAATTCCACAGTCAGTGTTGTATTAGAGTCTGGTTCTGATGCTCGCTTTGTCTGTTCAGATTGTTTTCCCCATTGATTATTAAGATCAGTTTCAGCTTTTATAGTTATTTTATGGTTCTACACTACTGTGAAAAGTGAGGGCTGCCTCTGTGTGTGTGTGTGTGTGTGTGTGTGTGTGTGTGTGTGTACATATTCTAGTCAATACTTAGCATAGGAAGCCTGTGTTAACGTTTTCACTTTGCTTTGATGTGCCAAATAACATAAAACCATCTGAACATGTGTCTTTAAATTGGCTGTTGTCTTTCAGCTTCTCTTTGATTTGGTTGTGGAGTTCTTTCCTCAGTCTCAGACTGTTATTGAGCGAGAATTCGTTTTGTGAAATTTTCTCTCTTAAACCTTTTCCATAATTGCATTATGAAGAATTTAGAAAATAGCAGAAATTCCCTAAACATTTTAAAATTTAATTTCAGTTGTTTTCCTGAAATTTTTTTTTTAAAGTATGTGATAATTTCCTGGAGATTTTCTTAATGATAGTAATAATTATAAAAATAGCATATAACATTTACTGAATCTTTAGTATGTATCAGCTTCTTTGCAGATTACTTCATATATGTTATAAGAGAATATGATGCTTTTCTTCTACTCGACAAATATAATAACTTAAAATTTGACTGTATTCAGAAGAGAAAAAGTTTTTCCCACATCAGTATTATTGAGGTAAATTCTATCTTAGACTTTTTCTCAGCTGAGGCAAGAGGCTAGCAGAGTATAGGGAAGGACCTTTATAGAGTCCAGGCACTTCTTGCTTGCTGCATGAAACCAAGTGGCTCCCGTGGCCTGAGATTCGTCCTCTGTAGCTGCAGGTGCTGGCTGCTGAAAGCACCAAGAGAATCTAAAAGTTGCTTTTACACTATACATAGTAATAATATACTTGATAACTCGGTCCTATGATATAAAAGCTTAAGCCTGGCCCTGGTTTAGAAAAGGAACCAGCCTACTGCCTGGAGATACTAGCAATGCAGGATAATTATTCTCTCCAAGTCCTCCCATAGAAAACTCAATGACCTGTGTTTACTTCTTTCTGGCATTATAAAAATTATGTATCCTTTAATGTGCAGAGACAGTTCCTTGGGGACGAAGAGTTATGCATGCTCATTAACAGAAGAATATGCACCACAGCAGGTACCGCGTGCTAAACCCAAGACTTATAGCCCCATTGTCCACATGAGTGGCAAGCATAACTTCTCCATTTTGGTGGCAAATGAGAGGATGAAGAGATGATAACGAAAGAGGATAATTTAAATGTTCTTGCTCTGTACCTCGATTAAATATTCAGATATATTTCACATTAACCATGCTTCTTCAAAGAGTGGACTCCACGTGTGATTAAAGCATTACTTTTTTGCTTAATTTCCTGTTTCGAAATGGAAGATCCCTTTAAAATTCTGTCTTAGAATTGGCAAAGCACTCTGCCTTGGCTGTGAACCTTAAGTATTGGTTTTAAGTCTTTCGGTCTAAAACAACTTTAGATTGTTCTCATCGGTCTTTCTAGACTGACTTTTCCCGACTCTGTTGGCAAGTATATTAACATAATCTTTGCCTAAAGAATTCTGCTTGGTCAGCTGTTCCCTACTTTTCAGTTTAGAGGAATAAAGTTTTGGTACAGATGCGGCCATTTTGATGTTGGAGTCTTCCTGACAATTACTCTTTTCAATAATTCAGGTCCTTTGTGCCATTTACTATTATGATCAATGTATATATTATGTGAAGGGCTGATTCATGAGAATTATCATGAAAATTGCTTCATTGGTTATATATACTTTAAAAGATCTCAAGTGCACAGAAAATAATTTGTGCAGAAAAAAATAATTTTAGGAAAGCAATGAATGCTTAGAATTATGTCCTTAGGAAACTAGTCTGTGAAGAGAAATGGTGTGTTATTACACATAGTGTTTAAAAGAAATCAGAGGTATGAAAATTTAGGCTCAAATTAAGTGAAATAAATTACAATAAATTATAATAGTATATTATCTTAGATTAGGGTCCCTAGAAGCAGGAGTTCCTGGGGAAAACTAAGGAAACCAGGAAAACAAGACAGGCAAGGGAGGAAGTCGAGGAAGTAGGGGTGGGGGTATGGAGCCCAGCCCAAATCTCCCAGAGACTGGAGGGTGGGCCTCAGCCTTATCCTGCAGAATTCCGTATCTGAATTACATTCATGTTTGTTGGAGGTTCATTCACCCTGTTATCACTGATTGACAGTCACAGGGTATGTGGGAAGGTCATAGACCCTCAGGCCCTTCTCACTCTCTGCACCTGCAGCAAAGTGGCCCCAGCACCCTGAGAGTTGTCCTCTGGAGAGCCGTGGGCTTGCCATGGAATGTACCAGATTGCAAATTTGGGGGGTGGGGTGAATGCAAAAATGGTAAAAAGGAGTGGGAGAGGGTTCACCATTGTCTGCTATACAGGTGACCCTAAGCTATTTAAGAATAATATGAAAAAAAAGTATAGAAACTCAATAAGGATATTTCAGGTCTATATAATTTCTCAGATTAAAGGAAAAAATCAATCAGCTATATCAGGATTCTTGATCGTTGCTTCATTCTTAACAAACAAAACCTGCTATTTATTGAGCACCTACTATAGGTCAGAAACTGCACTGGACAGTGTAAGCGCGTTAACTTTTGATCCTCATGGCAGTGAATATGGGTATTATTCCCCCACTTTAGAGCAGGCAAGGACCGCGCCTGGCACAGTGGTGTGTCCCAAATGATTGTTTAATGAGCAAATGAATGAATATGACATATTGAATCGAACATAGGCTGGCTATATACTTGTATTTTATTTATCACATTAAAGTACGTCTAGTAATTAAGTGGCTCACTCGAGACACAGGTGTACATCTGTCTGACTCTAAAGCCCCAAGTGTTTTAATCTCTTTTTGTATACTGCCTTTTGAAAAGAAAATTGTTTTTAAATACCTTTAATCTCTATTTCCCAAATAATAATAACTCCCTGCATTTGTAGGACACCACAAGCTCACACAGCCTTTCAAATTCATCATCCCATTTAATCTTCACCGCCACCCAGGGAGGTATAACACCCTTTTTACAAACTAGGCCGCTGATATTCAGAGAAGTTAGGCCGCTCACTCAAGGTCACAGAGCCAAAAACAGTAGGGCTAACCAAAGCCAGCTTTCCTGATTCCAACTCCAGTGCTTTTTCCAAAATAAGAAGTTGTTTTGATTATTTCCTTTTTTTTTTTTTTTTTTTGTGAGTTTCCCCATGGAATTCATTTTGTGGAATGTATGTCATTACAAGATGATTAGTCAATACATATTTTCTAAGCTGATTTCTGTGAAATTGCATTAAAATAAAGGATTTTTCTGACCCCCTGAGGTATGTATGTGGTGTCTATATTTTCTCAGATACATGTGGCTTTATGGAGATGGCCTATGGTTCATTTTAAATCACTTCTGCAAAAATTTTGCTATTTAAAAAATGAAAAGGTTGGATATGAGAAACAATGGAGGGTTTTTTGCCGTTGTTTTGTGGTCTTTTAAAGATTATAGGACTGAAAGCAGATTTTTAGCTACATACTGGTTCCATAAAAGGGATATATTTTTCTTGTAGTTTCACCTCAAGAAGATAACACCTTAATTAAACTCCAGTGGGCCAGTTTAATTAAAAAATGTCAGTCAGATCCTTTCAAGGAGGCCAGATATCCATGAAACATACCGTCTGCTTCCTTTGTGATTAGTCAGAAATCTCTGACCTGGCACCTATTAGGACCGCACATGGAGGCGGTAGGCAGACCTCGTGAGTTTCTGCCGCTGCTGAAGGAAGAGCGGGCCTTTGGTGGGCTAGTGAGCCAGGCTGGCACACGACGAGGAAAAGACACCAGGAAGATTATCAGGCGCCAGATTTGAACATGTAGAGACCGTCTTCACTATCACTATATTGAATTAAGGAGTAGGTCACCTGCTTCTATACCTCTCTTCCCGTGTCCCTGCTTCCTTCCTCCAGTCTGGCGGGCCCAGACCCCAGCATCGTGTCTGTCTGAGAGTGTTTTAGCTCCTTCAGCCAGATCCCAGACACCTCTTTCACCAAGGAAGCCTAAAACTTCGGGCAAGTGCGACGTGAAGGATTTCCGAATCCCAGTGCGTCGATGGCCTACTGTCATCATTTCCCCTTCCAGGTGCTTTAAATACAAGATTTCAGTTAACCCCACTTCGTTCAGATGTGGAAAAGGGAGGCTTAGAGAAATTCAGTGACTTTCCCTAAATTATAAAGCAAAGATATGGAGAAGCTAGGAACCGACTTGCAGGGCTATCCATGACCTGAAAAGCTTCCAACTAGACTTGCATCTCGGCCATCTCCTCTTCTTTATTTATGAAAGTGGTTTCATTGTTTTAATCTGATTACCACCCCATCTCCAGTACCCTTCCATGCTCAAATCAACCTGTTGCATAGCCTTTCAAACTTTTTTCCAGCAGCATGTAATCAAAATAGACCTGCATGGGTGCACATTTGTGTGAATAGGGATTTCGATATTGTTAGTTTAAAAAAAAAAATGTTCTCTGCATCTTATTTTTTATTCAAGAATACATCATGGAAAAATTTTCTGGTTAACTGATCTAGCTCTAACACATTCTTTTAAAGGTATGTAATATTCTATAATGTGAACGGTCTACAGTTTTTCTACTTTGTTTTAATTTTGTGGTTGTTGTTGTTTTCTTTTCTTCTGTTTTGCCCCAAGAAACAATTTTGCACTATCTTTGATTACATGTGATTTTAATATTGTTGCTTTTATTTTGATAGGATAGATTTCCTGGAAGTAGGTTTTTGGTTTGAAGAGTATGTGTCTTTTTTGTTTTAATAGATATCTCCAGATTCCCCAAGCCATTTCTGACACCTGTGATTATGCCTTTTATCCAAACCCACCGGACACACATAAGAATGGATACGAAGGTGTTCCCCACAAACATTTGACTTTCATGACTCTGACTACCCCTTGTCAAATGTGTGATAAACATTTCAGCCCTGGATTAGGCACACACTGGAACCCATGGGATCGAATTGAAAAACATTTCCCAGAGATAGTACATATACTTATGTATGCCCCGACTGAATTCCTAGGTTACTTAAAACTCACAAATTCTACAGATTTTACTTACTGGGCATTCGGACAACAGATTTTTGTATAGCAAACCAATGTGGACATTTATTTACAGAAACTCCCCCTGTGATGTCTCATTACAGAATTATAGGATGTTAAAGCCGAACTGTGACTTTGATGGTTCCTCCTTATACTGTACAGAATCTCTGTTAATCATGTCTTGATGGGAGGATATGCTACGCTGTTATCTTATTTAGTGCTTCGCTGAAAACCTATTTCCAAAATGTTTTTTGAAACGTTCCAATTTTTAAAAAGAACGAGACATTTATTTAAATTTACTTTAAAGACCACTGATTCAGGTCTAATGGTTGTATAGTTTATTAATTAAATGTATTTAGCAGGAAAAAAAAGCCAGCTACAATTCACTTACAATTGAGATTTTACTCTATTTTAACGTTATTTTAATGAGCTACAGATTTGAATGTGGGCTTTGTTCATCTGTTGCTTCCGCTCAATTGCAGTTTCACCCTAAGAAGACACAAGACAGATTGATCAGGCTTCCAGTCATTGTGAGGCTTAAATGAAGTGAACAGGGCCTTATGTTTCTAAACCAAATGAGAGGATTAAGGAAAAACGAAAAAAGAGGCAAAAAAAATTTTTAAGTTTCCTCTCCCCTCCCCCAAAACACTCTTTACAATCTTTAAATCATCTGTTTGCTCTTCTTAAATTTGCTACTACAGTATCTCAGTATTTTTTAGGATAGCATCAGAAGATGACGTCATAAAAATGAAAATTCCAAACATCCCAGACAACGGTTAGCATATGTAAGTGTCAGGGAAAAGCTACTGTCTTATTTAATTTTTTGACATACGACAATTTCAATGCAAAAGTAAAGCATTTCAATTACATTAGATTTTCTTTAGTAGATGTCATGTCAAAATTTAAAAAGCTATTTATCATCTAATACTTTGTTAAAAAGTATTCCACATTTATATGATTTAAGTGAAAACAAAATTTGTTTGAATTAAAATGATTTTGTGACTAATATCTGTAGCCATATTTTCAACACTGGCTGATTTGGGGGAACTTCTGTGATGGGCCATGTAAGGTCTGGCAGATACATACTGGACAGGTTTTGGCTGCTCTTGTTTTCAATTTTCTAAGACAGCCTAGAGAGACTATAGCTTGCAAATGTAGTTTCCACTGTATTTGTATACTAGCTGCGATGCTTGAGGTAAAAAAACTTACGGAGTGGTCTTAAAGCTGTGGGAAGCTTTGCCAAACTTCATTAATCATCATTTCTAAACTTCCATGACTCAACCTTCTGATAACAAATCATGCATGTCCCTATTATATTATTTTTTTAATTACAAATGATTTATATTTAATGCAAGTTTCATAAGTTATCTTTTTAAGGTAAGAACAGCTTCTAATTAATAATAATCATCTTCTTATAAAAAACATTCTTAGAGTAATCCAGATTCTGAATAATACAATAAATAAAACCATTTGCAGTAGATAATAGAATGTAAATATGAAGTATTATTTAATATATTAGGTATACTCCAGGACAGTGGTAAGTTATATTTTTTAAACTAAGAATTTCCATAGGAGAGCACACTGCTGAATAATTCCAATTTCTAAGGCCGTGCATTACAAAAATGAATCTTCTAATCATCCTTCACTTACATTTATATGCTGCTTATGCTTAATGTGAGACAGACCGATTTTAGTTTCTCCTGCATTTGTTGCTTATTTTAATTATTGATGATAGGATAGTTGTGAAAACAATATAAGATAAAATATAGAAACTAAGGTGTTAAAAAAAAAGGATGGAAAAACACTATTTGTCATTCTGGTTGAGCAGAGCCACAGAATTTAGTTAGAGCTTTCTAAAAGCCCAGGAAGATGTTTCTCTTGTACTTAGTCAAGTTAGTTGTGTAACTTGGTGAACGACAGTGTTGTTTGTAATTTCAGTGAAGGTGGGTTTTGTTTCATGGTTTGTTTTTTAAAATTAATGTTGAAGTTTTAATATATTTCCTATTAAAAACTAAAACAACCACAAAGCAAAAGTATGCAACAAAGTTGAGGTTGACCTTATACGTAAAAAACTAAGCATTAAAAAACAAAATTAACCGGAGTAAATTATAAAGATCTTATTAGCTTTACTCAAGGATTTATGAATCGAGCAAATAGAAAGTCCCTCCGAAGAGGGGAACAAAACAAAAGACTTTTATAGGCAGAAAGAGGAGTGACAAGGAAGTTATATTGACAAAGAGCTGATTGTTGGTGACAGAGTCACCTTTCTTCAGGGCGTGCAGGGGTCCATGGGGCAAATGACCTCAGTAGTGCTGACCAGGTAATTTCAGGTTGACTGGCTTAAGATTCCATTAATGGCTGAAACTGTGATTAAATTAGGTAGTAAGTCCTGGTTTGGTGACGTGAGTCACAAGTGACTCCATTTAGGGGCCTGTTGCCTTGTTTGTAACACAGGTAAGAATCAAATGTTTTTCTATAGTTTGTCATTTGTGATTCTGTGTGACTTTTTAGTATTTTAGCTCTTGATCTTCTGTTTTGTTTTAAATAGTAGATTCTTATTTAAAGAAAAAATGTTTCGTTTTTATGTTTAATTTTTGATAAGTTTTTGCATAAAGAATAAAAACTCTTTGGAAGTAATTTGCAAATAGATCAAATCCAAAATACAATTGAGAGGCTTTTAGCAAATTCTGCTGAAAAAATCTGCTGAAAAATTATATAACACTTCCATTACACGGAGACCATTATGCTAGTTATTAATTATGATAAAAATTTAGATTGCATTCACATATAGTTTTATAATTACATTATTTAAAGGAATATTTTTATCATAAGAGATCTGTCTTTGTTTAACTAGTATGTCTTTTAAAATGTGGACATGACATACATTTCGGCCTCAGACAAAGATGCCTGAATTAAAAGTATTTAACGACATGCAACCAGTCTTAAAGCGCTTAATTTCCTTTTGATAGCATGTGTGTACAAGCACCGTGTGCATGTTTTTGCATCGCTTACAACGTTAACATTTTCTCTGAATATTCTGTGTATCTAAGTAACCATGATTGTGGTTCATTTCACTTAATGGTCATTCGTATAAAATTAAAGCTTTGAGAATATCATTATTTGCTTCACCTAATACCAGTTATATTACCCTTTTATAGGACAGCTGATATTTTCACATAACAGAGAATTTCCTAATCTCTTGACTTTTTCACTTTACTGTGTTGTTCCTTTCAGTGAACGTACACTCATAATGAGTTCAAGGTGAAGTTTTCAGGCTCAAAGATGTAAGTCAGTTTTCATGTAAATAATTGGCAACAACCATCTTTGACATAATCCTTTTTTGCATTCATCTTTATGTAAATGACCATACCTGTGTGTTTTTTAAAAAATCACTATTTCTAATGGGCACATTTAAAAATCCTTAGGTATTCAGTGCTTTTCTGTAAATAAATGTGAAGTGGGAGTATTGTGCCTTAGATTAAAGGCAGACAAAAGGGACACCATTGCAAATTAAACCAGAAAGGTCTGAAGTATTATTAAGAGGTTCACAGATACTATGTTCCAATCAGGCTCAATAAAGGCTGAATTCCTATTATGTTTCTTAACCCTCCAGAAAGACATGAGAAGGGACCCAAAGTTAAAGTCATCACATAGTAAGCACTTAGGCCAGGGGCACATGAATGTATGACTGGGTAATGGGTCTTTCATCGCTGAAATAAAAACCGTTCAGTTCAATTGGAACCGAAGTTCCCCTTTGAGAAAGTTTATTTTAATGAGTTTCCATTTTATGCGTGGGCTGCTCTTTAATCCAGGCTGTTCCATTGAAGTCTCACCCAATGAAGACGCAAGACAGATTGTCCAAGCTTGAGGCTATTGTTAGGGGTTGATGAAGTGTATGGGCCCTTATGGTTGATAACAGAAGTAGATGGTCAAAGCCAATAAATAAAACTTTAACTCTGATTGTTGAGTGCTTTATGCTGAAAAGGTTTCCATTAGCATGGATCTTTGGTTTTGAAGGACTTGTGAACCCAAAGGCAGCTCTAGCTCTGTCACACAAACTAAGTCACTTAGACAAGCAGCAATCTGTCCTAGCTAATCAACTCAGTTTGGCTTTTTAAAATTCCAGACTTCTTTTTAGAAATCAACGCTGTTAATATCTTGACAGACAATTAACATATGCAGATCTATCTGCCATACTATTGATTTATCGTAAAAGTAGTTTAAGGCAAGGTAGTTTGCTTTGCTTTGTGAGTTCTCAGTAACGTAAATTTCATAACTAACAATTTAGTATATTTTAAGTGGTTGACATTTGAGTATATGGTAAGAGGAGGATATTTTACAAACAAAGTTAGTCACAGAACCATCTCAAGTGTCATAAATGTTGGTTGCCATCCAAGTAACATTCACATGCTTTCTTCAAATTTGTATTCTTCTAAATCCTGTTTAATCCAATATTTTGGGTGATGAGTATGATCAGTCGTATACTCATAGTTGCCCTAAAACCTATCAAAACCATTTGTCACATGTTGGAGTTCCATACAAATCTTACCCAGTGACCTCAAAATTATGCAACACTAATTTAGCATTTTAGAAGCCACTGTATCCCATGACTATTTCAGCCATGATTGTTGTAATGCAATAGATGGAAACTTGGTGACCTCGAAGGAGTAACCCTGCCTGCCATTGCTTTCAGATTGGAACATGAGATTCTGGAGGGAATCTATCTCGGATTCGCCTCTCCAGTTACCCTGAGGAAAACTTACCTCTAATATTTTTGAGGCAGGGATACAAATGTCTGCTGTTAGCCCACATCCTGTATCTGCCCTTCTACAAGGGATCTTGCATGCCTGGAGTGGACCACTGTCCCCAAGAAGTTCCATCAAACTACACTGCCTAAACATACCCCAAACACTGGCTAACTTCAGACCCAGAGGTGAACATAATGGCAGCTTTATAGAAATGTAGAAGCAGGATCCTGGAATTGTGGCAGTATAGGATATTCTTTGCTTTTCTCTGTATTTTATTGTAAAACCTTTCAGAGTGAGTCTTCTTTCAAAGTGATTGGCAAGGATAACAACTAGAGAAGTCAGGAGCAATGAGGAAATGAAAGAAAGTGGGTTAGGAAGCCTAATGAGGAAAGGGCAGCATAAGCGTTGTTTGCTAATTTATGTAAATTCTCCAATGGGTGGCCTTTTATGTACCCTTTCTCCTTTGAAGAATACAGTATATAGTTTATAACCATGTTCACAGTTAGTGATTTCTTCCTTAATAAGCTTATTTACATTAGCTTACACTTTCAGTATATTTCAATGGTGTCAGACTTTTTAAAAAATATCATAAAAAATTTTCCAGATTTTCTTTTTTAAAAAGGACAATTTAAGTATTAAGATAACCTTTTCTATTTTATTTTATTTTTTGAAGAGTAACAAATCTTACCAAAATTCAAGGTAGGCATGTTAGAAAGAAACAAAAAGGCTTCCAGAATTCCAGCCTATAATTCATCAGTTGGAGGCCTTGGGAGCCACCTCAGGTCTTCTACTGAAGTCCCTTATTCCCCTGTTCCTAGATTTGGTCATTTAATGTTTTAAATTCCCAAATAAGGAGCATGGGCAGCTTTATCCATAAGGAGAAAGAGTTCTAGGTCTTTTTACAAAACATCCCTTCTCTTTGCATCATTAGATTAAATATTTGTTTAAAATATGATTAAATGTTGAGTTTACTGTGTTTATTTTGTCTTTAAACTTTAAAAAATCTCATCATCATTGCATACAATTTTTTGTCCTGAGCGTAGAGTGATAGGGACATCGATTTTTCACACGCTATGTGATACAGAACCAGAAACGAAACACTGCCGTGTCCAGATCTGTCCATCGTTGAGAAGTGACCTTAGACTTCCTGATCAGTTCTGACAAGTCACTGACAGTTTGCAGGGGAAGCACATATGTGACAAAGGACAAGCAGAGGTTACATGTGTCAGCAAGAACCCTGTGATTTTGTCTAGAAGGAGTCAAGTTCCTGACAACTCTGTTATTTGGATGCTCTTGGTTTTCTTTTTAAATATGACTTCAGAACATCACAGGTGCTTGCTCATTCATGCAGATGCACACACTTTTTCTGCTGATTTAGTCAGTGGCTAAATGGCAGGTCACACTGATTTGGATGCTAATATGTTCTTGGTCTTTTTGCCAGTTTGTTTATGAATGTGCACACATTTTATTGACATAACTCTGGATCCTGAGTGATAAAGTGTAAGTGGATATTGTGTAAAAAAAAAAAATCACGATTGAACTGAATTATTTTAAAATCATGTGTAGTGTAAAAATGGGCACCTCTGCCTCAAGTTTTGAGTGTTGAAGTGTTAATGTCCTCCCTGTTCACAAGTGGAACAGAGGCCATATAGTGCAGCTTAGATGCTGAAGCCGGATCTCATGGGTTTGAGTCCTGGAACCACTCCATACTTGGGCTCCGTTGAGCACACTGCTTAATATGCCTGGGAATCGGTGCCTCATCTGTAAAATGGGGATAAAAATAGTCCCTCTCTCCTCTGTTTGTGAGACTATGTGGATAACTACCTATGAAGCTTTTAGAACAGGGTCTGGTGTAATAAGTGCAATTATTATTATATTATGTTGCTGAATTTCTATATATCTGATATGCAGTTCTTATGAGCTAGCGTAGCATAAAAAGAAAAGATCCGTGAGATTATAATTTTGATCAGGTCTGGAAAAATTTGGGCCGTTATTCTTTGAAAATGTTTTTGTCTCCCTCTTTCTCTCTTCTCCTTCTGGAATTCCAGTGACTCATATTACTTAGACTGATTTATATTGTTCCACAGGTCATTGCCACTGTTATTTCTTTATAAGTCTTTTATCCACATTTTTTTCCTATTGGATAGTGTCTACTGCTGTTTCTTAAAGTTGACTGCTCTTTTCTTCTATAGTATCTGATCTGATCTGCTGTGGATCTCATCCAGTGTAGTTTTGTTTCAGGTATTTTATTTTTCATCTCCAAAATTTCCATTTTTTTTTTTTTTTGGATCTCCCATTTCTTTTTTTAAGTTCATATTTTCTTGTGTTCTTGAAAAGATGGCACACATTTACATTTGCCATTTTAGCCTCCTTGTACGCCGATGTAAAATGTTATCCATTTCTCTCTCATTTTAGGGAGCAGCTTTTATTGAATTTTTTCTTTCTTTTCTGCTTCTTTGCATACCTGATAGCTTTTATTGCATGCTGGACATTGAAGATTTTATTTGGGGTGCTAAATTTTGTTTTATTCTTTTAATAGTGTTGGACTTTGTTGTGACATTAAGTTACTTGGTATCAGTGCGATGAATTTGAAACTTGCTTTTAAACTTCATAAGGTTAGGTTCTGAAACATATCATTTGACAAGTCTCCTGTAGTATAGTGGCAATTTTTGTTTGATGGTACTACGTATTATTAATTCACTAGTTAGCTCTCTATCCATTCACCCAACTAATATTTTATTGCATTTCTCTGATATGGTAAAGATGAACATGAATCCTCAAGGAGCTTACAGTTAAGAGAGACGATCAATACAGACATAAAATGTTTTCAGGTAGTGATTTGCACTGATAGAGCTGTATGCAAAGTACCATAGAATCTGCTAGTATCTTACTTTTCGCCTATTTGTATACTGTGGTTAACCAAAGTGTACTGTCATATACTGAATTTTCTTTCCTTTTTGATCATTCTCTGGTACCTATAATGTTTAAGAAAATTTTTGTATTATAAAACTATGCATATATATGTGTGTATGTATATGTGTATATGTATACATGTACATATATATGTATGTATGTATGTATGTCCTGAGGAGGAAAAAATGTATCTATTTTTATAAAATTTCAAGTATTTATTCAACAAATGTATCTCGATTGGCTGTAATGTTTTGCTTCACAGCCGGAGCTACAGTGATGAACAAAACAAAGTCCTTTCAAAATGCAAATTGAAAATGCGCAATCAAGTGGTGATAATATATACCATATTACAAAATTATGACTTTGTATTTATCTTCCTGCTTTTAAAGTGACATGATGATTCTAGCATTGAGTTAATGGTAGAAAAATTGCCCTTGGGCAGGACAGCTTGTTCCCTCTTCTGAGCTCCAGATGATAAGTGTTGCTGAAAAAGGCTAGTTCCAGAGAAGTGTTTTAAAAAAAGGATTGCTGATGTATCTATATTTTTGTCTGCGAGAGTGCTATTTTTGTGGATACAAATTGCATTCCTTTTTTTAGAGTTTTAGGATATGAGTTTCAAGAAGATTCTTAATTGGAAAGAAAAGCCAGGCTAGGAGCAGCTACTACAAATGTTACTACTACTGATACTGCTGCTGCTGCTGCTGCTGCTGCTACTAGTTACAATTTTTCTGAATTGTCAACATCTGCCTGTGCTCTATGAAGTTCTTTACTTAATTTCTTTTCATCCTCAAAGGAATCCTATGAGGTATAGCATCATAATATTACAGAAGAGAAAAGTGAGGATGGCCATAAAAATCATTTTTTAAGTATTTATGAAAATGAGACATAGTCACCAAGACAGAAATAATTTTAAATCTGTATTATTGAAAGGACTATAATAAGACTATTAGCACATGGTACATTGCACATTGTAAATTGCAATTAACGTTGTTGATTCAATGACTGAGTAGATGGCTTTCAGAGCAAGACTTATTTGGAGGATTCGAATCAAATTCTACATTGTTTTCTAGAAAGAAGCTATGTTATAAGACTAGCTGGAATTTGAAGTAACCTTCACGAGAGTGCCTTCTAGTATCTCTGCCTTACTGAGTGGCAAATGCCCCACTTAGCCGGCTTGCCAAAGGACCGGCTAAAAGTCGCATCAGAGACTAGATAACAATGGTCAGTGGGGATGCTTTTCTGCAGACCGTGGCTTCCTTCTCTGAGGCAGGCGCTCTGCTCCGAGAGTGACAGATGACAAGATCGACACTGGGTAGACAGCCTTCACTGACACCTCACCCTCTTTGCAGAGCCCGAGTGGCAATGATGGGCTACTCTGCATTCACTGGTCCTGGAGTGGCAGGACCACCAGTCCAGAGAGGTGCCATAGGCTTACCGTGAACCGTGAAGTCATTTCCACTCGCTGTGAAGCACGTACAAATAGACCCGGTTCACAGTGATTCTGCTGTTCAAGAAGTTGTAGCAGATCTGTCTACATCTTGTCTAAGTACATATTATACAAACTTATATCAATATATAATCAGTTAATAGAAATAAAACATATTTTACAAAGTGCTTTATGTTTACATATTCATCTGTAACTGAACCACTGATTGATCCATTTATGAAATTTATTGAGTTCCTGCAGCGTGCCAGGTACAGTGGCCCTGCAGTGATGTGTGAAGCGGGTTTCTGTTTCTACATGTGTTAAGTGTCTAACTGAGGTACAAGGTGCAAGCAGAATTTGGGGAAAAGCAAGATTGCCTCTAAGATTAGAGGAATTGGGAATGTAAGAATGGCTTAAGAGAGAAGGTGCCTGACACAGTGCCTCGTATACAGGAATTACTTAGACAGAATTTACTCTATGAATGAACAAGTGAAAAAGAAATGACATTTGACCTTGTAAAATGAGTAGGTTGAACCTGAAACAATACCAGAGAAAAGACAACCACGTAGCAAAAAAGAAAAGAGAGAGAAGAGAAACTCAAGGCAAGTTTAGGGAGTGATGAACAGTTTGGTCTAATTGTATTTCAGGAATGAGTGATCGTGTTTTAAAAGTAGGCTGGAGCCAGATAGTAGATGCCTCAGACCCTGATTGAAAGAAGGTGCATTTTGTCTGCACTATGGAGAAGCCATTGAGAGTTTCGGAGAGAAGTGGGGACCTGATTGGATCTGTGCTTTGCAAAGGCTTAGCTGGTGGCAGTGCGAGGCCAGAAGGGGATGGAGATACTCCAGAGCCACAGCGGCTGGTCCTGAGAGTAATGCCGTCAGTGAGATTGAATCTGCTGGGGTTGTCTACGGCTTGGACAATACCCTCAAAAAAACCGAACCGAACCCCGCTATTATCTGATAGAACTGTGCTCGATCTGGCCTACAGAAAAACGTCAACCAAATACTGTGGCACGACACGGTCAGTCATGAAATCGGACTAAAATAGATTGTTCCCAAACAGTGAAATGGGAGGTGAAATATCTCATCAGAAATAAAAATCAACACAGCAAAACTAACTCGAAAATGGAATCCTTTGTGATCTATTGTGGTTTATTTTCAATAGTCCTAAGTGCTTTTGAGGACAGTACTTTTTATCAGTTGACATTTTCTTTTTTCTTCTTAAAAAGGCCACACATGATTGATTTATACTATTTATCCTTTTTCTTCTGCATGTAACACAAGTTATGGTTGCATGCAAACCAGCCCAAAGATATCTTACTTTTATTATCTTTAAGAATTGCTTCATTCTTTGTAAAATACACAAGCAAAATAATGAACATAGAACAGTCCAGTTTTCTATGAATAGCCTTATAAGTTCCAGAATTCTCATTTCTTAATAATTTTAACCATTAATTAGTATTTACATATGTTCTAAGTAGTAATGAACACATTTGAATTTGTGTGTGTCCTATATACACACAAACACATGCATTCACAAATATCTTCAGGCTTTATTTGAAGGAAAAGTTTATGTAAGTATTTTTTACTATGATTTTGCTATGTGTGTGGTAAGTTTAATAACTGATAGTTTTAATGTTGAATCATTAATAGATCAGAATGTATATATTACATGCACTTATATACACTAAAGAATGCAGAATATTTTAACCCATATTTTAAAAAATAATGAGTTCAGAAAAGTAACAAGCTAAATTTTAAAAGTCATCATTAAAATACTGAATATAAAAATTATGGTCTTGTTTTAGGACTGGTCAGAATATAGAGAATTTTATTTTGGATTTTTTAAGTCTTTAGCAAAAACAACTTAAGAGTCCTAAAAAATGAGGAAAAAAACACAAAACTCAGTTAACAAAATGTTAATGTTTTGGTGAAATGGTTTACTATTTAACCAAAACTATGCAATAGAGCCCCTCCACGTCGGTGACTGGAGAGACTTCATTTAAAATGACAGTTGAATTCCATCTCTGGTGATAACTTCTGATTGCAAGTCACCTTTGTTGTAGAGTTTTTTTTAACAGCACCAGTCTGATTGAGTTTGTGAAGTCCCTGTTCACTCAAAAGAGAGGAAGTGGTTATACTCTGGTAGCCAATAAGCTGTTTACACTTTTGCCTGCGAGAGAACTTTCAACTGGAGATGGCATGAAAAAGCTGATGGACTAGCCAGTTATCAGGGGGACGTGGCCGTGGATCAGAAGAACATGTTGAAATAGACAATAGACTCTGGAATTTAGAAAATAATATTGGCTTAGATATTCATTTTCTCGGCCTCTAGCGACCCTAAAAACTAAATGAAAATGAACTCCATTAAGGATGAAAGTATGATCTTAGTAAAACTCTCAGACTTTGATTTTCTTTCTCAAAGTCTTGTTTGGTACACACACATGTTGCATAGCATATGCATTTTGAGTTCCTCAAATGCAGATTCTAAATGCATACTAACGTATTATTGTTTAAAGCTAAATTACTCAGGATTTCTAATACAAATTCTGATTCTCCGAGTTATTAGATAGCTTTAAGTGGTTGGATTGCTCAACTTTGATTTTGACAGTGATCTAATTATCTTCTTTTAAGAAAACATTTTTCCGACAATGATTTTGCTTTCATTTCTAGAGGGCTTACACAGGTGCCGGTGAGGCGTTACCGTTACTGTGGTTCAGAGAGGCAGGGCACGTGTGTAATAAGGATAGCGGAGACAGGTGTGAGGCAGACCTTCCTGGCAGAAGACCATTCACGGTGGCGATGCCGGACAGCCTCTGAGTCAAGCGACATCTTGATTTATGGAGTTATTTTAATATTTTTAATAGGGGATGAAACGAACCTGTTTAACCCTATCAGTAAGAACACTAGAGCTGTTAAGACAAGAAGTTATTTGTATTGATTTCTTGCTGCAACTTGCTTATCAGGAACCAAGTCAGTGAAGGAAACTTTCATAATTGCTAAACTTTTGATATCTGCTACTGTTCATTAGAATTAGGATACTGATTACCTAAGTTAAAAAGTTGAGAAGTTTGATGTTGATATTACTACCGAGTTTTAAGGAAAGAATGATGGTTCCAAGAACTGTCTTCCTAGCTTAAGAGTATAAAAGAGTCCCTAAATTAAGATTTCCTCCCCTCTATACTTATTATTAGCACATTTTACTCAAAGTCTCGTAGTCTAACTTCAGCTTCACCTTTGAACTCTAAGATTTCCTTGAGTTAGGATTCAGTTTACAGCTAGTAGGGTATATACATTTTTTCAAAGATAATTCCACGGAATATATTTTCAGAGAGAAATGTTATTACAAGCTCGTAATCTACTAGAACTTAATTAGAGACGTTCTTAGTACTGTTTTCTTTTTTCCAGCAAAGCACTTTCAAGTAGATATTTAATAAAAGTAGTTTTATATAAATAACAAAAATTTAAGGCCGAGTTTAGACCTCCGGGGTTATAATAACTGTTTGGAATTCAGAAAGCTTGTACATATACGAGCTACAGTGTTAAACACTCCAAATATCAAAATGCCATGTTTCTGAATTTTATTGTTCTTGCTGAATCACTGTATTATCTTGATACTTTCCGGCACTTTCAGTACAATTATTAAAACAGTTATAGTAGCTCTAAAGGAACATAATTGGAAAAGAAAGATGACCTGTACTGGATGAAATTCTTAATTAATCTTTCACTGTTAAATTGTTCAAAATTAATCAAGTATATTGCCTATACGAAGGCAACTACACTTTACATATCTCAGTATTATCATCGCCAAGCCATATATTAAAAGTTAATTTCTGATTTAAAAGTGTACATTAACTGCAAAACCATCAATCCTAAATAACTTCATTGCTTAAGGGAAAAAAAAAACTTATAACACCAAAGAACATGACAGAGTACTTTGTGTTTAATGTTTTGAGATTTTTTTTTTTTGCCATGAGCTTTGCAACATCAAATTGGATATACATTTTTACAAAATAACTAACCCGATGAGAAGAATACCATTCATTTATTCATTGATCCATTCATTTATTCAACACATATTCACTGAAAAAAGTTAGGTTTCAGACATTGAGAATCATGTCTGTGAAATACAATAGTAATTTACTGGTGTATATGGAGACAATAAACAACTTCAATCCTAATCGCATTTGTGGATAAATGTCTTTGGGGCTATTTGAAAAAGTTATGGAAAGATAGTGCTCTCCCCAAATTGTTCTGAATTATGCAGACTATACTCTCCACTTGTTCCTAGTATTTTCGCCACCCTAACACACCAGAGTGGTAAGACACAGCCCACCAGCCAGACTTGATCCCTAGGGCAGTGTTTCTCAGGTGAAGGGAGGAAGTCACTCGCTCCTTTGCTGGAGCTGGAGATGAATGAAAGAGACCCTTGGCTCCCTGCCCCATTCCTAGGTTGAGAATCACCAGTAAATGTAATGAAGCTTCATTATTGAGCAGGCTGCAGCGATAAATGCCTGAACATATCCAATGCAAAGTCCATATGGTCCTTATATAGTCACAATGGAACCAGGTAAGTTTAGTTGATTTTTTTCTCTATTAGATCAGCCAGTTGTTTGATTTAGTCAATTAACCAGATATTTATGTCACACAGACATATTCTATATCAACATAAACATATTATTTGGTTGGATATTTTGTTAAGGTGTGATTGTAATCAGGACCACTTTCAGATAAATGTGAACAGATGTTCCTCAATGCCAGAGTCGAGTCAAGTATAAGATGCTTTCATGCTGGAGTACCCTTGACCTCACCAGAGGTATCAATAGCTGCCACCTGGCTGGCAGAGACTATAAAAAAGCTGTTGCGAAGAGGTACCACGTATAAAATATGCTATTGCTCTTAGAATCAATGAAAGAGAATAATACCTTTTCCTGAAAATGTTCTATGTTCTGATACATACTATATTCTTAAGCCTACATGTAAAACACACTGATGATACATATTGAGAAAGATGAGTAACTCAGGTAAGGAGTATCATAGTAATCAAATGGGCAACCTGCCGTGATGATTAAGATCTGTCTGTGGAACTTACAGACCTTCATCTACCAGCTAGGCCTTTTGATAGAGTGTTCTGAAATGCCAGGTTTGATTAAATGACCTGAAATTGGGTGAAATCTTTTCTGTATTGGGCTAGCCATATAATCCAGTGGGGTACATGAGGAAATGGACAAGCTACTTAACATTACGATGTAAGCAACTAAAAAAATAATTTTTAAAAAAAATTTTCATGTTTAGGATTATTTCAGCCTTGCCTCTTTAAAATGGAAGTGCTTCTCTGAGAGTTCACATTTCATATTCCTAACAACTTAATATTAGTTACCTTTTTTGATTGCTTTCTCTGCCGACTGGGAATATAGAAAGAAAAATGCAGAGAACAAAAAGATAACAGTGAAGAAAACTTGAACTATTTCTCTGGTTTGCCTAATTTCCTATCAGGCCTTCATTTACCACCTACCATTTCTAAATTTTCTAAATTTTAGAAAACCACTCTGAGAAGCCAGCAAACAAAAAAGTTAAAGAATGCAGATGAGATCCTTTCATAGTTAAAAGTCACTCTCGTGATTCAAAATGTGACATTGCACAATCAGTTAAAAATGTTTTTTTAAAAAAATGTGGAGTGTTGCATTATTCGTTTAATCTACCCTAACCTTTCCAAAATATGCACTTTTGCTGTAAAGATAAAAGGACTAGATTAAAGCAATCAAATGTGCCAGTGCGTTTTCTCAATATTCATATGTTCTCTTTCTGAAGTACAAGGCCAGTTGACCAGCAGCTGTTTCTATTATGTGGTTTGGGACATGCTGCTTTCTCTTGTTCACGCTATTAACTGTCAGGGTTTCTCATGCTTCATTCTTGAAACGGGGATTTGCCCTCATGGCCTAGCTGTTACTTAGATTTTCCCAGTTTCTTTTGTAGGGTCTTAAAATATGATTTAGAGGTGTCATCAAATTACATTTGCATTGAAGGAAAAAATAAACAAGCATGCAAGAGTTAGACAGTTTTATAAGAATAATGGAGTATCATGATGCGGGAGATTATTCTGCGCTTCTATTATATAGTTAAGCAATTAATGCAAATCGAGATAATTTGTCTTAGAAACTAGATGATTGTTTTTCTCCTATTGAATAGGGGCTCTCTTTCGTTTTGTTCAAAAATGCATTCTTGCTTTATATTTTGGAACAGAATAGAAATATTAAAAAAACGATGGAATTGTGTATTGTTGAAAGCAGCGGGAGACAAAGCTCCCAACCCTTTCATAAGCCCTTTTCGGCTCATCTCCAACATGGTGACATTGGTACAGACGACGTTTGTCACCCATAAATTTACAGCTTATTTCTATTTCTTTGTAAATAAACTAAATTTTTTGAAAGAAAAAAATATATGTGTGTGTGTGTGTGTGTGTGAGTATAAAATACCCAGTTACAGGTTGTGTTCTATTTAGTCCTTGATTGAAACGTATTGCTCCTCAGTATCTTTTAGCTATGAAAATTATAATATGGAACAGAGATTAGAATGAAATTATCATGGCTAGAAGGCATTTACTCAGTGGTGGCAGCCACATAAACCTGAGTCCTGAGAATGATGATAATACATTAGGTTCTGCATGCCCGATATTATTGCCGTACATTATGTATGTTTCATTTATACTATTTCGCACACACCAGCAACGCTGACAGATAGGTAATTACTCTCTGCGCCAATGAACAGTTATCAGCACCACCGCTGTTTATTGCCGGAATGAAGTGCGTTTGTCAGTCAAGGTCACTTGTTTGTGTGTCCTCTTTAATAGTTCCTTCACAGTTGTTGAACTTTGCACACCGTTTCTTATTGCAGGGTTCCTGGAGGTTGCTTTACTAGATAATGCATTTCTTGTGCTATCAAAGTCACTTGTATTTATTACTTTAATTGATAAACAACTAAGTCGCAGGAAGCAGAACCGAAGATGCGAAGGAACATATTTTGCTAGTCAGCTGATCCCACTAGGTACTCAGTAATGAATGACTTCAAGAAGACGCATTCACACACCCTCTTAGGCAGTGATACCCCCCGGCCTGAGCTAGTGAAATTTCATTTTATAGTATTAACCTTAACTTCAGCCACTGATGGATACGGGCACAATTTCATAACTACTATAGACTTAACATTTATACCCTCTAGAAGTATTTTCCTTTGTTCATTTCTCGTGCAGTGCAGAGGTTATTTTCATGCTTAGTATACTTATATAATGGGCTAAATCCATTTGGGTTGACTTTCAACCGGTCATGTTTATTTTTTTTTTCAGATGTGTGCCATTAAGCCTCCCCTTCCCATAAAAAAATGTTATCAGTCTAATGCTGGTTATCATCGTTGTGGTAAAGCACCAGTCTTGTTCCAAAATGAACATTGCACGGTGCATTTTTGAGAGTAAAAATAAATTCAGTGCCAATGGGGCCATCCTAGGCAGCCTGTAATTTCTTCTGTTATAAAATAAAGAATATGGTTGATCTTTTTATTTTTGTTTGTTAGCCACAGTGCTTTATTAGAAACTGGAATAACCTCGAGGATATAATAATTTATCCAACCAAGTTAACTGGAGCTATTTCCTTAAGCCTGTGATCAGCTTGAGTTTGTGTGTGGGGAGATTTATACTACCGTTGCTTATTACCAAAGAAACAGTTAAAAAGGATTTATGGTAGTGCACATTCTGTGTGTGTCTGGAATTTTTGTGTACTTAACTTCTCTCCTTGCCTATCTCTGTTTTTCTTTCCTTAACATTATGGTCAGGCATTTAAGCAGAATCATATTCATTCATTAGACCAGTGATTCTTGTATTTGGAAAAAATCTATTTGCACAAGGTAATAATATCACACCCTGTGTACAGGCGACTCTAGTTCTCCATCAGTTCAAAAGTTTACCATTTCATCATTATAGGATTAGATTCTGGCAAAAGGTGCCTGGCGACCATGAATATTTTAGGTAATTTGATTACACCCATAAAAAAAAAAAGAATTTAATTTCATAGCAGCCACTGGGTCATGTGCCTTACGCTGTGTTTCTGGTGCATTACTGGCCTGAGCTTGTCCTGGGAGGGACGGAAATTGCCATCAGGCAAGGCGTGGAGGAAGAGATGAGCAATTCGGATCCGTCGTGCACCCAGGTTAACACCGTGCCTTGACGTTTTCAAAACGCTTCCTTTTCTTAGTTCTTAGTTACCAGAGTGTTACAAAGAAAGGGTTTTGATCTCATGTAGATAGCATAGCATTAATTACCCTGACACTAATTAAACTGCATCAAACAAATACCACCGTGTTCCTCAGGGGGACAACAGAAGGCAGTTTAAAATAATTACTGGAGCTTCATGCATGTGTGAAGTTTTCATTACTCTTAGGACACAAGCAGAAGAGATTTGATATCATTAAAAATAGCCACCCTTTAAGTGATTGCAACAACAACAACAACAACAAAAAATGACTAAAATTTCCTTGGAGCATATTGACGTCTAAATAGCAGTGGCTTCGATCCTCGAGAATGGTTAACTTTTCCTTGAGAATTGCGGGTCTGTGAAGCAGGAACAGGTGTGCCGGTTCACATTCTGGTATGATTATGCATTAGCTTATGTTTGTCAGACCATTTCCTTAACCACCCACTGCTATCACATACACATATACTTTGTTCTTTCCGAACCATGAAATGAAATGCGTATATCTTCACTAATGCTTGCTATCGATGTAAATGAGAAAAAGGAGCTTATTGCCAATCAGGGCCGCTGTGAAGCCCACACCTCTGTACACTTACAGGTAATAAACACCTTTTCGTAAGTAGGACACAAGATGTATAGGGTTCTTCCTGTAATGAGAAATGGTGATCTCGTCCTACTTGTGCGTTAACGGATGGCACTTCCCGTACGTGTCTAGACGCAATGCAATGGGATCGCTTTGAAGCAGGTTTCTTCTCTCGGAACTGGAGGTGGTCATGATGTTTGAGATCTTTTATCATAATGGAGGTAAGCAAACCTTCCTGGTCGTAGATAATGGACATTTTTCACAACTGGACCAGTGCACCCAGTGGGTAGCCAGTGTCATGCAGATGGTAGAGGGTCTCTGTAAGGGCCGCTGTTTGCAGGGGCTGGTGTAATAATTGCTAAACCCTCGCTAAATGAAGTAGGGCGAGTGATCGACAGAATCATGGACAGGTGTGGTGACTGTGGAATGGCACGTTTGCTTCCTCTTGCACGTGCCTGTGTGTCTGAGCGTGTGTGCGCTTCCGTGTGTGCACACGTGTGCGTGTGCGTGCGATGGGCTGGATGTGTTTCCCCTCCTGTCTGCTCTGTGTGTACACGCATTGCCCGCTTTGTGGTCTTTGCTTCACAAGGTCACTTATCCTGTTTACTCCAGTGACGTACGAGCAATGGGATCAAGTTGCCCGGGTTCTAGCACCAGGTGCTGGCCATCCTCTCTGAAAGGTGCTGGGAATTAAAAGGGGAGATGGTCATTTCCAGATTTATGCGACTCATATGTCATTCTGGGAACGACTGTTTGGATGTGATTATGGAGTGGTTCTGCGTACGGAGCGCTGCACATTATAAGCCGTTTATTTTTTTTCACTTCCCTCTGAAAGCAATACTTTAAGAGAATTATGCATTATGAGGGTTTTGTAGTGATTTTTTTAAACTACAGTAAGACTAAATATTTTAAGAAACCTGTTTAGAAAAATAACACTGAATTAAGTGTTTTATAATTGTCACATTAAATTAAAAAAAAATGGATCGCAACTGACTGTAGAAGAATACAGTTTAATCCAGTTGTAGAAATTTGTTGGGTCCAGAAAATATGCAAAAAATATACTTTTGTTCCTTTATAGACAGATGGTTTGTCCTATTTTAAGCTGATAGTATCTTCATACATCTTTCTTGAATGTCATTGGTTTTAACTGGCAGACAGTGTCTACTATTAGAATTTTCCTTATTCCTGGATGATCTAAAATATATTTTTGGAACATTTGGATGATCATACTGTACACCAAGAAAAATTTTTCATTACACTTAGCTCATACTTAAAAAAGTGTTTATATAATTTTTTTTTAAAGCCTCTTAAAATGAACAGTTCTTTTGACATAATGTTGACAGGAGTCACTTTGATGTAGTTTAGAGTCATGAATTTTCTATCTGTTCCATTTTTCCTGGGGCTCCATCAACTCAGACATCCTGATCTGTCATTTTGCAACTCTTCGTGAAGGCCTTGACAGATAGAGGTTTTGACAAGTGCTGGACATCAGCAGCAGTGCAGAATAAGCAGTGTATATTTCTCCAGGTAAAGTGACAAAAATGTCTGACAGCGTCAGAAGAACTGTGTAGTCTTCAATCATATCTAATATTATAAAGCAAGCCTCTATTTACGTTCTGTGTTTCAACATTGTGTGGTGGCGAAGATTTAAAATCCCTCCAGAACTGAAGATGTGAGATCTTTGCCTTATTTACGAGTGTTTACAATAATTAGAACATTTGGGTCACTAAAAAAAAATCCCTTCAAATTCCTATTGAGTGAGCGATGGAAATAATCACATAATGTGATAGGAGTCTTTAAAACTGTAGCATGTCATTACGTGTTTGTGCAGGTGTGTGTCTGCAGTACTGATTTGCGTAATTCTGCTTGATGGAAAAATACTTTCTCATCCTTCAGAGTTGACGGTTCAGAGTTCGATTTAAGAGAATTTTCACTGGCAACTAATTAGACCTGTTGACAGGGCATTAACGTCTCAGACATGTCAGTCTTTCTTAGTTATATCCTCTATTAATGACTATGTAATAACTGTAAACATTGTCCCGCATATCGAATATGTTGTCCTTTTTATATAATTATTTTGCGTCTGTATTCACTCAAGAAACAGCTGTTGAAAGTTGAGCGGGATGTAAAATGGCACAGCCTGAAGATGTTCGTGCTCATGCGGCTAACTCCTTTTTGATGTGATACCTACTGGCAGGGTTGTGTGGTGAATTCAACTTCTTTGACAGCCATCAGCGGTACTGACCAGTGGTCTCAGGTTTTCCAGTGATGGGAAAGTGTAAGAAAGGATCCCATAGTTTAGTGTTTTCCCCCTGCTGCCAGATCTAAGGCTTCTGCCAACAACCATCTAAATCAACACGATGCCAACGTGCTCTGCAGACCAGAGGTCACCCCAACATCTGGCCCCACTGTCTACTTTTTTCAGGTTTGTCACTGGGCAGCATCTGTTTACGGATTTTTTCTCAACCTCTCTTTGATCTCTTTGACAGTAAAAAGAAGCTTCTATCACCCATCATGTGCTAAATTAAAAAAAAAAAAACATTCAAAAGCATAGGACATTGGAAAACTGGTACGATTTCATGTTTTTTGCTCTTTTTATTTTTTTAAGTTGGGTATTCCGTTTGACACAGATATGGAGTGAGATGATTGATTCTGCCCTTGACTTCCAAAAGTATTGTCACCGTCAGTAAGTCTAACACGTGAAGACATCTAGCCTAAGCAAGCCCTGTGTCGTCCCTCTTGGTCAGCCTTTAAAGAATATAAAGTGAATAGTGAAAACCGTTTTTGTTTTTGCCTGTGTTTGTTTTGGATGAACTCTGAAGAATCAATGTTAATATCTGCTGTCTGTTGTTTTGAGATTTCTATCAGTGGTTAAGATCTCACGCATCTTTTGTCCACCATCTTGGAATGTAGGGGTCAGTTTGAGGTTGCCGCACAATCTCTGCATGAATATTGGTGAATGTAATCGATGTTAGCTCATCTGAAACATGAAGCCCAGCTGAGTGTGCTCCCGCAGCAAGAGGCGGTTAGGTAGTGTGCTTTTTACAGGGGCTGCATTGGAGTTCACAGTCACAAACAAGTTAAGAATGTCTACTCTGCGCCTGATGCCATCCCAAGTGCTGGGCATAAAGATTTGGACAAGACAGACATACTCCCTATTCCTGAGTTTGCATTATGGGTTAATAAGGGGAGGCTTGGAAATCTTCATTTCGCGAAACTTGACTTAAATGTGTTTAGCCTTTCCCAAGAATTGGCAACCCATAACTACATTCACATATGAATATAATTGTAATAGTTCACAGCTGGGACTGTAGCAAGATTTTAATTCTAGTCCATACCAAATGCCACAGGTCTCTGGAGGAAGTTGTAATGTATTCTCTGGCACCCAGCACGGCCACTGAAAATACATTTGTGGAGAGGATTTGTGATTTTCTTCCGTTTTCATTCATTCGCCGAAAAGATTGGTGATTTCCTTCTCTTTCCCTTCATTTTTCAAAAAACTAAAGCAATGGATAAAATCTTTTTATTTTTCAGTATGATTTAACTTTGGCTAACACAAGAATTTGTTTTTAGAGCGTTTACCACAGTTTTCAATACACTTTTACTAAGGTGGCATCATTCGTTCTTCACAAAATCCCAGAAATTTAGAAGAAACTCAAAGTTTAACTCTTACGTCTATAGTAAGTAGCAGAGCAATAGGGCCAGGAATCCACACATATTATTGTTATTAGTATTTATTAGTTTCTCCTTTTTTATTCCACAAAAGGGATTCCCTGGGAGCTTGCTCTGTCAGTTAACAAATGCCCCCAAAAGTGCTCAAATGATTGATAAAATGTAAAAAGCTGTGCTATCTCTAAAGGAAAGAGACTTTTCCATGGGAGAATCAGTCTAAATATTTCATAGTCACAAGACTGTGCTAAGACGCAATTTAAGGGAAGAAGCTAACAACACTAGGACTCCTGTCACGTGGTCCACGAAAGGCGGAGTCAGGGCAGCGGATGCGTTCCTTCTTCTGCTAACTGGTTGATTGACAGTGAGCATGTTGTTCGAGCTCTCTCGTTCCCAGGGTTTTGTTTTTATCTGTTAAAGAAAGTCTCGAGATTAGATAGCAAAAATAATAATCTATGATATTTTACTTTTTTGCAGTTTATGGGATTAGAACTTTTAGTTCTAATATTTTAGGGAACGGAAATTTCAGTTTAAAGGGTACATGTTTGTTATGTTAAATTAAGCCTTCGTCACAGGAATCAGATTATGTTTACTGATTTTTTTTTTTTTCCAATGACCTGATACCTGCTTTGGAAATAATGTCTGTGGAAATTCAGTCACCTAACTGTTAAATGCTGATATTGGTAAAGAATAATCCAGACTCTATTAATAAATTTGGTAATAATTGTCTTCTTTGTTCTGAACATTTAGCATTACACATTCAGAAAAATAAATTGGTGTCTAATCAATAAGAATTATAAGTAAATGTAACATTTATCATATACACTGAGATAATTTTGCCTGTTTTTAAAATTTATATATAATCACCTCACTTGAAGTACTCCAAAAAGAAATTGCATGTCAAAAAAAGTTATATTTTTTTGGAAAGTGCCAGATCACAAAAGATAAACCCTTTTTTGCTAATGAATCTGTGCATTCGCATATATGACTTTGTCCACTAGAGGGAGCCCACATTGTCACGAACGCCCAGGAAACCTTTGAGAGCAGGAAACGCTGTGTTGCTGTTGATAACATCCATTGTCTGCCCATGAAATTACGTGTGTATAAAATATCATGGTTCTCAAACTCAGTGTCATTGGGTCCATTCCCCCCTCACTCCCCCAAAAGGAATTTCCCATCATCTTTTATTTTGTTCTAAAAAAAAAAAAGTACACCTTTCAAAAAGTGATACCTTAAAACGCCTTCTCACAATCAATGGCAGAGATTTAGCAATCTGAAAGAACATGAGGGAGTAAAGAACACATATTAGTGATAACCTGATGGCTAATTTTCTTCCGTTTAGCGCTAGTGAAAGAAGTAACCCGGAAATGAGAATCTTCTCTTTCCCCCTCAGCTCTTCCCCGCGTAGGCAGCAGCTGCGCTGGCTGTTTTCATCCTGACCTGCTGATACGCATCACCCCTAACCTGCAGGGACTTCCTTCTGGGGTGAGAGGGTAATTGTGTCTCTTGTCCGGTCAGTCCTTAGCCCCTCTTCTGAGACCACCGAACAAGTGGCTTTGTGTGTGTATTTTCGCGGAGCCAGTTTATAAATGAGGAACCGAGCTGAAACCACCTGCTCGTTTCACCTCAGCTACCGACAAGCAGAGAGAGGGCGGCGAGGGCCAAGCCTCTCTCTCAGCGGGGCTGGGATGAGTCACTAGGATAACTGACTGAAGTTCAGATTTTTAAAGTTCTGGTTTCCAATACGATCCCTTGGGTTTTGCTTAAATAGCTTACCTTACACATTGTTGACGTTTGTTTTGACTCATTTCTGGATTGTTTGCTTGTCATTAGCCATGTTTGCAGAAGTTAGTCAGAGGACCACACCACAACAGAGAGTTGAAAATGTAGGTGGTTATTACAGATATGTATTTTTATTGAATTTTTGTTCTCTCATTGAGATGTAGGTATCTTTGATAGTCTAGGAAATTATCAGATTCCTCCCAAATAAAACCTGACTCAGAAAGTTTGGTGGAGTTCCCTAGCACAGTGTTTCTCAAACTCTCTGTGGCAATGGATCAATTCTTTTATTTTCCAATTTGTTGTGGATCAATACTTCTGTAAAATGCCATAAAAATAAATGACTAGAAAAGTGAAATAAGCATTTGAAATACTACTTAATTTTTTATTATTGTTTTCGACAGACATAAAACTACTCTGTGAAATTGCCGTAAGAGTTTCTGAACACTTCCTCACATTTTCCGAGTCTCATTGTGGACCGGCGTGTACATCGTCCGCAGGCCGAATTTGAGTTGCCTCAGTCTGGTAATTTTCACAGAGGTTCTAGCCTTCCCGACAGCCCACCCAGAGAAGAGATGGCATTGCCTGTCAGACCACGAAATGTAAAATAGCAACTGTCATAGAACTCCCTTACTTCCCCCCAACTCCTGGGCCAAGGGAGGAGTTGGAAGGTTTTGCTTCCTAGCTAAATCAAAGGTAGGGAGAAACAGAAAAAGAGCTGTGTCAAAAATTAAAAAGCAGAGTTGGTGGCAGTGCCAGTTTCATGAATATCAAGTTTCAAGTGTTTGACCCTGAGAATATAATTAAAAGTTTGTCGAACATATATTCTAATGACTTTCCACAATAAAAGGTTCAAAATTAAATTATTTTTGTGTTATGAATTTGGGGCAAAAATGAAGCAATTAAAGGAGATCTTCCTGTTTACAAGATGTTCAATAGGTAAATATATGATAGGTAAATAGGGGAGCTCAGTAAAATAATAGACTGAACAGTTGCCTTATTTTTCTTTCTTTTTAGTTGCCCTTTCAAAATAGAGCTGATGGTAATTTTGTCTCTGAAGCACATTGAGGACAGATTAACTACACGAACAGGCTGCTCTGGGAATCCAGAGACCCGGTTATCATCTTGCCACTACTTACTAGCCATCTGGCCGACAGCAAATCACTTTCGACCTCAGTTTTCTCTTCTTAAAATGGGAAGACTGTCACCTCTCTGTCTTCCTCACAGGGTTACTGGGAGGACCAGGCTGATTAGTGAGTGGGCTTTGAAAACCATCGGGCATGTCATAGCCTCCTGCATGTGTGTGTGTGTGTGTGTGTGTGTGTGTGTGTGTGTGGTGTGTGTCCATGTGTGTGTGCATGGGGGCATTCTTCATTTTTCTCAAACAATTATTTTCCTGAACTCTCTTGAAATATACATCCTACATTCATTGTTAACCTTTTCCATGTATATTTTATGGTCTTTTCTCACCTCACATCCAGTCCACCCATAACTTTAAATGTGTAATGATTTTTATTCTTTTTTTGAATGGTGGAGGAAAGAATCTAAATTTGATCTCTAAGATTTAGCTTCACTCGCCCAGCGATGCTAAGCATTGCTGTGGTGGTGAGCTTGCAGGTCTGGATACAAGGAAGTCTGGCCTCTGAAGGCTCAGCGCCAACACACACACATGAACACATGCCTGCACGCATGCACCCGTGTGCACACACCCAAGCCCGTGACACTCAGCGGTAGCCATGATCAGGCCTGATCATGTGTCGCACACAGAGGACACTAAATTAATGCTGAGTGATTCCGTCATTTGAGCCAGAATCTAGAGATCTGCTTCCAGCCTTCCAGGGTAAATAACATTTCAGATATGTCAGAAACCACAGCCCTTTGGGTGTCCCCATAATTCCGTTCTAAGCGCGGTCAGTGTTGAGGAGTCGTGCGTGGGGAAGGCACCATGACCTTCGCGGTAAGAGGCAGGGGCTTGCTCTGGCCCTGCCCTTAGTGCAGCACTCACTTGCCTCCTCTGCAGGTGGGGGAGGTCCGATTGGGGGCACAATAGGGCCTGTCCGGTCTGAACTGCTTTGACGATCCCAAGACTGCTGGAGCCAGAGGCAGCTCTGTCGGTTTCTCGGGCTGCATGGAAGCGAAGGCCCTTTTTGTGCCATTCCCATTTTGTTGAAGGTATTCCTTCCTGCACCTGCTATGTCTCAGATTCGTGGGAGTCACTGGTGAGCAGAAACAAGGCTGTTGCGTGTAGACTTGAAAAGGACTTAGGAGGCCACCCACATTCCACCTCTGGTCGCCACCGTCTCTCCACCCCAGTGGCCGTCACCACCGGGTGTGTGTATCAGCGCCTCTTCATTCATATGTTGGATGCTTGTAGCAGCGGGGCCGCTGCTTTTCTGGCGGTCTGTGTCCTTTGACAGTGGGCAGGAGTTAAAATAAGATGAGGTGGGTATCCGTCTGGCTTCTTCTGTTTTTATTCGGAGCTTTTGGGAGGGCTGAGAAGTCATTTTCTGCTGCGGTCACTGAGCCAACTTAACTTCCCTAAACTCTTACCTATTTAATAGTTGAGGTCGTATGGATAAATGAGGAAATTTAAACTTTCAGGTAAAGAATAAAACTTTCATAAATGTTTGTAATTTAGGCAGCTGTGGATGTGGATGTCGGATGTTTAAATAACACTTAAGCTGTTTATGTGACTCTTCTCACTGTCATCGTTGAACCGCCTCCACCCCCACCCCCGAATAGCATCAGCTCCAGGAGCTGCTCCCTCCCAAAGCGCTGAATTGTTCATAAAACCAGGAGGGGGGATGGGGTGGTGAATTTTGTGCACAGTGACGCATGTGTTATGCCTTCATAGCATGAGTGTTTGGTTCCATTTCTTACTGGAAGGCATAAAACTAATTGCTTATGTGCATGTTTAAACCACAAGAATGTCCTGGCAGAAAGTGGATGCCTGGGGATATTTGTATCCACATCCCACAGTGAACTGGGGAAGTAGTTCCAGCTGAAGGAGAAACACAGCCCTGCCTTGAAAAATCTCTTCCATTTCCAGCTTGTATTTTATATATTTGTTTTTGAATAGAACAAGTCTCAAATATTTCTTCAACCACAGCTCGATGTATATGTTACTAAAAATGCGTGTTATTTGTTCAGATGTGGGAACGAATGGTACATAAGATTGTGTGTGTGTGTGTGCGCGCGCGCGTGTGTGTGTGTGTGTGTGTGTGTAACCAGAATTTTCTGAGCAGAAAAAAGGGGGATTACAAATTGCCAGGGCTTCATATCTCTTGACTTGCAAGAAGGAATAGTTCTGTAACTCCCCGAAATACATGACATCTGGGTTTGTTCATACATTTTAAATAGAACGTTTCATCATAAACATGGGAAATGTGATGGCATTGAATAGTTTTATTTTAAAGAATATTTAGTTTGGGACATTCTTTTAGAATTAGAAAAAAGACTATTATATCCAAGTACATTTCTCCTCATGTATAAGTGGAATATATATTTTACTGTAGTAAGTGCACAGCTGCAAGTTATTTGAGGTGTTTTCCAAGAATGGAGATGCTAGTTAAACTCAAAATTAAATAATTCTTTTGGTAGACTGTTAGCCAGTTAGGGTTTGGGTATGATCAATAGAGACAATGACAATTTCAATATGGACTGATTTAATTAATAAATAATAGTGCAGAGGAGGGGATGTATTATGCCTTTTATGATTCGGAGGATAATATCTTTGGATATGTCTCAGTGAGTGTCAGTATATAAGATAGGCACTCATGGTTCCTGTCAGTAAGTGTGTGGTGTGTGGCAAGAGAATTCAGTTATTAATATACCCTCTCTCCTCTTTAAAGAAATCCTAGAAGTAAGATTGAATTTACCATTTAGTTATAAGTATTTTGAATTTATATAAATATTTACTTCATTTTTTTTCTTTAAATAATGAGCTCCAGTAGCACATTTTAAATGTGGCTTATATTTTAAAGTTTGATGTTCCTATATATGTTAGAGAATTTATCTCAAAATGTATGCATTATATTTGTAAACAAATAATATTTTAAAGGTAAGACATTCACAGATATTTTATAAAAACAATTTAACACTAAAAAAGAAATGAGAAGCTATTTAAACTTAACGACAGGTATCTCAGAATTTACCAGTTTTTTTAGCATCCAGTGCCCAGAAAGCCAGAACCCCGAAAATCAGACTCATGAAAGCTTTCTAGGAGGGGCGCATTTTAAAACAAAGTGTAAACTCCTTGTAGGTGTGTCGTTTTTCATTCAGTGTATTTAGCATTATGTCTGGTTATTGTCTATCTGAAATAAATACTTAAATTCATGAATTTTTTTAAAAAGAAAGGAAGAGAGGAAAGAAAGAATGGGAAACCTTCATGGAAAGCTAGGTTTAAGTGCTTTGTAGATAGTAACTGTAATCATCAGTTCAGGCTCCCAAGTCTCTCAAGCTTTGTGAGCAGACACACTTTTGCGGGATTAGCTGCAGAACTGTCACAGGTCCAAATGCAGCTCGAATTCGGGGTTTTACATGCAGACATCTATATTATCACCATGGCTCTCCCTGACTCAGGAATTGAGAGCTGCCTCCGAGAGCTGAGAGCAGAGGGAACAATGATCGAGTCTAGTTATTTGGAACTAAAAGTATTTGTCTGTATCGTGATACAGGATGAGAGAACTCTGCCAACCCAGGAGGTGGCTGGGAAGGAGAATGCGACCTGCAGGGTGTCAAGCCCATTGAACGAGCATGTCCCGCCTCCGTTCCCAGTGCCACCAGCTTTGGTTAGCCAGATGCCTCCTGCTGAAGGGAATCTTTCAGACAGCCTGAGGAAGAACCTCTGAAGTTCTCTAGGGGAAAAAAACCTACCGTGGATGAGTGAGGCTTTTATTATTTATTATTCCTTTCACAATGTTGAAAGCAGGTGGAGCTGTTTTCCCAGCTATCCAGAGTAACATACACTTGAAAAATACTTGAAGAAACTTTGAATGATCCAAGGCATCATTTTTTTTAAAAGAAAAATTACATTTTTTGAGTGTCTCTTATATGCCACATACTTTTAGATGCTATTGCATTGGGAGAGGTGTTGCATTTATTTAATTTTAATTGAGATATAATTCATACATCATAAAAATCACCGTTTAAAAGTGTGTAATTTATCAGTTTTTATTATATTTGCAAGGCTATGCAGCCATCTCTACTAACTCTGGAATATTTTCGTTACTCTCCAAAAACACCCTGTTAGCGGTCATCCCCAATTCTTCTGCCCTCATTCCTAGGGAATCACTAATCTACTTTCTGTCTCTATGGACTTGCCTATTCTGGATATGCTGTATAATCTGGATATCCGTTGAATCATGCACTGTGTGACCTTTTGTGTCTAGCATCTTTCACTTAGCATAATGTTTTCAAGGTTCATCCATGTCGTAGCCTGTATCAGTACTTCAGTCCTGTTTATGGCTGAATAATATTCCACAGTATAGATATACCACATCTATTTAGCCATTCATCAGCCGACGGACATTTGGGTTGCTTCTACCTTTTGGCTGTTATGAATAATGCTGCTGTGAACATTTGTATAGACTTTTTTGCATGGAAATATGTTTTTATTTCTCCTGGGTACACACCTAGGAGTGGAATTGCTGCGTCATATGAAATTTTGTTTAACTTTTTGAGAACCGGCCAGACTATTTTTCACAGCAGCTTCACCATTTTACAGCCATTCTGGCAAGTGTGAAGTGGTATCTCATTGTGGTTTGATTTACATTTTTCTAATGACCGATGACGTTGAGCATCTTTTCATGTTCTTGTTGGTCATTTGTGTATCTTCTCTGGAGAAATGTCTAGGAGTAATTTTGTATGGTATTATTATGCATTTCTGAATTAGAAGACAAAAATTAAGGCAGACTTTAATTCACTCCATCACCAGACATTTATCGAGCACCTGTTATGTGCCTGTTGGCAATTGCTTGGAAAGATGGTGTTCATAGGTATTTTTGAGTGAGATCATCTCTGAACCTGCAAGAAATTAAAAAAAAAATTTTTTTAATTTATTTATCAACTACAGTTGACATACAATATTGTTAACTTCAAGTGCATAACATAGTGATTAGACATTTATATACCTTATGAAATGATCACCCCAATAAGTGTAGCATCCATCTGACACCGTAAGAATTTTCGAATGCTGATTATGACCTTATATCTTTTAAAAAATAAATTTCTTCATTTTGTCTGAATTCTGTAATTCTAAGTTAGCGTTATTTCTGCTGCTTAGAGAATCTATTAATTATTTAATTATTTAACAAAAACGTAGATAGTGTTTATTTATACAATAAGTTGTTGTAAGTCAACTTACAGTACATGTTAATCACATCCATAAATACCTTTACACCAACATCTGGACTGGTATGTGACCAAACATCTGGGCGCCCTAGCTTAGCCAAGTTGACACATAAAGTTAAGCATCACAATAAATTAATAACTTGCTCATGTTATGCATCTATTTGGGCCCAAACTCAGTACACCACACTTACATACTGCACCATCTATTCCAAATGCACATTAGTTATGTATTGCTGTGTTATCTCTCCCACCCAACTTGAGCAGCTTAAAGCAACAAACATTTATTATCTCGTGGTTTCTGAGGGTTGGGATCTGTGAGTGGCTTCGCTAGCTGGTTGTGGCTCAGGGTCTCTCATGAGGTAGCAGCCACCATGTTGACCGGGCTGCAGACCTTTCAAGAATTAACAGAGGCAGAAAAATCTGCTCACATGACTGTTAGGAGGCTTCACTGGTTGTCGGCTAGAGGCTTCAGCTGCTCACAGTAGCTCGCTTCCCCAGAAAAAGTGGTCCCAGGAAGATAGAGAACCCAATACAGAAACCACTAATCCTGGAAGTAACATACCTTGATTCTACCATATATTAGTCACACAAACCTATCCTAGGCCAGTGTGGGAGGAGACTACAAAAGAGTGTGGTTATCAAGAGGCGAAGGCCATCGGGGCCATCTTGGAGCCTGGCCACCACAAAAGGAGCACCCCTAGTTTTTCAGCCTCTCACGGAGTGAATAACTGACCAAACGAGGAAACAGCCCAGAGAACATGAAGTAGTGTTGAAGTTCTGATCATTATTTCTCATTAAAAATAATGTGTAAAAGGGCGGAGTAAGATTTTGTTTTCCTAGATTATTAGAGATGTTTTCATTGATATTTTAGTATCTAATCACTTGTGTTCATAAACATTTTAAAAACAATTTTAAGGGTCAGACCAACCCAATCACTCTGTTTTTCTCCAAACAATGAAAATAATTTCTGCCAAATATGGTGGGGTGGGGGATATTTTTTGTTGAGGTGGGTGTTGGGTGACAGCTGGGGCCACAAGGTGGGCAGTTTGGTCATGGATGGACCTGGACAGTGTTGACTGCAATTGTGCCGAGTGTAAGAGGTGTGAATGCACTATGGAAAATGGGAGTGGAGGGGTGTGTAAGAAAATCTTACTTTCTCATAAATGTAACATAGCATTATTAAATGTTGCTTCAATTTTTAGTTTCAGTTTCACAAGCTAGAGAAACGAGAAAACATGTAACAGTCAAAGTCATCTGCATCTTTTTATTGCCATATAATGTGCTTTATTGGAACCATATTTCTGGCTAAAGTATTGGAAATTTGTGTCACTGGCAACTGTCAACACCTTTATTTTCTGTGTTTTTAATTTCCGAAGGGCCTGTGCATTGGTTTATTGTGAATTCTTTAAATCGTAGAAACTTCTATTTTTGAAATAAAAGAACGCCCTGCTGTTGTAGGACATAATAAGGCTTGATTTCATGTTTTTAATTTAAATAAGGCAGAAAATTTGGTACTTTCCTCCTCCAGTTACAGACCAGGGTTGAGCAGAGACTGTCACTTTTTTCTCTGGTAAGTAGACAGAGGGCTAGTCCAGTTTATCAGTGGGGATAGCAAAAAGGAACATATAAGGAAAATAAGAGTATGTTGAAAGGAAGGGTCAGCTAGTGAGACATTAAAATAAGCACGTACAACATTGGAGAGAAAAATGAAGGTGTGATGAAAGAAAAAGTTTAAAAGAGAAAGCCACGGAATGGCTGGGAAAAGTAGAGTTGGTTTGTTTAGTGGAGGGTAAAAATCTTCTATATGTGGGGGAGGGGGGGAGTCAAAGGGAAAAGGTTTTCTGTTTCCTTTAAAAGAAAAATATTTAAAAATAGAAGTAGAAATTAGAAAGCAAGAAAAAAAGTTGACAATTTCTTTTTTGACAGTTTCTACTAAAAAGAACTGAGTCATCTCTGCTAGCCTTCACCGAGTTGAGCCTTTTGTCCAAGATTTTTTTTATATCATATTTAACTGATAGCAATAAAAAAAAATGTTTTCAAAAGCAAGAAAATATTTGTAAGTCTTGTTTTCATCTACTTACATAGTACAGGTCCCAGGGAAAGATGCTCACTTAGTTGGGGAGGCTCCAGGAGCCATGTAAGGTGGTCAAGGCTGACAGATGTTTACCCGAGGTCGAGCATGTAGTTATAGCCTCACAACCTCTTCCTTTTACAAAAGGCTTCCTCATTGTTCCCTGTTTATCAGCCCTAGTCACTGGCCGTGAAGTAGTGATGACAGAGATTTCTGTTTATCGACTTCCATAGGTCAGTAAGCTCTATCCAAAGTAGGACTATTTTGAGGTCAGCCCTTTCTCCTTCAAACTGAATGCTGAATGAAAGAATGAGTGAAGGAAAATAGGCTTTCTAGTTTGACTATCTTAATGAAGTTTAATTTCAATAAGAAGGTTAGGAATGTTTCACAGGTCTGTGAATCATCAACTCTAACTTTCTTGCCCCCTAAAAGCTCAGTGCGTATAAAGACTGTCATAGAAATGCAACCATATACATTCAGAAGAAAGTCTCTTGTTTAGTTGCCATTATACTGACTTGCTTCTCAGAAACTGGCTCCACAATCTCTTTGCTTTTTTCTCTTTCTGACTCTCTCATAGATAGATAGAAATAGACCGATAGATTAGATAGATAGATAGATAGATAGATAGATAGATAATAGATAGATAGATAGATAGATAGATAGATGATAGATAGATAGATAGATAGATAGATAGATAGATAGATAGATATAGGTAGATAGACAGAGTTCTGTTTATCGACTTCCATAGGTCAGTAAGCTCTATCCAAAGTAGGACTATTTTGAGGTCAGCCCTTTCTCCTTCAAACTGACTGCTGAATAAAGGAATGAGTGAAGGAAAATAGGCTTTCTAGTTCGACTATCTTAATGAAGTTTAATTTCAATAAAAAGGTTAGGAATGTTTCACAGGTCTATGAATCCCTAACAGATGGATAAAAGTAGAGATATAGGGATATGGAGATAAATACACATATAAATGACATTGCTATTTAGCAAAAGCAGCTTCCTCAAGTTCCATAGGAGTTTTGATTTCTTGGGACGTGAAAGGCCTGTACAGGACTCCTCGCATGGGGGTAGGATCTCTCCTGAAACATCAGCGGTCTTTGCACACACACCTGGTGATCACTGTATCTTCTCGACCTCCAAGCAGTATTTTCCTCTTTTTCTCCCTGGATAGAATGGCCACCCCCAGCAGCAGCCGTGTGGCCACACACTGGCTGCTCACATTGTTTCGCTCTGCCCTGAGTGTGTGTGCCCCACCTCTTGGCTTGTCCAAATGTTCCAGAAAAAAGCTCAGCTTGGCTCAGCATGGGTGAGATGCCCACCCTGGATCGATCAGCTGAATACCAGGGCTGGCCTATATTGCACACGGCAGCTCCTGTGAGGATGCTGGAAGGAGTGTCTACTCCATCCCATGGGTGTTCACCACATCCTAACAAAGGAGCCAGCATCTTATTCCTAAGAAGTTGATTTTGTTGTCCCAGAAGGAATTTTTTTGATCAGGATAAAGTACCCTCTTTTGTTTTAATGATTTCTCTAGGGATAAAGTATTGATGCTAAATAAATGCTGCTAGACTAGTGACCACAAAATCCTGTACACCCCTCTAAGCAAAGAATCAAGGTCTGACTCTTTTAGGGGCTTAGGGTAGGGCGATTGGTGGGTATCAACCTTGGTGCACACATTGGGCTTAATGAAATGAATTCACTCATAACATCCCTGAACTCTGCTTCTCAGCAAGCAGGAATCTGAGCACATACCCCACGTGGAAGGTTTCACTCATAGTCCCCAATACTGAGAGTGATGTGAAAGACAAACTTGGGGTGAAATGAGCAATGAAAGCAAGACACGCAGGTCAGAGCCTCAGTCCTAAGCATTTAGGAAGAGAGGAAAAATTTAGGTAGAAGACGGGAGCTTGGAACTAGAGTGCCAAACCAGAGCAAAAACATCTAAAAAGGAGCGTAGAAACAGAATTAGCTGGAATTATGGCTTAGCCACAAGAAATCCTTCTAGAGTTCCTTTAAACCCTGGGAGAGAACCATGAAAGGCAATGAGCTGATTCTGACACCACAATAATAATACCAACAAGAGCAGCTAACATTATCAAACACTTCATGTGTGCCCAAATGTATGCTAACTGCTTTTAACAATGAGCTCATTTGGCAGACCAGATTTTATAGTTAGTTTCTTTTAAAATGTACAGCCTACAATACATTTCTATGTAAAGAAATCGAAGAGTGCGGTTTCTTCTTATGCATTCCTTTCAGCACATAACCTTTGGGAATATTTTTGATGAATCCTTAATTTTCTGACATGCCATGATTTTAGATGAGATTTTTAATGTGGTCGTGATAGAGCTTTTACAGCTTGTCCTCCTCAGTTGCTTGAGGATGTTCTGGTGAGCTGTTAGTCCTGTACTTGTATATAATTGTCATTTTCCTGGCAATTGGCTAATATAATTATCAGGGAATCATTGCTTTTTTTTTTTTTTTTTTTTTTAGCCCTTAAAACTGTGCTGCTTAACTCATCTCTATGGTTTTTCTATAAGAACTTTAGTTCTTATTTAGCTGTTATTTAAATATTACTGTTACCTCGATGACAGCATATTCCAGCAAATCATTTTGGTCAGCTTTAAAAGGTTTTAGTTTTTTTCTCAGGATTTTTGATTGTCCAGTGAGCACATGAGACTGCTTTGTTCTGAATTTTAATGGCTGGTTAGGTAGGAAGCACTACTTTTTGTTTCGAATAAATTTTGCCAGGAGTGTATACTCCTCCGCCCCTTCCCAACTCAAAATATTGTATGCGTATTAGGCTTATAACAAAGCTTAATTCAAATTGTACATGTAAATATATTTTGTCTAGTGGGCTTTTCTGTTAACATTCCTGAGTTTTTGTTTTAGCATCATAATGTGCTGCCTTTTACATTAGAACAAAAGCCCCCAAATGTCGGTTCATCAGCTGACAATACCAGTTTTGTCTCTTAATTAGAAAAGAGAATAAAGCTGTTTAGGGGTGTCAATAAAATGACAGATGCATCATTAGCAGCCGGCTATGGTGGATCAGTTCTGTGCAAATACTTGGAATGGAATTAATAGGAATTTCTGCTAGCATATTTAAATTGCAAGCTTGGGGGAAGAAAGCAGGGTGTTAATGCAATGAACTAGTAAAAAAAATGGGGTGGGGTGGGGGTGGTGGCGACCATTTAAGACTGAATTAAGAGTGTAAAAGAAATCACGTTGCAATAGAGAATATATTACTGAGAATTTTATATATTATTAATATAGCCACAAATGAGCCATTATGGATATTATATGATTAATTCATTTAATAAATATTTATTGAGGGTCTACTACATGCCAGGTGGTAAATTTAATGAGAGAGTACAAGCTCTGAGTCCAAACCCAATGTGACTGTCCCTTATAATTAGTAGGACAAAATTTCAAATCGACCATAAATCTCTGAAGAGGTTCTTTGAAGGTTTTGCACTGGCTGGTTTCACACTGTGTAAAACCTGGGTCACTCAGAGCAATTCAAAGGGGGATTCCATTTAGTCCATATTTCCTAAATGGTTGGCAAGGTTGCTTTAGCAGGTGTAGGCAGGTGCATGTGGGTGCGGCACACACTAGATGTTATGTCATGTTATTCAGTGATCAGGAATCACTTTACTCACAAGAGTAAACATTGTGCTTTTTCAGTTATTCTATTCTCAGTGCTTAAAATAGTGCCACCATAGAGCAGGTACCAGTAAATATTTACTAATGAATCACTGAGGAAAGGACGTATGTAAAACTGAAGATGAACAATAGACTAGTCCAATAAATTTTAAGAAAGATGAGCTATCATGCTGGAAGTCCTTCATTTTGTTTAGAACCTACTCATTTGCTTATTCGTTCTGTCGACACTTAGAACACCTGAGCTGTCCCATGAACTGTGATCGGAAGGGGTGGCAAGAAGGGAAACCCATAACCTGGTCCTCAAGGAGCTCCCAGTTTAGCCTTTATTTGCCGAGTGATTTTGGTCACGTCAGGGGGTTCCCTGTGACGTATCACCCCACGATGCAGAAAAATACAGAACGTTACAGGCCTCTAAGCCTTGGCCTTGGAACTGTGTAAAAATGTTTTATCTATCTATCTATCTATCTATCTATCTATCTATCTATCTATCTATCTATTTATTTATTTATTTGTAAACCTCTGCAGGGAAAATGTATCTGTCCTTAGTCAGGACCCAGATATGGAATGCTGTGGGCGACCCTGAGGTTAAGCCTGGAAATTTCAAGCGTGTCTTCGCAGGAACTGCCATGTTCTAACTTCTTGCCCTCAAAGTCCCCATCCCAACCACCTTCGTTCAGTGTTGAATGTGACATATTTAACGCACAGAGGGAAATCTTAATACTCCTTTCTCTACATGACAATATCATTTAATTATAAATTATGTAACAATCAATAATAAGTATTTTCTTAATATTTTAGTTTTTTAATTAACAAAGAAGAAATTTCGATTCAACATATATTATTCAAAATCTGAAAATACTTTACGTATGAACTAAATTTTGCATTTATGAAACAAAAGTGTTGTATCTTGCAGTGTGCTTTGTTTCATTTCTTAAATTTAAAGCATAAATAAAAATCTCAGGTCGCATCAAATGGCAGAATGATAACACAGGTTCTGTTTCTTCACCATCGCAATCTCTGTGCTATCGTCTTTATTTAGAATCTACTGTTTAAACAGAGGACTACGTAGCGCCATCAGGTTTCAAAACATGAATTACATTCCAGGTGAGTTTATGCCTTTTCAAACAGTTCAGCACTTATGAAATCAACGCGAGGAGCTGTGTCAGAGGGACGGCTGTATAACTGCTGGTTCTCCTGATTTAACTTTCCTGGGTAACACTATGCTCATGAAGGAAGATGTAAGAAAAAGTAATTAATTTGCATAAGCTCAAAAACCGTTTAGGATTTAGATCAACAAAAGGTTTGTAGGCTATAAAGTATCACAAACGTTGTTTAGAATTGTTGGCACACGGCGTTAATAAAGAGCAGACCTATTTTCAGTGGTTTTGCCATTAGTTTTTGACTACTTGCAGGGAGTGCCACCTTATTGCCTGTGCCTGGATGGACCCCTCCCACCATTCCGCCCTTGATCTGCCACCGCACTTGACCACCTGCCTACACAGGTGGCTGTAGGCTTCTCTGTATATATAAAAAACAAAACAAAACAAACAAACAAACAAACAAAAAAACAGGCTCTGCCACAGGAGACCTTAGGGGTTTTCAGTGTCCCTTACCCAGACCCCTGTCTAGACCCTGTTCTCTGTCTGTGGAACAGTTGACAAGTCTGACCTGTATGTTCCCAGAGTACTAGTTTCTGTTATTTCTCCTTCCTGGTGCAGCTCTGACTTAATGGACATTCTGGACTTTGTACCTTGTCTGCCTGGATCTGCCGCGCTGGCCTGCCCGCCTTTGCCTTCGCTGACGTTGAACTTCCGACCTTATGTTACTAGTCAGCTCACTCCGCCTTCGCCTTTGTCCACGTTCTGACCCTGGTCCCCTTGCCTCCCTGGTTTGTTTGATGGCCCAGCTCCATCGTGACACTACGTGCTTCCTTGGTTTCGGTGGTCAGAAATTAAAGAGTAGCAAATCGATTAAGTCAAGGTGCGTTGGTGTAGATTTCTTCTGGTAGGTCTGCAGGTAGAGGTGGGACGCAGCTGAGGGCGCTGGGAAGTGCCAGCTGACTGAGGCGAAGGACGGTGACAGCACCTGCCTGCCACGGCCTCCTGCTCCCCACGTGCTGCTTCTGGGCGTCCCCAGGACTTTCCCAAGCTTTCCTCGTTCTTGCTTATTTTTCACATCGGTGCCAGAGAGATTTTTAAAATACTGCATCCTACCCTAAAAAAACAAAACCAAAAACCCTAAGTGAATTCTTCTTCCAATCTCATCTAGATCTTTCTAGGTGATTTCCAGACATCAGACTGTGCCCCTACCCCACTCTCCGTGCTCCATCCATCCCCAGCTAGCTTCAGTTCCTGTGCTTGGTTTGTGCCGATTCCTTCTCTTTATTCTTCTGCTCCATCTGCTAATCCTTCTGCTTCACCACCCTCGGTACCATTGCCCTGTGACACCTCCCCTCGCCTTTGCCCTGTAAGTAGATCCTCGCTGTCTCCTCTCTGGCCATCGGCGGACTCCTCTGCATAGCAACTACTCCATTGTACAGCAGCGTGATATTTTGGTTACCTTCCCATATCAGCTACGGATCCCCCACAGGAGGGACTGTGTTTTGTCCCTTACGTATATGTCCAGAGTCTGGCACTGTGGCTGGTGATACACTGTAGATACTTATTTTTTTTTTAAGTAGTTGACAAAGAGCGAAAGTCATTGCAAGAACGAAACCACTCTGCTGACTTCACTCTGGTGCATTACTGTTCTTATTTACTTACTTAGGGATATGATTTGTCCCAGAGTTCGGAGTGAAGATAAAGTACCCCAAACTTCCAAGTTTAAAAGAATCAAAAAGAATCCAGAAAACCAGCCTATGAAACTCAGTGGACTGACACTATCATTGTGAAGAATATCATCTACCAGTTGCTATATACCGTTAAGACCTCTGGTCATAAACAAACAAAAGTTTAAATTGTGATCATTGTGTAATAATACTGAGTCAAAGAAATTTGCGATAAAATTTACAAATGTTGTTATCCTGTACATATTGTAATAGTTGCATAGTTGTATATAGCTGTATATATAGTTGAATAGTTATATGTAGCTAATGTTAAGTTGTATGCCTAGCTCATCAAAAAGATTCCAGTTCTCTGTGATCCAAAACAAAGGTATTGCTTTATATGTCATTAATCGTTCATGTACCTCAGGTGTACATGGATTTTAATTAACAGTGGACCTGCTAGGTCGCTCTGAGAGGTTCTTCTGCACACTCCGTGGTGCTGTAAACATCAGCATGCTTCATTTCTGCAGGGAGTGAGATGCCCATTTCACGTCACCTTTGCCTCTTTTCATGTCATAAGAACAAGGTGAGGAAAGTCAGCTGGAACACAGTGCCGTCACTTAGTACCACCAATCATTTAAAGTCACAATTACTTACTCGTTCACACATTGATTCTTTCCGCAAACATGTATCAAACACTTGTCACACACCAGACACCTTGCCAGGCTCCGGGCAGCCTGGGTCCCACAGGGTCGAAGGTGTGTGGTGCCGACGGACAAGGAAACCTCTCCGCAGTGCAGTGTGGCCGTGCCGGTGACACAGGTGGGCATGCTCGGCTTTGGAGACATCAGAGTGTGCCAGAGAAAAGTGGAAACGAGTTTGAAATAGCTACCTCCGTGCACGTTATAGAGTCAGAACTCAGCTGTTAAATCCAGCAAAAATTCCGTGGCTTTAATTAATTTCTTTGTGCTGATTCTTCCTAGTAAGCCTTAATTTTAACAAAGTTAATTAGGTTGAAGATTAAAAATCCCATTAATGTCGATCATTCACTTCTTGGTTCTGTCAACAAGGTGCTAAAATCTCGCTGGGTTCTGCAGGGGCCGAGGGAGGGAAGGAGCAGTAAGCAGCCCTCAGCTCCGGGCTGGGATCCTTCAGGACCACAGAGCTTCTGTCCTTTTTAAGGCTTCAGGTGATATCAGATACCCTCGTCATTTTAAAGCATATTTTTGTACCTTTCCAAACATCTCTTATCTCAAATCCTTAGACCTGGGGCTGTTTATTTTCCCGGAGTTCCGTGGCAGTGGGATGTTTACTGGGAGACTCGATTTCATCTACCCCGATTATCTAATTTGTAGGTTTTCAGGGCATGGATTTTTAATCAAGGACCTGTTTTCACTGTCACCTTGTCTGCCCGTTTATTATGGTTAAAGACTCAATGGTGGCTAATATCTCACCCAGAGCAGGAAAGAATAAACAATTAATAGAGTCGTGAATTACCTGCAGGTCATAATTCTGTTCAAAAGCCTGTTTTGTTTGAGTTATGCTTTCTGCCTTGCCTCCCACACTCGACTTACAATGGCAAGAACTGCAGAAATTCCACACTCGTTCCCAGGAAGTGGCTATAGTGCCAGCATAACAGGCAGAAGGGGGACCAAGACGGGGTCAAGGGGACACAAGCCACTGGCCTAAGCGTATTGTCTCATTCACGTGGAAAGTCATCAATGGAAGGAAGCCAGAGACGGTGTAGGAGGCGGGAAGCCATATGAAATCAAGTTCAGACAGGGACATGGCAAGGGCAGTCCACTTCCTGCGCAGAGTTGAAGGCCAGGAGGAATTTGATCAAGAGCTGGGATTAGAAAAACCGAGTAAACATTATGCAGAATAGTATTGCCCAGGAAGATTCATCTAAAAGCGAGATGAAGGAAAATCGCTACAGCATAGCCCCAACACCTGTCTGGGACACCAACGCCCACAAAACACGGAGAAACTCTGAGACTGCAGCAGCTGAGAGGCTGGGTGGGCAGCTTGAGCGTTCAAGGTGCGTGTGTGCATGTGTGTGTGTGTGCGTGCGTGCATGTGAGTGTGTGGCAGAGAAAGGGCTCGCAGCCGTGCGTAGAATGCCCTGCACATAGTGGACCATCAGAAGTGTCAGGTTCGCAGAGGAAAGCCTAATATCTTTCCTTGAGCTATGCAAATCCCTACCATTGGCACGCACTGCTGTTATTATGCACATAGCTTGAATCCGTGTGACTAGGAGACTGGCACGTGAAGCACAGAAAACCAGAACTTCATTTCTAAATTGCCTCTTGGTATAATATTAGTGAAACTAGGGCCTAGGAAGAGGTCTGTAAAGATGGTATCCTGTCAAGAACCTATTGATAGGCTTAGGTGGCCCCCACCGAGAGGAAAGAATACCTACTTATGGCAGAAGAAAGGTGGAATTTCTTCCGGTGGGATGTGTTTCTCTTTTGGCTTCAAGTTCGTTGTTGAAATAATGAAGGCGAGAAACTAACTTATTTCTGTGGTCCATTTTGGTTCTAAAAATCTGTTATCCTTGACTCTTAACAAGTGTTTCACTACTTATCACAGCCTTTCCCTTTCCCCTCTTCTTTGCTAAAAACAAAAAAACAAAAAAACAAAAAAAACAAGCAAACAAACGAAAACCTGTTGGGCAAAATATTGTGTTTCTCAGAGCATAGGCTCCGCCTCTGACCTCTTCACACACTCCCCGTTCAGCTCGCCTCTCCGGCGTGCCTCCAAGTGCCTGCTCGAACGTTCCAGAAGCGCCTTCTCTGCTCGGAAGCATTAGCCTCTCCTCATGCTCTTTGAATCACAGCTCAAGACAGGGAGGAAAGAGGCCTCAGAGTGACAACCTACCAAGGGACAGACAACAGGGTCTTAACTCACTTCCTTAACTCCTCCCAACGAGTGGAATCATTGTTTCAAAACATGAATTCTCTACTGAAAACTTTTTGAACCTTTAAAGGAGCCAGCCCTGTATGCTGCTCCATTCTCCATCATTCCAAATGTCCTGTTCTGGAATGTTTTATTTTGTCTGGGCTCCTAGGTCTTGAGCTGGCAGAGGGTAGGGACAGAGCCTCGCCCCAGAGAGACTGAGTCGGGTTTTCTTACGTATTGCTTCTGAAATGGATGTCGTAATTGTGTCATTGTACCTCTTTTGCTTTTTTTACTCTCTCCTTTAGCCTTGAGCATGACTTCTCTGCTCGTATTTGACTCTCGTGAGACCCAGCTGAAGAGAATGAATATTTTTGTAAGAAAGGTTAAACACCAGCTTTTACATATCACTTGGAATCAGGCAATCCAAGAAATTGGCGAAGAACAAGCGGAAGGGGCTCATCAGCTGTACACCTCACGTGCCAACATTCAGGAGCCAGGAAACCCAAGGTCTTCCCCGAGAGGGTGGTCTGGGTCTCGCCGCCCCACCTGAACTGGTTGTCTGGCCCAGGGCTCTCCTCACGAAACTGAGTTACAGCTCTTGGCTATAAGAATACCTCTGGGTTAAGGTTTGGGAGAATCTCAACTTTTTCTCTATGGTCTGCTCCCTACTCTCTCTCTGTATCTCTCTGAGACACTCTCTCTCTCTCTCTCTCTCTCTCTCTCTCTCTCTCTCTCTCTCTCTCTCTCTTTCTCTCATAACATAGTAAACATAATTGGCCAGATAGTAGGAATCATAAATAAGGAAGATGAAATACAGGATCTTTTCTCCCTGATAAATAACCCGTCAAGTCTTGTGGGTTTAGGGTGAGTGAGTGTTTATGTGCTTTAAAGGTAAGGAGGAGGAGAAGGAGGTAAGAAGCAGCAGAATAGGGTCAGAAAGGGATATTAGTTCTGCTTTGTACTTTATCTACCAACTGTGTTACATCTATATTGTTTTCAAATTAGTGCAGGTAAAAGGAATTGCATACCCAGAACAACTTAATCAGTCACCTGCATTCATTAATCAAGTCAGAAACAAGAGCCTCCAGCTCTAAGTCGATATAATTGCAGCTTGGAGAAAAGACTTCCTTCCCATTAAGGTCTTGAACTCAGCTTTTTTCTTAGTTGCCTAAAATTAGAATGGTCAATCTTTTATAAAGTTAGTAATCTGCTCATTATTTATTCAAAATAATAGATAGCATACTATGCAAAGAACTTTATGCAAGCGCTATGGAATAAGCTCAAAAGTAATGAGAATATCTACTCCTGTTTCAGCTTAAATGTCACCACTTCAGAGAAAACTTCCCACACCACCCCGTCTAAATGTAGCTCTCTGCCACTTGCAGTCCTATTTGTCTTGCCTTGTTTTCTACAAAGCCTTGTCACTCACTATATTCCTTTTGATTAGTGATTAGTTTTCCCCTAGAAGAATGTAAATTTCATAATAACAGAACTTTGAATCTTGTTCAGCTCTTATATTAGTCCAGGTTCTCCGGAGAAGTTGAACCAGTAGGATACACACACACACACAACGCATATAGGATATGTATATGTGATATGTATATGACATGTATATACGTGATGTATATAATATGTATGCATGTGTGTGTATACGTAAATGATTTATTTTTAAAAATTAGCTCACAGAGTTACGGGAGCTGTCTAATCTAAAACCTGCGGGGCAGGATGGCAGGCTGGTGACTCCTTGTCCAATAGGTTGAAAGGCCTTAAAAGCAAATTTGGTTTTGCTTTCAAGGCCTTTCAACCTATTGGACAAGGCTCATACCGTTATTGATGGTGATCATCTACAAAATACCTTCTCAGTGACATCTAGATTAGTGTTTGATCCAGTAACTTGGTTCTATAGCTTAGCCAAGTCAATGCATGGAACTAACCATCACACACCTATATCTCTAGTATTTAACAGTGTTTGGCACATAGTGGGCAGTTGATCATTTCACTGGCCTAACAAAATACCCCAGAAGGTACAACTCTGCTCTCCTGTGCTTACGACCTGGATGGGGAGATATATCCCATGCAAGTTAATAATTAAGCCAGAGCACTGGGCACTGTGTGATTCAAAGCTAAAATGAGCGATGCTCACAGAATGTATATAAAAAAAATTCTATGCATCCAGGGAGGGGAAGTCCTTGTCAGTGGGAGGAATGAGAAAAGACCCATTCGGGGGTCTGGTTGTCTATGACAGGCTGTAGTTGTGTGACGATGCCTAATAACCCGGTGGGGTGTTTGCTCTTCGCCCTCTCTGGGTCTGTGCTCTGTCTGCAGTCACCTGGGCGGGTACGAGTGGCAGGGAACTGTTTTCTTGGGAGGATGTGCCACTGCGGTTCGGTTCCCGCAGAATGAGTGGCCCTTCTGCCTCCTTTGAGCTTCGTCCTCTTAGATCTTGTGGGTCAGCTCTTAATTGGGTGGGGGAGGGGAATCGTTTAAGCTATTTTGTACTTAGGGAGTTCAGTGTTATATTTTACTGACTCTAATAACTGTCATTAATTAGTTTGGCAATTTTTTTTATCTTGAGAGAAATAGTGGAAACCAACCTTTTTTCTATCGGAATACTTACTCAGATTATCTCCTACTAAAGTTATCCTTCTTAAGGAAGCTAGGAGATTTTAAGTGATTTCACTTATGCATGGTATTAAAAGATAAATATAAACATTTAAGTAGAAATGAACTCAAAGTCTGGCATAGACTGAGGTGTGCTCATCGCTTTGCCTCTACTGCTGGCTGCTTTCTATTTCCAAGTTAGGGAATGTGTGACATGCATATGAAACAGGGGGACCCCGGGGTTATGGAGGGGCCATGTGGTACAGGGCACCAGGAAAAGCGAGGGACCTACTGTCCTCTGGGCTCTGCTGCTGGAGTGTGGCCTCGGCAAATCACATTGTCACGGCGGGGACAAATTCAAAATGGAGTTGGAACAGCCCTTAAACATTTTTACATCCCGAAACTGCTCACACAGAATCTTACATTTCATTCTAATTCGTAAAGCAGAGAAAGGCAAAGCTGTAGGCCAGAGCTGGCCAGGAGATGCGTGGGGGGATGTGTTAGTGTCGGAAGCCCACCAGCTGCAGCCTTCATTCGCTCCCCCGCAAGGGGACACTAGAAAACCCTGAGGCTTCAGAGTGGAGTTTGCAAAGCGTAAACTCAGTGAAATGGAAAGATGTCTTTGCCTGCTTTGAAATTCTGTGAACGATTGTGAACAAAGTAATTCATCACAAGTTTTTATAAAGCTATGTTTTCTTTGAAATAACAATTATAGAAGAAATATGAGCGTATATCTCGGTATAAAAAAATGTAACTGATACAGGAGTGTCCAGAGTAAAAACGTAACAAGACCTTTCATCTTGTACTCTCTTTATACTCCCTCCAAATCTCCGTCCCAAGCTCTATTGGGAGTTTGTTTTAAAGCCTCTCAGGATGTATATTTTTGCATATATATATATATATAATATACATAATATAATATAACATAATATAATATAATATATATACACAAATGTAAGTATATATACACACACATGTGCACACACACACATATACACACACACACACACATAAGAGGAGGGGGCATTTATATAAATTGGATGGTATTCAAGTTATTATTCTACAACTTAAATCTTTCACTTAACCTCATGCCTTAGACATCTTTGCGTATCACTAAGATATCCCTAATTCTTTCCCATTTGCCTCATGCGATCAAGAGCCTTGGAAATTATCAGTCTTCGAAACATTTCTTATCAGAAGGGCACATTTGAAGTCTTCCTGTTGTTTTCATTTATTTTCTCCAGTTGCTCATTCATCTGAGCACTAAATATTGGCAAGGTAGGTTTTCCATTGTCTGTTATGTTGAAGAACACCTAGGTCTAAAAAGAGATGAACATTTTAACCATGGAATCTGTTTAACAGAGCTATTGACTGTTATGTCTCATGTCTCTGATAAGAAATTTAGGCACTGTAACCTATAAAGCAATTTTCTTCTTAGATTCAAACATATTTTCATGCACTCATAGTCATTAGTGGCCTTGGATAGAGAACATTTTATTAATTAGAGGAAACTTGTCATTTTCATGATGCAGTGTAAATAGAATTTTAATTAATAAATGCAATAATTATCATTCCCACCTTGATTTTAATTGCCAAGTCCAGCAATTATAAAGTCCCAGGATTCGCTTTTTAACCATTCCTTTGGTCAATTTGCTTGTCAACTTAATAGAGGTTTTTCCCTTTAAAAATGAAACAAAGCGAAGCTGAGTATCAAGCTGCAACTTCCTATTTCATGTACTCGTATGTCAAGTAAGTTGCCAAACCAATCCATCATGAGGAAGCACGATCTTCTAGGCAAATGCCAGTAAAAGGGAAAAGATTTAGTAAGATTAATAATCATTTTAATTTATAGCTCTCTTTCTCCCAAAGATGCTTGGGAAGCATTGCAAACATTTGAACCAAAATGCAGTTTAAGCCACTGGGAAACAGATATGTAAACTTGCTAAAAAAAATAAAATAAAATATGAGCCTCATACAGTGGTCCTTCATATTCAGAGGTGACACGTTCATATTATATAGTTATCAGTTCGACAAGTTTTTACTGCATTGTATTTGTTCTCCCCAAAGCCTTATTTTTGATAGATGATGCTTAAGATATACAGGGAGCGTCCTTTCAATATCGTGTGAGTGATGAAAGGCAAAACAAAACAATTTATCAAATCACACTGCATACATCCCTATAAATTTAGAGAGTGATGAATCTGTAGACCCATAGAACTTGACATGTCATGTATTCATCAAAGGTAAAGCTTCAAATATCTCAAACACTACTGGTGACAGGAAGGCTGATCTTGCTTGGGAGTGGGGAGTAATTACCCTCTAAAACTCTTGCTATACTATAAGAATCTTTGGAAGATTGAGCAGTTGTCTGTAGCATATGAGTTTGGAATTATAGAGAGAATTCAATATTAATATTTCAACAGAGGATGATGTTATCATATTCTTTTATTATTTAGCAAAGTTAAGTGCATTTATACAATCAAAAACACCTACTATGTGTTACGCTGTGTCTAGTATTTATAGCTGCAGGTGAAGATCCAAATAAAACCCTTCTATAGAAGGTAAAGAAAGGACAAGATATTCATTTTCTTCCTTCCTGCTCCAAGGAACCAAGACAGTTATTTCTTCCATCACAGATATTTTGCAAACAGGGATAAGAAATGTATTAACCTAATTGCATTCCCTAATGGCAAGGTGCCCACCTGATACCTAATTAGAGGTGAGTCTCATTGCTTGTAACTTGGTGCGTAGACTACTGAATTATGCAGTATGCTTTAGTGCAAAAAGATTTGGTAAGAATTATCTTCCTCGTCTGCTTCAAGAGCTCAAGATTTTTAAAGGTCACTGTTGTCACCAAGTCCTTGAACATTTAAGTTGTTTCTTGGAAACATTAGGAGAATGGTGGCTTTTTTGGGTCCTCTATGTCTGTGTCAAAATAGGAGTGGATTAGTCTTCCCCAGCTCCTGGCCTGGCACTCTTGTGCCAGCATGCTCTAAAGATCCACACTTTTCTACTGCAGGGGGTTAATATGGTGGCCCCTATGGGAACCCGTAGTCCAACCCGATTGCAGATTACTTAGTTATTAGGAGACCTTCACTTCAAAAACCCTTCTTTTTGTTTCTTCAAGTCTGTAATTCCATTAACACAACTTAGCACAAAGTAATAGGGTTTGGGATTTTTTCCTTCTATTTTCCCCAGTTGTTAAAAGCTTTACCTTCTTTTGAGAAAAAATAGCTACTATTTAATTAGGGGAAATATTTTGAAAATCAACCAGAAACTTTCGTTTGGTGGATGGCCCCTGATCATGTAAGAACCCTGATTTCTTTCTATAAGATTGTGGTAACTGATGTTTAAGTGAGAAGCTGCGTGGAAACAGCTTCCTGTAGAGTTGTAAGAGTCATTAGAAGTAGAACGAATTAACCTTCTATGGTAAATGCATTTTCACCTGAAAGTCTCAGATTAAATAATAATACTACGTTAACGCAACTTTTTTTTTGAATAGCCAGTAGGTTTATTATTTGGTGATGTGTGTCATATTTTTAAGGCAGATAATGGCTATAGCAAACTAGATCTTCATGATATTAAATCATAGTAATAAACAATACTGTGGAAGGGGAAATATCCAAACAAATGGTTGGACACTGGACTATTTTTCTCTTCAATTCAGTATTCTGATTAGTTTCAGTCATTCTCCTTTGACTAAGTCAGTTATAAATAAGTTAGTTTTATCATCAAGACTAACAATTCTGCAGAAAGCAAACAGACTCACCTATGTAGTCGCTTCCATTTCCATTTTCCTCCTTCCATTTCCATTTCCTCTGGAATATAAGCCTTTTGGGTTATAGTCCTTATAAAATGCATTCGTGATTACATGAAAAAGGTATGCTCTTTTGGCAGTGTAAATATATTAGTTTAGCCTGAGCCCAGTTAAAGATAATGAAGCAAACCTAAAACAATGTTTTCAGAGAGAAAACTGGTATGTATGTACATGTGTGCTTGGGTGTATATTTATTTCTTTTTCATCAAAAACTGATACCCTCAAACTAGGCTCTTTAATTATTTATCTCTCTTGGTAATATAATGAATAGTTTTCCTTTTGAACTAATACATGTGACTTTGGTTTCATCTTTAAAAAGAAGTAATGGAAAGAATTTTAGATACACAAGATGTTACTTGGTAATAATCATAATTCATTTTTAAATCGATTACTGTATTTTAGGCCTTCACTGGCCTTCAAATACATTATCTCTGTTAATCCGAACAACTGGCTCGCGAGGTTGGGGTTGCTTCCATTTTAGCAGGTGACTAAGGTGGGGTGTGGGGAGGCTGGGTCGGAGCTCCTTCGAGGTGAACCTGGGATTTCGTGCCAGGTCCAGCTGACTCCAGCATCAGGGCTCTTTACCCCTGTGCCTGGATGCTTTGCGTTCCCTCAGTCCTACCTCCTACACTGCTACTCTCAAGGGCAGATTTACAGCTACTAGCAGAAAAGAGCCTGTAAGTGTCCATGAGATTTTGACCTTCTCATCTCTCCAAGTTCTCTCATCCAGTTCATCCTCCCGCCCAGAGTGCTCCAGCCAGGGTCATCAGTCCTGCTGCTATGTCCAGCTGTTTTCCACCCCCGGCTTCTGCACACTTGTTCGCCACACCTGGAAACTCTTCCGCAGCCTGACCCTACTCGCCCTTCAGATCTGGCCCCAGGTGTCACTTGCTCTGAGCCTTCCTCCCTCACCCTCCCCACTGCCGATGTAATTGTGTCTCTTTCCATTATTCTCTTTCACAGGACCCTGCTCTTTTCTTTTCCCTCAAGTCATAATTATATATTTCTAATTTATCTACTCCATTTAATTTCTTTTCCCTCAGTAGGCTGCAAACTCTGTAAGGGGACTTGCCTCATCTCTGTATTCATAATGACAAGGACAGTGCCTGGCCTGTGAGTGGGACTCGCATACTTGTGAAATGTGCGAACTGAATTAACTTCTGTGCATTAGTGAGAGCTAATATTTTAGGACTGGACAGTCATTAAAACACATAAAAAGATTACATTAATGTTTGAAGTTACTCTAAAGGTGAAGCAGTTTATCTAAGTTTATCTAATTTGCCCACACTCAGTTTGCCTAGTCTAGTTGGTGCAGCTTGTTAAATATTAATGTAAATTCTCTTTTTTTTGAGACTACCTTCCTCCAACATTTCTGCCTTTTGATGGAAAATGCTCCCTCCTTCTTGAAGTTTTTCCAGGTCACCTCAAAATGGCATGACCCTAATCTTTCAAACTCAAGAGTACCTGATACTCCACACAGCTTTAACCCCCACCTCCCTTAATCACCTGATTTTATCACCCCTCTTCTTGATAACAAGCTCCTAGAGGAGGGCAAAAGATCATAGCTTTTCATCTTGGTGTTTTACGTAGAGCCTGACCCAGTACCTATCGCACAGTAGGCATTCAATTAATGTCTGCTGAATTAATAAATATTAATGTTTATGTCCGGCTGACAATAATGGACTAGCATCATTTTCATATATAACACATAGCAAATAATTATATAAATTGCCAGGGTCCAATTCACTGGCCAGTTGTGGTCTGGGTTCCTGTTTTTTTTTTTTTTTTTGCTGATGCCAATGTGATTGGCAGAGACAAATTTTAATCCCATGCATAATCAAGCCAAATTGCAGTTGGCTTGGGTTCCTTTGGACAAACTAATTATGCCATTGTTCTGTCGGTATTTCAGCTCTATATTCTGTCTCTGTGTTTCTCATGCTTCAGCGCCTTTAGGACAGACAAGAATTTGTAGATAAAGGACAGGTGCAGCAGAGAGAACTCCCTCGTGGCGATTACGGCTCAGCTCACGGCCTCATCCTCCTCGCAGGTTCCTAAGGGGCGCACGTGCACCCCTCAGGTCTGTACGCATCCAGGGAAAGTCAGTGAAATGTGGGTGAAAGGGCATCCGCTAAACCAAAGAACAATTCTGGAGCATGGTTTTCCTGTAGACGCCAGCCTGCAGGCCAAGGGCCAGAGCCCCGCATCTCGCTAAGGAGTGGGGGGGCCCAGCCCCGTGCAGATCCAGCTCCCCTGCTGTGCCGTGCGAGATGTGTTTCTTACCTCTGCCAAGTCTTGGGTTCTCTCTGTGTAAAAAAAGTAGTGATAAAATCTGTTTCAGAAGGTGATTGTAAAGATTAAATGAGATAATCCCTTCAGAGCATTTAGCACTGTGTCTGACACAAATGGGTTCTATAAATAATACCTATTATTATTAAAATTGAGCCAGAAGCAATAGCAGTGTGTGTGTGTGTGTGTGTGTGTGTGTGTGTGTGTGTGTGTGTGTAAATATATATGGTGTGGCCTGAAAAAATAGTGAGTCTTGTTGGCTGGATCGTTCACATCGCAAATAGGTCAGATCTCAAATATTGCCTCATGGCACGCCCCTCCCCCCACCCCCCCTACACACACACGCACGCACACACGCACACTCACACCCCACAGCCAGCCTTAGGCATGGACAGTATGTGTGATCAGAGGCACAGCAATGAGAAAAAGCACAAGCAGCCTTTTCCCATCCCTGGCCTCGGTGAATCCTGAAAGTGCCCAGCTGCAGTCTGTATTTCCAGCCCTGCTGGTGGGGGCAGAGCAGGTCTGACCAGGGCAAACAGTGGCAGGGACAGTGCTGCAGAGAACTAAGGAATACTGGGCAGCTTAGGGGGAGAGATCGGGTGTCTGGGGAACAGGCAAGAGAGAAGCATGCCACCGCCAGATTAGAGTGGCCAGAAATGAAATTCTTGGTCCTCAGGGCCTAGCGGTGAAGCTGAGCTCAACCTCATCGCTTCATAGTGAAACAGTCTCTGAAAAGGAAACACTGAGAACTTAGCAGTCATCCCTCTCCTTCCCTCATCCTGCCTGCTAGACATGCCTGTGTGTTGTTCGTAGTTTGTTGCTGGCTGACACAGGGTGGGCGAGAGAGCTAGAGAACCCAGGATGAGAAGGTCACTGTTGGAACTACCTAACAAGTTTCCTTTGTATTTGCAACTTGTCAGGAGTTAGAAGGGTTCCTTGGCATCTTTTAAAACATGGTGTTTAGAGCAAGGAAGCCTCGCTCATGAAAGGAGGAGGCACGTGAATCATGGCAAACCATATTTCAGAAGCTTTCTAGTCTGAATCGGAAATGACTGCTATTGATTCAGTTCCTGCATGTTCCTCAGTGAAGCCTCCATTTATTTAGTCATTCATTTATGCAGCCATTTTGTTGTTGTTGTTGTTAGCATTGAAGTGTCAACACTATGCTAAGAGCCAGGAAAACAGGTAAATATAAGACACATCAGTAGGCATTCGGGAGTAATTAGTTGCCCAAAATGAATCAATATATGATTCCTTATCACTATCAATTATAAACATTTACAATAAAATAAGGCGGCAGCCTCCTCATCATTGTTTATAAAATATCATAGAAAATAAAGAAGATACAATCTTCTAGCAAGGAGATAGTGGAGGGAGGAAGCTAAAAAAAAAAAAAGGTTCATGGGAAGAGGTTTGATTAAGCTGAACCTTAAATGATATATAGAAACTTGCTAGGTGAATAAGAAAAGAAAAATTCTGAGGAAGGAGAGAGCATGTTTCAGAAATCGCCTTGTTCCAGAGTTACATGAGTATAGGAGTAGGAAAGAGGGGAAGAAACTGAAGAGAAGATGAAGTCATAGAGGTTGGTGGAGGCTGGCTAGGCGATGAGAAAGGCAGATGAGTGGGGGGAGCATACAGGAGTTAAACAGACCTGATTCGAGTCCTGCAGCTACTGAGTAGTAATTGTTTTGTGACCCTGGAAATCTCCTTCCAGATTTCACTTCATCTATCACAGTGAAAAGCACGCATATCTTGTAGGATTGTGGTCAGGATTTGTAGCCATGTGGGCGAAATTCCAGAAATGCAGACAGTGCTCAGTATTTAACTGTGATCATAGTATTTACTTGCCACTCAAAGGAATTTGTGTTTCATTTCATTTGTTCCAAGGAGCCAGTAAGGATTTAATCAACAAAGTAGCATGATTTGCATTCTCATTCTAGTTGAACGGGAAGAATAGATCTGACTTTTTTATTTGAGTAAGTTGCTTAACGTCTCTAAGTCTTAGTTTGCTCATCTGTAAGATGTGGATAGCAATAGAGCTTACCTTCTCACCTTATTATGAAGATCAAAATGAGATCATGATCAGCATATAGTACTGTGCCTACTGCAAGAGTAATCTGTCAATATTTGCTAAGTATTATTTTTATTCTCTTTATAGGGATGAGGTTGAAAGTAAAGAGACCAACCAGTGGGGAGGCCTTCTTAGGGTCTAGTTGGGACGTCAGGTAGGGCTATGCCTTCTGAGATGGGCCGGAAATATTTAAGAATGAAAATCGACAGGCTTGGGATTCATGGAATGTGGATGCTAATCCTGCAGTTGATATTCTTTCTGTCACCATATGCTTTTTCATCTACAGAACAAAGACTATATAGTTAAATGTATTTCTGTGAAGTATGCATTTCATAATAAAGGCATACATTTCCAAAACAGGTCCACTCTCCCTGATTGTCCCTATTAGTGAATCATTATGATTGAGTGTCAGAGCTTAAAGGGAGAGGTTACTCTGAGTTCAACAAAATTGGAACAAGCACTAGGGACCACATTTGGATTTAACAAATCAACAGAAGTCCAGCAGGAGCTGTGACTTCCAATCTGTCTCAGTTCTTCCCCCCTTTACCCTGCCCACAAATTTAAATATACTAAAAGGATTATTAACAACATTAAACAGTTTAACAGGAATCAGCCTAAGCAATGCAAACCATCTGGATATAGCGAAGATCAACTGCTCTGGCTCCACTATAATAGAAACACAGTCGAAATCATCTCTGGTTTTCCAAAAGAAAAGGACACAACTAAAACTGGCTTCCTGGCAAACAAATCGCGATAACTCATATCAGAGTTCTTGAGCTGGTAGAAACTAACTTTCAAGAACACTAAAGTAGCATGACATGGAGTATTTGGCTGCCATCTTCCAAACATTTGCAAAGTCCCGTTTGGTTTTATATTTAGATTTTCAAGCATATTTTTATTATGAAAGGTATTACAAAAGGCTGTTAATTTACAGGAAATAAACAAAGATTTCAATATGAATAAAAACAAACAAACAAAAAGAAGGAACGAAGTCCTTGTCAGAACTTTAATCCAGGAAGAACCTACAATAGCCCTCACATCAGGAAGGGCAGCCCTCCCAATGTTCAGAATCTCGAGAATGTGCGTGAATTCCAGTGATCTCCTCTCGTGCTTAAGGGCAGTGCCCACCAAGGCCTTGTCCTCCATGCTTATGTGAAGTCCTGCATGTGTGGGTCAAGGCCACTGTGGTTCACTCTCATTTAAGCTGAGCCTCAAGTCATCATACATCTTCCTTCATATTTGCTGGCCTCTGTTGAGTTTCTCCTTAATGTTCTGAAACTTTTAGTGTCTTTCCAGCCTCTCAACTATTAACTCAGTGAGTTTTCTCATTACATTCTCCAGATTAAACACTCTCCTCCTAGCAGAACAAAGAACGAAAATGATAACCTGGATTATAGAGTATGCTCAGTAAAGTGCAAGCACTCACTCCTTCATTCCTTAGTCTGTCTAGTTAGCCTAATGGGACAGATGCAGAACGGTGTGACAGCACCTCTCAGATGCTCCTGTGATCCTTGATGCCTGGTAGTTATATCCTTATATGTTCCCTTCTCCTTGAGTGTGGGCTAGACTCAGCGGCTTGCTTCTAACAAATGGAATACAGCAGAAACAATGGGATGTCACTTCTACAGTTAGGTAACCAAAAGATTATGGCTTCCATCTTGGGCACTCATTCACTCTCAGTCTCTTGGATCACTCACCCTACAGAAGCCAGCTCCCTGTGGCAAGGGACCAAGGCCTGCAATAGCTCTGCCGCGCTGTCCTTCAAATGAGACTACAGCCCTAGCAATGTTTGAGTATAATTTCATCAGAGACCGTTGTGCCAAAGGCAACCTGAACCTTGCCCGACTTCTTGGCACACAGATATTGTGAGATTATAAATAATCGTTTAAGCTTCTCAGTTTGGGGGTGATTTGTTACACAATAATGATAATGAATACAAAATGCTAAGACTGTAGATCCTGGAAACATAATGTATGTATGTTTTAGTAAGTGGCTGTAGACTAGTTATTTAACTTTTGTAAGTTTCAATTTACTAATCTATAAAAAGGCTATAATAATAATAATGTTCTCATAAATATGGTTATTTAGGCATTAATAGAGATGTAAAGTGCTTAATAGACTACCTGGCCCATAGTAAGTACTCAATGAATGTTGTTATATTGTTACTATTATTTTTAATGCTTATCATTTTTAAATTCTGAGTTTTGATTGGGTCCTCTCCCTTAGTCTCTTCCCTTTGGCTCTTCCTGGGTGGGTCTCACATTTCACGACTTTATTTCCCACCTATGTACTGACAACCACCAAGAGTCTACATCTCTTACAAACTCAAGGTGTGTGTTTATTGTTACCTATTGTGTAATTCTATCAGGCTGCCCCACTCACAAGCATCTCAACTGAAAAATTTAGAGTCCTTCTCTCCTCCCCCAAGCTAGCTGTTGCTCCTATATTTTCCTACTTAGGAGGACTCATGATGTAAGAGCCTTGTTCTGAGTATGAGTAACTAAGATTGTGGTAATATTTTAAAACAGTCATTGCAAGCATGCAGTGATCTATGTAGAAGAATATCCATCATAATGTTGTACTGAAAATTAGGAACCATTAAAACTTCCCCCGTGGGTGAACTTCTGGAAATGCAGAAAGTACTCAGTACTCCTTAGGAAATCAACTAAGTTATTCTCATCAATAATAATTATTAACATTTAGTCCATGCTATTTGGTAGGCGTACTTCTAAGAGTATTATGTATATTGTGTCACTTAAATCGGTAACAGCCCTGTTTATCTTCAGTCAGTGGTAAACGTGCAGTGCATTTTAGGGGATGTGATAGGTATAAATTTACTGGTATAGAAAGATACTCATGAAATATTGTACAATGAGAAAAGAAAATTATGAAATACATAGGGGAAATTACAATATTAAAACACATCTATGCATAGATATGAATATATAATAAATAGTTTTTCATTTCAGAAACTTTGCACAGTTTCAGTATGCATCGTTTCAATATTTCAAAATATTCCATTACCACAATTTAGTTAAATATCAGTAATTCCTCAACAACACTGTGCAAAGTTTAGTTGATACACTATACTACTGAAAAATAAAGAAGAACTCCACTGCTAGGTTTTCAATCCACGAATCACTATGTAAATAACAGGTACACTTCATGCTCAGTGGTCAGGCACATTACCTCTTTCAAAGCCTGTTGGTAATCGGTCACTACACGTCTATTCAGTTCACACAAGTATGTAGTCTTGTAGCCTCCTTGTCTCCCAGCGATCAGCTGATGTGAAAGTCGGACACTTGGAAGAGGGAATTGGCCAAGAGTGATCAGCAAAACTGATGATGCTGGAAGCGTGATTTGAATCTAATATAGATAGAGTTATAGAGGAAATAGCTGCCCCTGGGAATGGGGACACTGCCACCGCCCGCCCTAGAGACCTAGATGTTCAGCAGAGGGGTTTACTGAGGGAACTTATCAATGAGGACGGGGCTGTGGTGCAACGGATGCTCTCTCGGGAGACAGGGCCATGCAGGCGACTTACTTCACACTAAAGAAACTCTCCGCTGTTTCACAGCATTGAAAGTACAAGGGATAATGTGTCGGAAGCGGATCCAAACTTTAAAAGGAATGTGACAGTTCGCCAAGGCATAGAAAAGATGTTCACCCAGATAGTAAATTACGTGACAAGAAGAAGGCAGCCGCTGTTCAAACTACTCTCGATAAGTTGTTTTTGTTTGTTTGTTTGTTTGTTTGTTTTACTAAAAAGTTACTTTTCAGTGTTTCTTGTGTTTTAAATTACGGTGTACTAAATAAGTATTCGTTTTCTTGTGTTTTTCATCTCCCTATACATTTATAACCAACAGTAAGAGTGATTTTAATGCTTTATGGAAAACTTTTAAAAAATCATTGAATAATCGTAATTTTCCCTATTGATTATTAAGATCATTTATGGTTTCATGTTGCACAGTTTTATGATCCTGCACTACTGTGCAAAGCAAGGAGTGCTATGCATAATATTATTTTGGGGTGGTCGAATTATAGGTGACTTTTTAATTATCTCTATTTTTTAATGTCTCTAAGATGAATATAGATTTTTAAAACCTAATCTAGTTATTTAGTCATCTCTTCCTCATACATATATTTTTGAGCCCTACTAATGAAAGGAATTTGGTGCGTACCGGACAGAAAAAGGAAGAAAAAGGCATCCTTTGGACATCCTTTCCAACAGGAATGTCATGGAGTAGTGCAAATCTGCCACATTATACAAAATTTTGACACCCCAATGTTAAAGATTTTCTCCCAAGGAAAAACTGGATCCTAACTGACCACAGCACTTTATACTGGAAGTTTTTGAAACCTTTCACTCTCTTTCTAGAGAACTGGTTTTAATTCTAGGCCTCACACACACAAAAAAGGCAAAGCTAACAAGGCTATGGGAAAATATACTGACTCTTTTGCCAGAAAGTATTTAGATACTTGTTTTATCTGCTTCCTTCTGTTATTGAAGATTGACCAAAACGATCTCACAGGGATTGGTCTGTGTTTTTGTTTTACACTGCTTTTTATAAAAAGCCAAACCCATGTAATCAAAATTTTCAATAGCAAGGCGCCCGAAAGCAGTCGGCCCTGCCCTGGGCCCAGGGATGCGTCTGACGCGGACGGCTCCTGTGCATGTTCGCTGTTGGTGCTTTGCCTTTAGTTTTGAGTTTTTAAATTACAGTTTAATGAGTTGATGGTGGCTTAAAATTTCCCCAATCGCACTGCAGTTGTGAGATCACCCGATTATAAAACCGATGGCACCAAGCAGGGACACTTTCTGATGTCAATAAATGGAATTCAGAAACAAAAATTCTGAGTGCTATATGAAAGGCTTTTCCAATTGAGCTTTTTTCCTTCTAGTGTCTTCAGTAAATTCTGACTCGTTAAAATGGCTTTATCTGTCTATGGCCATGCTACCCTGAACACATCTAATCCCGTCTGATCTCAGAAGCTAAGCAAGATAGGGCCGGGTTAGTACTTGGATGGGAGACCACCTGGTAAGACCAGGTGCTGTAGGCATTACAAAAAAAAATGGCTTAACCTTTGATTTTGCGACCTCATTCAGATCCCTTTTTCCTACCTAGTAGATTGAGATATGGTGGTTAATGAGAAACCTCACTGGGGTCTTGGCAAGCGAGGCCTTCTCTCCCCTCCGCTTCTCTTATGTGGGCTTCTCGGAGCCTTTGTCCAGGAGGCAGCACAGCGTATGTGATACACGGCTTTTCCCAAAGTGCATTGATGAGCCCATGAGCTTACCATGGTCGGGAGGCCATGGTGGGGGTGGGGGGGGGGGGCATCAACATGGAATCATCCTGTGAGAAAGTTAACCCTTTGCAGTTTGCTTTAAACCTTTTTAAGCTGAGGACCCAGTCTCTACTCCCTATAGCAATTGCCAATCTTCCTTTTAAGCCACAATGAGTCACTTTAAGGAAAGAAACTAAGAAAATAGTGTGAGTAGGTGTTTCATGGATATGGTAAAAATTTTGCCAGTGGTCTTTGAAGAACTAACTTTGGGAAGTATCAGTAATTTGGAAAAATTGTAGGCTAGGAGTCATGAGGCCCAGGTTTATATTTTGGGTCTTTGTAATTTTAGGATGGTTGCAAGTCATCAGCATGTCTATATCTTAATAGTCTCACCTGTTAATTTTCAAGTTAGGCTCTATGTGACTCACAATAATGGCTATCATTCGGAGAGCCTTTCTTTTGAACTTGAATGTTACTAAATATTTTATATATCCCATAGGATCTTCACAACCACCCAAGGTGTTACTAGGCCTACTTTGCAGAAAATGGAGCCAAGATACAGAGACCTAGCCCAGAGTATGCACTGAGTAGGTGGAAACCAGGAGTCTAGACCCTGTGCTCTTATAGCCACCAAGGTCACCAACCTCGTTCTTGGGAAGCGTTGCAACATTTGTTTTAAATTCCAAAGTCTCAATTTGGTCATCCACTTCCCCCAGATTATCTCCCGGCCATACCATTTTAGTCTGTGGAAATAGCTTCAGCCTGAGACTGGACCTCGTGGGTCCAGCAGTGTGGCAGAGCGACCAGGGGAGAAGGGTCTCTCCATCTGCGGCTGCCCTGCTGGCTGTGAAGTGGGGGAATGAGCCACATCTTCCTCGTACTGTCAGAGGAGGAAACCTGCTCAGGAGAGCCAGGTGGCTTTGGAGCATGAAGGAACCACCGAAAACACTCCCAGTAGTACTTTCCCAAAGCTCAGGTGACAGGCGTGCATGGGGGGTGGTCTCTCTGCGCTTCCTCATCTCCCCTGTGTTCCCTCACCTCTAAGACATCAGCATTTGCAATTCCATTTTGTATGCCCAGTGAAAACCATAAAAGGTTCCACAGGTCATTGGCCTCTTCTGAGCCAAACCCCACAGTGCGCTGTGGAGGAAACGCCCAAGCTCACTCCAGAATACAGTGTATTCACTTAAAGGAAAGTCTCTGCGGAGGCCAAACATAGAAAATGCTCTGCGTCGCTCTAAGGTTGCGCTTTGAATGATCAGTTTCTCCGAAGGTCCAAATTAAAAAGCCATTATAATTCAAATTTTAAAAAACGTTTGCCAAGCCATGTTAGAAAATGACTTTACTCGTGGTATAAAGAATGAAATATTTCTATGTATGAATGAACCATGACTTTCTTTCTAATTATTTTTAGGACAGTAAGGCAGTTTATACTAACACATCTAGTTATACCAACTTGCTTTATTTTATTATTAGGAACAGATACACGATTTGAATAAACTTGACCCGTGTTGAGCATCCAACATATATCTTTCTTCTGGGAGTGGTATTATTAGAGAGAAGCCTCTGTCGACGTATGTCCTTGTTTATTTTGAAATTCAATAAACCGTAAAGTAATTTTATCTTAAACATATGCTCAGATTCTAGACCGTTCAGGCATGGAGGCTGATGCTAATGTTTATTGACATTCAGGTATTATTCATAGTATATTTTTAAACCTCAGATCACTTTGGAAGGCTGACAGTTGATGGTTTGAAAGTATGGAATCTACCAATCACTTTCTATATTATCTGATTCAGCAGAAATTTCAATAAACATTTTGGAGATTTAAATTTTAAGAAAAGATGTACAGTATCTTCTAGATCAAATGTAGGGAAGTTTTCCAACACTTCTCACTAAACCACCTTTAATGTCACCTTCTTGTGACATGAATATCATTATATCACAAGAGAAATAATTATCACAAAGATGCCAGTGACTAGAACAAAACAGGATGAATTAAATATTCAAAGTACCTACTTAACAAAAATAACAGAGATAGCCACGAGAAAGGGGCCATCACAACACCACTTAACTAGCACTGAAGTTAAAAAATGTGTCAATGACATGTGTCGAGAAAAGATGAGTACATCCTACAAGGTTGTGAACAAACCCCTCTGGGAGCTGTATGTTCATGTGGGGATTTGAGCATAATTTTACATGGCCAGGACAGGTATGACCATTAAATATCATTGTATTTCTGATGAGCAGCAATGTTCCTTTGATGAGGGTCTTGGAGACCAGGTATACAGGGAAGAGGAGTGGATGCATAGACTAGGGTATTACATTCAACAGAGAATCATGACAAAGAAAAATGAATTATAGACGTTTCCTAGAAAAAAAATGAATCAAACTAAGAAGTGAGCTATAAGGTAGAGTATGTGACCCATAATAACCCCCGTCATTATATTCATTATAGTATATCTTAGTTATCTTTTCTGTATATACCTAACGCCCACCTCCATTAACACTGAGCTTTCACAGGGAAAATCCTGCGTCTCTTATTCTTTCTTGTGCCCCTGTCGCCCAGACCAGTGCTTGACACAAATTAAGTACGGAGTAATCGTTTGGATTAATAAATTGATTGATCCATTGATTAATGGGTAACCCAGCCAAGATTGCTACAAGTAGGCAACACTCATTTGAAATCACTGGCACCTAATAGGAACTGTGTGACCAGATAAGAGACAATTGCAGGCTCTTCTCTACCTGGGAGGCCAAATTAAGATGGTAGATTTTCAGGAATGAAAACACGCGTATTAGTATAAAACATATATATGTCTAAATGATTTCTATGAAAGTCAATAATTATACCTTGTCACAATTCATTTGAAAATGTACTATAGCTACCTATAGTTTGGATATAAAACAAAAGGTTAAAATCTTGCTGATTCTCCCAGGGACGGGTCATTTTGAATGCATCATCACCAGGCCTTAGCCACACTGTTCTACAGTGGCTCTTTCTCTTGCTTTCCTCTGAGAAGGGAACAGAGGAATTCTCAAATGTTAAAATAATGGTTTTCAGCCTACACCAAATAAATCACCATCTCTGAGATTGGGGAGCAGTTAATTTATTTAAAAAAAAAAATCTTCTTGGTTGGTAATTCTATGGTGAATCCAGTGCCAAGAACTATTGAATTAAAATTTGTGGAGGGCGGGGGTGTGGAAATAATGGGAAAACACATTTAGGGGTCTCTCAACAAGGTAGACACTGGGTAGAGAGTTGGATAATGAGTTATGACCTGTTAGTAGGACTTGAAATGGACTTAATGTGTTCCAAAAATTTTTTTTCAAAAAAATAAAATATCAGAGTATATCACGCATACTGAGTAAATGTTGTTTTGTGACTTTTAGTTATATCTACATGTCCATATAGATGTACGTGTATATGTATATCATATCGTAATGTACACATTGGATCAAAAGTTTGCAAAACGTTGGCCTAGGATGATGAGAGAATATAGTAACACTTTCATTTTGCAATCAGTGTGAGGTCTGCAAAGTGCCACATAGTTTATTAATCTCTTTTTGTTTAACTCTTGTATCAGTCATCTTTGGCTAGGTTGTACCGCAGTACAAAGAACTCAGTGGCTTACAACTGAAAGATGTATTTTTTGTGCAGTCTCTGTGTTCACCACGAGTTATTGTCTTCATTACAGTTTCTTCATTAAAAAGAATTTTCAATGTGAGATATGTTTTGACTCACAGCAATAGAAAGAGAACATAGTGAAGCTGTGCGTTGGCTTAAAAGGCTTCTGCTAGGAAGTGGCGTGAGCCACACTGCTTGCAGTTCATTGGCCAAAGAAAGTCACATGACTAAGCCTGGCCTCACTGGGTGTCAATAAATAATGCTCCTCCAAGGAAGAAGAGTGGATTTTTTAAACAGTACGACAATTTAACAGAGCTCTTAAGCTATTTCCGTAAAAATTTATATTTAAGGAATTTCAGATCTTCATATTCCTTGTCTGCAGGGCTTTATTGAGATTTTGGTAAGAATTCATTTGTCTGAGACTTTAAGAGTAAATACTGCTAGTTCTAGCCTCTAAGAATATCAGGACCACAAATTCATTACTACATTTTACTGACACTTAGCTACAGGTAACACTAAGTTGGTGGTATTGAAAACTTTAAAACTTTTTTAGACTCACATGTCATTTTTTTTTTTTTTTTTTTTTTTTTTGCTTCGGATGTCTAATTTTCAGCCCTGTATTACACTTTAATCAACTAGAGGTGTTTTTTTTTTTTTAATGGTAAACTAGACTAAGATTCAGTCTAAGAAGTTTCTAGAGATACCTCTCAGAATTTGGAGACAGAGAACAATATCAACGCAGAGGGTTAGAGAATCTGAAACCCTTTAGCTACCACACTCTAGCTACTATCAAGTGGCTCATTTTGTTTCCAGAGAATTAATGTTGTTTCCAAAAATTACCTCTCATATGGCTCATTCAGGTAACCGGCGTTGAATATGGAAATTAGATTTTTGTTCATACAAGTTTATTACATTATAGTTTATGAATCACAGTGGCCATGTGCCAGACTCCCTTTCAGGCTAAGCAGTCTCTTTGTTGTTATTCCAGCTGAGTCTTTTATTTGAAGTGTTTCTTCATCTTGGCTCATTTAGCCACACACAGAAGTTGCCCTATGGGAGATAACATCTTATGTTTATTTACTTTATAGGATTATCACCTCTGGGCTCAAGGCAAGTATAGAACACATCAGGACATCAGGAAAGAGAAAATGTTGATTCCAGAAAGTTAGGACTCCCTTCACCTGGACATGTATCTGACTTTCTTTGATAGTGTAGTGCAGAGAAAAACAAATCATGGGACTGGAAGTCGGGAGAATTGGTCCCTGATTTTTTTTTTTTTTTTTTTTTTTTTTGCTTTCTTGCTGTGTGACTTTGGGCGGGTTATTTTACTTCTCTGATTGTGATATCTTATTTGTAAAAGACACAATGAGTCTCCCAGAACTCTTAGTTTGAGGACCCTGTTCTACTTATGGATACTGCAGAAGTCATATAGATCGTTCCAGCATAATCATTAAAGAAGAGATTTTTGTTTAGAAAATATGAAAATAAAAATATATTTCTTCATAGATAGAAATGGTATGAAAACTGACAATAACACCTAAGTTTAAAGCAAATGCTTAAGTTCTGTTAAGTCATTGAGTTGATAGGGTCCCCTTCCAATTGCGATATGGTTAAGGCCAGCAGCACCACCAACACATGCACAGCCTTATTTTCAAATGCGAAAGGAAGCTAAGGATCGTGGGACATTGAAGAAAGAAAGAGAGAAACCATAGCAAAGAAACAGAAAAAAAAGAGAGAGAGAGACTTGGAGGAAACAGACATTCAGGGACAGGGAAAAATAAAAAAGAACTATGCTTAACAATTTAGAGAGATAAGAGAAGAAATTGCATTTATAAAACAAGAATGAAATGCAATTTGTAAGGAATAATCAGAGAGCACCAAAGAATGGTTGGAAAGTAGGAATCCAAGCCTAAAAATAAAATAATCTATAATAGGGATAAAGTCAAGAAAGTCTCTCATTAAATGGACCAGAGAAAAATGGATGGAAAATAGGAGAGGAGCTATATGAAAATTACAGGACCATATGTCTGACCATATTGAGAGAGATTTTAGAGAGTACCGAAAAAGATTTATAAGAATTAGTGATGGGTGCACAGAAAACAAGACAAATGCAAAAGCAAAGTAATTGAACACTCCCTAAATAATGATTATGGTATAAACACTGAAAATTGATTTCACAAAGCAAGTGGGAGAATGCACAGAAGAGGGAGCATCAGCAAAAGACACTGTAAGAATGATGTTTAAAATATGTAAAAGGTGATCTTTAATAGAATTTTAGGATTTGCGGACCTTAGCGCTTTCCATATATAAACATGGCTTTTATGTTCCATGTTTTAACATTAATGATGATGGGTTCCCGGAAGTAGTCATACACTCCTTTTATGCAATGACTTAAAAGGAATGGGATTTTCCCTGTCGAAAAGCCCTCCTACTCATGACAAGATCCAAACGTTGCCTCTCTCAGTACCGTGTACTGTGTTACAAATGTAGAGATGCTATTATGCTATGTTAATATTTTATCCAATATTAAAATATAGTTATGAATTATCGCATTATGAAGCAGATGTAACATATGGTCCTCAGGCTTTTGATTAGCTCCCCATCTCAGCAAACCAGAGTACCTACCCTTTAATTCCTTTTCCTGTGGTTCCGATAAGCTGTTTAATTATTTTAGTACTATACTTTAACATTTAGAACTGTTTCTTTATTGGCTCGTGTTGAGGAAATGTCATTGATAACTTGACTATGCATTTATATGTTGTTGGCATTGATCTCTCTATTGTCATTACCAAGGCTTTCTGGGCTAGTTCTCTGTTATAATTTAGTTTCCACAAAACTACGTTCTGATTTTTGATTAAACATTCAAAATCAAATGATTTAATCAAATGCAAGAAATGATGAGTTAATGGAATTGATATCTCTTCCATGGAGTCCAATCAAATCCTGTCGGTAAAATAAATTAGCAACCGATCATCTCAGAAATTACAAATTCAGTTGCATGGTTTTTCTATTTTAATTAAGGAATTGAAATAACTTTCAATTATGAATCGATTTCCCACTTTTAGAAATGTCTAGGCCATTTAAACGTTCTTGACTGGCTTTCTACTAAGATTCAGGGCTTATCGGAGCCACTTTTGTTCCTTGAAGAGTGTTTGCTGAGAGAACAGAGCCTGAACAATTGTGGTTACTCTCAAAGTAGGATTGTGATTCTGGTACCCCATTTCCCGACCAGCAAATCCCATATGGCAGTCCTAAACTAAAATCAAAATGAGACAAACAAAGGAAGAATGAAACAAATGAAAAAAAGTATCTTTAGAAATGGTACTCTATTGAAAACATTTAGGAAAGAGAAATCAGGAGAGAGCCATAAATAGGTTTGTATTTAAGATGATTCCAGGTCGTGATGTAGAGATAATGAAGATAATACAGTAAAAACAGTTAAGATTTCAGGTGCTTACTATGTTCATGTCATTGCCTTCAGTTCTTTGCATGCATCAACATATTTAATTCTCATGTAAAGAAAATACAGTAGTATATACTTGTTACAGATGAGTAACCCGAGGCACAGATAAGTTAAATGACTTGGCCAAAGTCACCAAGCCAGTGGTAGTTGGCAGAGCCTGGGATCCGAGCCACACAGTATGGCAAAACTAGTCAGAAGGCTGTTGCAGCAAAGCATGTGAGAACTGAGGAGGGCCTGAACTACGCCCTACTTACCAGTGGTACGCTCATTGTTTGTGAGGCTGGCTTGAGACTCAATTAAATTTTAAATGATAGCTTTTTCAAAACATGCCTTGATGTTATTTCCGTGGTGCCAACCTGGGCATCTCTTTCGGTTTTAAGGGAAAAAAAAAAAAAAAGCTCAGTCATAGACTTCTCTGAGCGAAATCCTGCATGGATGTGGTTCAGCTTCTTATCCAAAGAAGCATTTACAAATCACTCACTTGATCAAGGCATTAGTATAAATCTGCTAATGGAATAGAGATTACGAGGCACACTCTACAGACAAAGCTTTGTTCGGATCACACAACTGCAGAGATGAACTGACGGCGAAAGATTCAACTGGAAGATGGCTCGCATAGTTATGCTCTAGGGTACGAAGATACATTTAGTCATGTTTGTACTGGTTTTGCTCTGACTGCATGCCAGTGGTGGAGAAAGTTGGGACCATTCAGCATCACTTGCTTTTACATCGCCATTACATTTAGTGCTTTGATCAAAAGTGCTCGAACAGTGCATACCTTTGCCACTGGGAAATTAAATCGAGTTTTAAGTCAATGGCCATACTCATAGAGCCAAAACATTTCAAGAGTAAAGGCCTTATTTATGACTCTCAAAGTTAATAGACCCTTCTAGAGTTGCCAAAGAACAGATAGTTGAATCATTGAGAGACCGAAAAGTGGCATTTTAATCCAGGAATTTTTTTCTTTATTCTTTGTGAGGCAGAGGTTGTGAATACCAGATGCCAATCACACAGCACCAGTGGATTTGCAAGGTTGTAGGACTGGGGGAAAAAATGAAGGTTAAGTACAGGGTACAATAGAGATTACTTACGGTAATGAATTATATAATTTTTCTAGGCAGAGTTGGATTAACGGTCATCGTGGAAAGAGATTACGTAAATCCGATTCTTCTAGTAAACAGACATTAAGCAGATCATTTATGTTCAACATATGAATTGAGAGTCCTGAAGAATATGTGACTTATCATATACAAGGGGGAAAAATTAACCTGTGTGCAAGATGCCCCGGGGTTTCGTGAGTGGAGGCAGTGTGCTCTGTGCTACATGGCTTCTTCCTCCGAGTGGAGCCTTGCAGAGACCACCAGGGCCCTCAGTTGTCACAGTCCGGCAGCTGCACACCCAGTTGTGAAGACCCCTCCTCCCTCCCTTGGCCGTCACAGAAACCAACCCTGCGTGCCTCATTAACGTGTCACCTGCACCCGGGCTGAGCGATGGAGTGTCCAAGCGACACTGTGTGTCCACACTTGCACAGGTGGAGTCGGACCTCCAGTGCCGGCTCCTCATTTTCAGTGAGATAGGTCCTGCTCATCTTTATGGTGACTCTCAGGTGGCTTCTTCACTCACCCACCTTGGGACTGTTGCTCTCATTTTTAGAACCAGCCTTTGATTCATTCATAGAGCATATATTTTTTTTTTTTTGCCGTTATCTACTTTTTTAGAAGACTGTGCCTTCTATACACGGCTTTCATGTTAATATGAAAATAGCATTTTTAAAATTTTTCAAAAACAGCAATGCACCGAGATGACCACGTCACTTCTAAGGGATGCTTTCAAAAAATGTCACAACCTCAGTCTAATCATGAGAAGCCATCACACGACCCAAACTGAAAGACACGCTACAAAATAAATGACAAGTACTCTTCAAAAGCTGTATGTTCATGTCGTGCAAATTAGAAGATATCAATAACCAAACCTCCACAAGCTCACCACCCATAAGTAATGGCCATTAGCATGGTAAAGCCTACCAGACTTTTCTCTTTGAATTTATATGCACGAAATTTTTTAAGGAAAATAACAATCTGCTATGTGCCTGTGGTTACTTAAAAGTATGCTGTGAACAAACTCCTCTGGAAGGTAAATATGGATGCTCTCTGGTCAGACAGCATGCCCCGGTGTCTCTCGGTGGCAGACAATCTTCACATCCTGTCGGTGCTTCACCCCACCCCTCCTCACACTGTGGAGCCCATGGACATCATCACTCAGTCCACCTTGTGGCAAAGGAGTAGCTCGGTGTAAGCCTTTCTTTGCTCATCTTCATGAGCCACGGTCATCGTGGAACTTTTCTGAATTGCTCTAAAGCACCTCTCTTGATGGAACTAAAGATGAGAAATTCCCTTCTATGGACAAGTAGGAGGGAAATGGTCTATCCTGCTCAGTACCCCCTCCTCCTGCTGCCTAAAGTTCTGTCCACCAAAACATAATCAGCCTCTGACCAGTGCTTAGGACTTGGGCTCCACACATCCGCCTCAGGGAGACCTTACTTTCAGCTCTAGAAAGAGTTTCAGGGTGACATAAAGAGGCCGCCACACAGGTATCCAGCCACAGGTGAAACCGAAGTCTATACCCTTGATGTTCGAGTCACCGTCCAAAAGCAGGTTTGGACGTGGGCAGTAAACTTCTGGTCGCAGTACTATTCAGCCAACACTGGTAGAATTTACCCCGGGCCCCCTTCTCTTTCATGCTGCTGTGATCAACTCAGTAATCGAACATCTTCCCCCACTGGCATACTCCGTGACAGGATCGAGCGTTTGCTCTGTCTCTCCGGCACAATACCAGGCCTTCAGTATTTTGACTTCACGGAAGAGTCTCTGGTGCCTTGGAGGAGCTCTGCTGATTCTCGTTAATGATCTTGATCCCACATCTTTCACCAACTTCAAAGAGTGGTAGAGAAGCAGACCTTGACTGGGATTCCTTTCTCTCTCTCTCTCTCTCTCTCCCGTCTCACACAGCAGCTCTGCAACTAACCCGACTTCTCTCATTGCTGAGGTCACGATGGCCTTTGACATCTAAGCACTTTTAGTATGCAAATACTTCAAAGAAATGTGTCGAAGTGTCTGTCCCGCAGGACGCGGGAAGTCAGGGTCCCCTTTCGGTACCCAGAGGGTCCTTTGCGAAGCAGGCTGAGGAGCTGGCGTTCCCCGTGTCCAGTCTTCCCTCTACGCGTTGCCCCCTGCTCGTGAAGTCCTTGAGCCTTTCCTTCCACCCCGTAATATCCCTCCACTAAATAAATCCCCTCATTTTTCAACTACCACTGACATAAGCTTGTGTGGTGCGGATAACAGACTTTCACTGATTTTTTTGAGATCAAAAAGGCCATGTAGCTCCCAGGCCACCAGACAACATCTCAGAGATGAAGACTGGTCATTTCTGTTCCTATAAGCTTCCTCCCATCCTGGTTAGTGTCCTTGTCCCAAGGTCCCAACTTACCATGATGCAGCTTTGCTATTTTATCCCCTGTCCTTCCACTCCCTTTCTTCATTTCTCTTGCTCCTTAACGCCAAACCCCCAAATATCTGTTTGTATCTTGTGCTGAGAATTTTGTTATCTTTTAGACCAGATCATACCCAGAGAACCGTCACATAACCAGATACACCCAATGACGCTATTTAAATATAGTTCTTTCCCTGAGAAGGTCAGCTCTTTGCAGAGTCTTTTTGCCTGCTCACCTGACGTCATCAAGTTCATGTGTATCTGGGTACTTACCAACCTCGTTTAGCCAATAATTGAAAGGATGGAGAGGTTCTTCCTTCATACCTGCGCAACTGCATAGAAGGTAGCGATGAGCAGGGAGGGCCGACAAATGAAACCATCCAGCCAGAGAACGGGTGAACAAAACCACTTATGTGCAACTGCTTACAATACATGAATAGTAGGGGAAACTAATCCTGCTTTACGTGCCAGCTACTTTCAAATACTCTAGCCCAAACGGTAAACTCCTAAGGTAATATTATTATTCTCCTTGTATGATAAAACTGAGCATCTACCTAGCTAGTGTACTGGATTTCAGATTTCCCAGGATGAGTCAGGTGTGCAGAAATGTGACATTATTCCTGCCATACCTTTAGTTAAATAATTAGGTAAAAGATTTGGCTAGTGACCTATAACATATTGTTCCCATAGACATTTAAAGCCTAGCACCTTCCACAGCAACCTATACTCGTAAATTTTTCTTTTCTATAGTACTTGGTGTTGATCCACTATGTTCAACTTTAGATGCTTCTTTTTAACTAAAGAAAAATATCTTATATGTCTGTTCTGTTTTATAGCTATTTTATACACTTGAATTCTCCACTATTTGCTTCCATATAAGTTTGGACCATACTTGACATTTTGCATAAACTTCAAGATGTGTTCCACAGCTTGTATGGAAGAAATTGCAAGCTTTGATGCAATGGTTTATGTATAGAACTTGGTTTTAATCATTGAGAACTTCTCTAAGGTTTAATTTGTATCATTTCCGAGATGTGCCCTTGTAGTCTCTTAAATAGTAAGGAGGATACTTGAGAAGTGTATATTGTTAGGATGAGATTAAGAGAGGGTATGGACCACAGATTTTTTTGGTTTTTGTTTGTTCATTACTTTTGTTTTAGTTACCATCATTGCTTCAGGACATGTTTCTTTAAACTTCGGATCTTGATAGTCCCCAGCAAGCATTAGGTATCCTGTCCCCTAACTCAGCAGTGGGCAGTGGGTATTTCATTTTCAAAGTCACAGAGCATGAGAGAGACAAATAGCAGTATTTGTATTGCGCCAAGTGTCAGCAGGCCTTTCTGGATCATTATGGTAATGTCTTTTCTCCCTAAATAATTTTTACAAATGTACTAATGAAGACAGATTTCTGTTATCTGTCTTCTATGGGTCATAAGTTGAACTAGCACTATATTTTTTCCTGAAAATATGCAAAGTTGTGACATGGTATTTAATAGGTTTAAGCTTATTGCTGCCAAAATGAACACAGCTGTAAGAAATGATGACCCTCTCATCTTTATGACAATAAAATGGCTTCCTAATGTGTTTCCCTAACTCTGTACATTAAGTTACTGATACTCTGGATTTCTGAGCCCCAAGAAGAATACAGTTTTTTGACTAAATGACAGAACATAGAGGATGAAATTAGTTGCATTAAATTAGAATATGACAAAAAGCCTTTGAAAATCTTTGTGACATTGTAACATTCATGCAACATTAAACAAAACAGAGTAAGAGTAGACCGAGGAAGAGAGTTAATATATTGAACAGAAATTTTGTAAACTAGATCACCTGCAAATTTTGAAAGGGTTATTGATTGATAGCCTGTGTGCTATGGCAGTTGCTAACTTGGAGATTTTACTCTACAATCATATGTGCAAGCTCTTCTTGTTTAATCTTTGGCTATAAAAGTAACTGTTACCATATTGTCTTGGTACACTCGTATTTCTCAAAAAACGGAGTCTGCATTCCTAAAATTTGCATTCAAGAAAATAACAGGCAAAGGGGTGAAGAAAAAGATATACATTTCTCGTTCCCCTATTTCTAAGTATACGTATTTAAACAGCAGCATCTCTTTCGTAAATTAGTATAAAGATAAATTGTCTTCTAAAAACAGAAAGCAAAGTTTTGATATACAGTTTATTTCTATCACATCCCAGACTGTTTGTTTTTTAAGTTTAAGTCTCCCATGTTGGGTTGTGGGAAAATAAAAGCTTCTGATAGGGTTAATCTAACTACATAAAAGTCCGCATTGAGTATGATCATAATCTTGATCTGAGCTCGTAATATCTTGTGATTAATCAAAATGGGTTGGTCTGCTTGTAGTATGTCATCTTCACAGATGGGACGGAGAATCATCAGAGTTCTCTTGAATATTTGTTTTAATCCCTCCTAGGATAAAATGGCTTTGATTTTTTTTTTTTTTTTTTACTTTAAATCAGATTGAGTTCACCAAATAAATGACTAGGAAGAAATTTTGAATTCCAGTTTTGCTAGAAATATAGGTCAACAAAGAAACTTGTTTTTTAACTAATAGTATTTCAGTGTTTCATTGAACATGCTTCATATGTTAAAAAAAATCTTATAAAATTTAACAAATATTTCTATTCATTGGTAGTTTGAATAATAATCTTCATAAAAGAATATAACAAAATATACTTCCTAGAAATGATGTTGATGTTTTTATTGTTCTTAATAACATAAAACATTTTTCAAGATTACTCATTTCCCTTTGAATGTCCACTGTAACTAAAAATTTAAAAATATTTTTAATTTCTAAAAAAAGATTGTTAATTGATATTTTTCTAATTACATAGTTCCAGTCAAATAGATATCTGATAACAAAGAACTTTATTATAGCGATTAAACCACCTGACATCTAATACCCAGATCATAGGAAGAACCCTCAGACACAAAATATTGACTGAATGTGTCTGCCATTTCAGCGGGCCATTCGGCCGTTACAAATTTCTTTACAAAATTACTCACCAAAAGCTCTGAATTGAACTGTCTACCCCAGAGCCACACATACTAGAGGCTCAATAAACACATTTCTATGATTATATAGGAGCCATTGAATAAAACAATGGAAAAAAAGCTGTACAATTCATCCAATCTACTTCTAGACTAGATTAATAACCCACATGTATGAAAATAAGAATGATTATAATTTATTAAATTTACTTTTTATTATTATTTTTTTTCTTATAGAGGACCTGGTGAGCCTCCATTGATAAAAGGCTGGCTTCCTTACTTTGGACAGGCCCTGAAATTTAAGAAAGATCCCTTAGGCTTCCTGAGGACTCTTCAAAAGCAACATGGTGACATTTTCACTCTTCTCCTCGGGGGTAAGCAGCACTTCATACATCATAATTTCTCACTTGTTCTTGAATGTCATTATATTTTTCTCTAGGCAAAATATGGGGTATTTGCATGTTATTGTTTTATTTGTAGAGCTAATACAAAGGAAAACTGTTTTTGAATATGTAGTTTATTTGCTACATACCTCAACCTCGTAGGGATAAGAAGGGAGGCTGCAATGTTCTTACTTCATCCTCCATCCTCCTTAAGGCCCATGCTTTCCAGATGTGTCACTATCTATTGCTACATAACAAACCTCCCACACATTTAATGCCTTAAAACAACTGGTCCTATGTAGGTCACTTGTGTGGCTTGAGTCACCTGGCTGATTGATTGGGGCTAGATGGTTCATGGTGGCCTTATTACATGTCTGGCTGGACGTCCTTGTCTATATGCTATTTCATCCTCAAGAAGACATCCTTACATGTCACCTGGTGTTTTAAAAGTAAGAGGAAAAGTTGCAAGGCCTCATTACAGAACTTCACTTCCACCACATTCCATCAGTCAGAGCAAGTCACATGCCAGCCTGGTTTCAAAGGTAGGCACATAGTAGACTCCACCGTTCTTGAGCAGAGCGGCAGCGTCATATCGCAAAGGAGCACCTATGGGAAGAAAACAGGAATTGACTGTGGCCATCTTTGTACACAGGCTTCCACATCAGCTTATTACCTGGGCTAGCCATTCCTTTTCTTGGCTTTCGTCTGTCCTGTCTGTGCTCTGAAGGCTGATCTCTGCAGACTAGATTATCCACACGCCTCTGCCCTCTGACTACCGATTGGGTGTGCTGGTGAGAGGGCAGGAAAAGGCTGTATCCCAGCTCTGCATCTCTCACTGGGCTCTGGCCACACAATTTACTCTCAAGACTTCCTGTCCTTCCTAAGGAACTTGAAGACGTCAGGTATGAACTCACTCAGATCCGCATACACCTACCAAATGTACCATGTCCTTACCACCTTTCCCCCAATTTCAAAGGATGTTCAAGAAAATCCATTTACCTATCTCCATGACCCTTACTTCCTGCTTCCTCTGGGCTGGCATTTTATTATTTATTCCTTCCACACATGTATCTTCATTATTTTTCTCTCACAAGTCTTTATCCTTAGTTTATAACAATGCTTAAGCTTCTCCTGTACTCACCTTCTAGTTACTTTTCACTTCTTTTTTTCCTCTTTGACATTCAGATTTTTCAAAGTTACCTATATTTGCTGCCTCTAGCTGCTGATCTCCTAGATCCTCCTAACCATGACCAGCCTTCTGCCTTGCTGAGGTCAATAGTGGTCCCTCATTTCTTCTTGAAACTCTTATTTCTTCACTCTCTTGACACTGCTCCTTCTGGTTTTATCGTTGACTTGTTGTAACCTTCATCTGGGACATCTTTATGCTTGTTTTCTTTGCTCAACTCCCTTTATTTTCTTCGAACTGGCTTTAGAATAGTATGTTCTATTCATAAAGAATTTTGGTACTTTCTTCTTACTGTAATTACTTTGCTAAGTAGCAGAAGCAACGTTTTGTACGTAGAATGACTTCATTTTAGTGCTACTATTTTAACATAATCTGAAAACAATATGATCTAACTGAATAAAATTGTCAGCACAGGTGAGTTCTCCAATGAGCAGGCAGTGCTCTTCCCATCACAACTTTCTCTTTTGCTCAGCACCTGGGAAGACTTTTCAAAAAGTAATTGTATGCACACTGATTCCAGAAAAAAGCGAAATGGGAAAAAATCACGCATCTTAGAAAGAGAAAAATTACAGTATATGGCGTAATTCATAATCATTTCCTTTATGTCAGAATGCCGTTCTTCTCTTCTCGAGTCATCCTGACTGACATTGACTCATCATCTGAGGCCATAGCCACGTATCGCTTCTTCCCGAAAGCCTTCACTGACCGTTCCCACTCCCCATGTAATGTTGATTCTTCTTTTCCAGGCTCCAGTTACTCCCAGTATCACTTCAGTCATAACGTTCAATAAATTGTGGATGTATTGCTAATTCCCTTGTCTATTTCCACTGATTACTCTCTAGCTCCTCTATTGCCAACATTTACTCCAAAGCTCGGCACGGCCGATTCACAATAAATATTTGATGAGGAATTTCCCCAAACCTTAGAGATGATAAAAGACTTACTATAATACAAATAAAGGCTATAAATAGTGTTTATATTCTAAGTGAGATTAGCGTTTCATAATACAAAACTATATTCTTCACTTGTAAAAAAGTCACTCTTACTTTAAAAAATTAAGCCTTATGTTTTAATGAGTAGATACAACAAATTATTGAATATTTTAGTCCTCCTATTAAATACATTATACAGAAATAACCCAAGTTGATTAAGCAGAAACTTGTGGCAGATCTAAATAATTATATTCACTTTTCGAAAAACAACCAATTTCTCCTGACACTTGATATTTTAGTGATAGTTACTGAGAAGCTTGCTGAATTTCTAATGTCTAAATAATTTGACCATGGTTATGTTCTTGAACTTGAGAGTAAACAACCACAGTTGAATATTTGCTACTATTTCTCTTTGGCTTCTCACTAGAGTTTGAATAAATTCCTGTCAAGATATCCCATTAACATTTATGGTTCTAACGATCAGTTTGCAAAGTAGCTCATTTAGAAAATGTGAAGCAAGGAGCAGAGTCTTCTGCCCTTGTACCATAGTGTGATTTTAGTGAGTATTATGTCCTTGCACAATGAGCAAATGATTGTCATCCCAAAGAGTTTCAAGGGACATGGATGTCATCTTAATAAAGAAATTAAAAGGTACATCTTTTCATGAGAAACCACGTAAATTCGTGACCTGTCGCAGAAAATAGTTCTCTGATTGGTTTTGTGTGGTGGTGCGGCGGAGTCATTGTCCCCGGATGTCACCTCAGTGAAGCACCACTGTACGTCATTGTCAGCAGCTAGCGAAATCTCCCTAATGGGAGGGAGAGTGTATAATGTGGCCAACCTCATAAAATAAAAAGTTAGTTCATATTTTACTCTTCCAATGAATATTTTCAACCTGAGATTAAAAAATTACCAAAAAAAAAAAAAAAAAAAACCTGGCGAAAAACCAGCTAACCATGAAGATTAAATGCTTATAGTTATGGAAAATTTCTTTAAAATTCAAATTTATCTCATATTTGGTGATTAGGCATTTCTATTCCAAATAGTCAAATAGTTGTTCTGAATTCCTATGGCTGCGTCTCTGTAAAACACCACATATCTGAAATGAAAACATCAGAATTCAATTTATAATGATCCAGATGTCAAACTTCTTGTGTATATATGACAACAGTGTGAATGACTTAATTTGCTTTTTAACATTTGCTGACATACTTTGCATCATGTAGCTTTACCTTCCTGAAAGAAATGGTTTTGAAGGAAGTGAAAAGGCCAGTGATTTATTAAAGGATCATATGCAAAATATATAGGAATGCTAGAGTTAATATCTTGAGACCTAGTCAGCTCCTAAAAAAAAGGAAGAGGATGAAATTATTGGCAATGAAGATATTAAAAATTTGACCCTATTTCAAATGCAAATTCGCTGCTCCCAAGGATGATTATATATATTCACGTATATGTTGTTTACAGAAGTGAGCCGCATTTTGACTTATATTTTAGACAAATGCAAACTCTGATATTCTTTAAATCAATATTTGATATCAGCTGCTGACAGCAGTCCTTTCTCTTTTGAAATCCTGGCAAAGGACATAGTTTCTACCTTATGATCTTCATGAACTAGGCCACTTGCCTGTTGACACACTTGGCATCATTTACATAAAACCACACCGGAGGAAAAGTTATTTTTGTTCCAAGGATACATGGCCTTCAGAATAACTTTTCATATTTCCTTTGTTAAGAAATTTAAATCCATTTTATGAATGTATATGTGTTTTCCTAACTGTCTGATTAAAGATTACAAAGAAACTCTGGTTTTGCATCTCACATTAGCAGATGGTAGACAGATGGTTTAAATTAATATTAATTTTGGAAAACTTAGCTTAAATTGTTTATACTGAAGATTAAAAGTTGGAAAGCCAGCTAACATCTCCAGGGTTATTAGTACTTCCAAACCCACTTGAAACACAAAATCCAGAAAATTAAAAATGTCTACTTTTAAAATAATTTACATCTTACTCAGAAAGTAGATAAAACACAATGCCTTGATGTTGAAGAAAATTAAAATAAGAATGAGAAAGAGAAAATACATATCCTGGAATGTGAAGGGCCTTGAAAGCAGTGAGAATTTTATCTACAAATAAATTACTTTAAACTAATCAGTAATGATTTTTAAATCAAAGAGCCTATATGCAATAACTGCTTATTTAAAAAAAAAATTATTAATAACTGGTTGCAAGCCAGAATCAGCTTTTCCACATTTAGCTTTTATCCTCTTATGTGAAACTAACCTATAGTTTCTTCCCAAATCCTCATCCCCCAAAAGGGAGATAGAAAAAGAAAGAGGGAATGTATGAGTATTTGTAGCTCATGCTGTCATGGCTGAATATAGTGTTGTCTTTCTACTTAGATTTTGATGAATGTAGAAAATTGGCTGGCAAATTTTCAAAATATTCTCTAAAAATCGTGTTTTGCAAACTGGACCTTTTAGCCACTCTCTGAACTTTAGTGACAAATTTAAAATAACCCTAAAGATATTTAGTGAAATCCTTTCATCTAGTGAAAGGAGAAAAGTATGAACCACCACCTGTGAAAATACACAGCTTTGCCTAAAATCGTCTTTTGCAAAATAAGGGAATTGACTCTTTTTTTTTTTTTCAATTATTTGTCAGGCAGATGCTGGAAATTTTATTTAATTAAGCTGCTATGGTAAAGCAGGTGTCATAAAATATGCCCCAATCCAGTTGAGTCCTTTTTTTCTTTCCCTGGGGGGAAAATAAATGGAGTTTATTTTGTAAATGCAGCTTTGCGATCTGACCAGAATAAGTAGTCATTTCTAGCTTTACCCTCATTCTTAGATCGACCAGTCTTATTAAGGAAAATCAAGGGTAAATAGAGTGAATAAATCTTAAGTCATATGATTTATTTTTAGAAAAAATTGATAGTACATGTATATCCATGTAGATTAAAAACTTAAATTGTGTTTTAAAATTGTAAAACAAAAAGAAAACATTTATCTTGTTTCTAGGATTGGGTTGAAAATTATTCAGAACTTTATCCTAAATTTTATACCAAATGGAATTTAAGTTCTGTGATACTGTCAGAGTTACCATAAATAACAAGTGAGAAGTTATTCATCTAAGAAAGCTACACACACATACATGCATACACACAGAGGAACGATGAGGTAAAGAGGAATGTGTAGATGATACGACACACTTTAATGTCTAATTATTTATCGTTTTTCTAGAAGACAAGAAATAGGCATTAAAGTGTATAGGAGCATCTAAACTTCATGTGTGCTCTTGGAAAGGAAAGCTTTATTAAATGTTGTTATTGAATATTATCTGCGTAATATGTATAATTAGAAGGAGTCTTAAAACAGTACTCTAGTGGAAAAAATCAGCACCGCGTTCAGAAAAGAACAGGGCATGAGCAGTGATTTCTTGCCACTACAAAGGCAGGGTCATCTTGGCCCTTGACTTCTCTTGACTTTCTTCACCTTTCTCAACTGATAAATGCCTGAGGGGTTGGGATTTCGGGGATAGGGGACTAGGACCTCTCCAAGGTTCCTGCCAGTTTTAAGATACAGACCATAGGATGACTGTGTTCCTTCCTCATTGTGCCTCAGTGTGCCCTTATAAGAATCACTTAAAGCCTTTGTCAAACAGAGAGACTTGTAGGTCCTACCTCTAAACCTTTTGATGCAGAATGAGGCAGGCATCTGTATTTTTAACCAGCACCCTAAGTCTCTCAATCAGGTAAGGTTGGACAACACTGATATATGAAAAAACCAAATGTCATCACTTCAAAGGACCCTTTCTGATAACACCTGAAAGCAGATTGAAGCCGACTGCCTACCTTACATTGTGTATCACTACCTGCTGTATCACTACCCATGTGATACAATCTTTTCTTTACATCTTTATATCTCAAGAGGAACGAGATCCAACCAAGTGTCTAGATCTCGATAAATGTTGAATGAAGGTATGAATGGATGCATGGATGAATAAATAGACAGGTTCTAGTTTAGAATCCCATTTCAGTTACAAATCAGAATGTGACCTTGAACATGTTACTAAATCTTCCCGAGTCACTATTTTCTCATCTACGAAAATGAAAATGCTGTTTGTGATTTGTTATTAGTGTTGAATTAGTCATTCGTTTGTGAGTACCTGGTTTATACCACATCTTCATTTATTTTAGTCAAAATTATTGTATCCAGTCAAAGCTAAGATGTTATCAAATATGAAAAAGCTCTTTATGAAGTATAAGTAAATAATCAGTAATAGAATGGCATCTTACCAATTTAATTTGTTCATTTGTTTGCTGTTTGTGTGAAAAAATGTGAGAAGCATTTATGTCAACTGATTGTGAGAATATTTAAAGGATAATTTAAATATTTAGATACTTTGTTAAAATTAAAATTTGAAGAGTACACTATCTTTTTAATAGTCATTAATTTGGCAGAATATTTAACTTCAAGCTTCTAGAGTTTTCCCCATCATCTTCCATTTAAAAAGCAAACATGTAGTGGACCTTTGAATCAAATGAATTTTTACTAAACTTTACACCTTTCTAGATGTTAGTTATTAAAACTTTTCTAATTTTGATTAAAATATTTTCAAATTTTGGAGATAGGCTGTTTGTTTTGCTACCAAATGAACTTATGTTCTCATTTCTTTTAGGAAAGTACATAACGTTGATTCTGAACCCTTGCCAGTACCAGTTAGTGATAAAAAATCACAAATTAAGCTTTCAAATGTTTTCTAAGAAAATAATGAAGAAAGTGTTTTCAATCCAAAAGTCGATGGAAGATGATGACCTGAACGATGAGCTTCATGAATCCTATCAGCTTTTACAAGGGAAATCTTTGGATGTTCTCATGGAAAACACTATGCAGAATCTACAACAATTGTTTGAAACCCAACTATGTAAAAGCGCAGATTGGGACATGGCATACCTGTTGACGTTCTGCAGCTCAGTAATATTTGAGATTACATTTACAACCATATATGGAGGATTTCTTGCTGATGATAGGAAAAAATTTATTACTGAACTTCAAGACGATTTTTTTAAATTTGATAAAAACTTCCCATATTTAGTATCAGACATACCCATTGAGCTTCTAGGAAATGTCAGGTCTATTCGAAAGAAGCTTATAAAATGCTTGACATCAGAACACATAGCCAAGATGCAAGAATTGTCAGAAGTTGTTCAAATGAGGCAAAATATTCTGGAGAAATACTATACATTCAAGGACACCGAAATAGGAGGTAAGAAACTTCTGAGTGATTACTTGTCTAAAATAGAATAATTTACAATAGACCTTTGAAATAAAAAGACAAAATGGCGACCTTGAAAATTTTTATGCTCTTTCTAATTGGCTAATGATAAAATGTTTTATTCTGAAACAACCCTCTGTGATAATTGAATTTTTTTTTTTTTTTTTTTTGCTGAGGTGTTGAAACAAGATACTTAATGGTGATAATGAGAAAGAGTATAACTAAGCTGCATTTACTCTTTTTATCTCATCTTCCACCTCCCTACCCTACCCTCCCCACACACACACACATTACATTTTAAACTATTCTCATTAAGCAGAAAATTAGACTTCAGAAGCCTATTGGTCCTCATTAGCATGCACTGATCCTTGGCTGGGTCTGTGTCCTAACATCTTTTAATTAGCACACTGCAAATCTAATCAGTGTAATAAACGCTATTAATCTTCCTTTTCACTTATTTTCTCCCAGCACATCATTTAGGCTTTCTCTGGGCCTCTGTGGCAAACACTATTCCAACTACGTTCTGGGTGATATATTACCTTCTACGGCACCCAGAAGCTATGGCAGCGCTGCGTGACGAAATTGACCATTTGCTGCAGTCAACAGGTCAAAAGCAAGGGTCCATCCACATCACCAGAGAACAATTGGACAGCCTGGTCTACCTAGGTAATTTATTTTTACATGTTATGAAGAAAAGAAGGTTACTTCTTCGCAAACTCAGTTTATCTCTCAAAGCTGTTTACCAAAAGGTGGAGGACACAGCTGCCTAATTGACATAATAACACCCATTTACATCAATTATAAATTATGTAGTTTATAGCTGTAGATACTCTCATTGCATGTAAACATTAAGGCCTAGGTAATTAACTATGCGAGGTATGCAAAAGGCTAGACCAAAGCTTTGCAATTATTTGAAAAAAAAGTTTCTGCCTATTAAGTCATTTGATTCTGAGCATCTGTTGGTGTGCAAATGCTTTCCAAACACTGCTGCTCTATCTCGACAAGAGAGGTATTTAGGGTTTGAACAAGAAAGTATTTTAGAAATGCAACTTATGTGTACAATGTATTTATTCTACCCTAAAATGGTGTCTATATTTTCATGCAGAGATTAGGATGTTTTATACAGCTTGGAGTGTATAATACTCAGAAATGTAGTACAAGTGATTTCTGCTAATAGTTCATAATTTAAACATGCTTGGGGGTGGGGGCAAAAGAAGGGAGGGAGGGAAAAGAAAAGCCAACAACTACAAATTACTCCGTGTGAAATGTCAAATATTTTATCCAATGTGCACTGACTCACAAAACATGCATGGTCACTATTTTAAAGACGTTTGAGGTCAGGAGTGACAAAACTGTTTTCCTAGTTTTATACACATCCGCATGCCGGTGACATGAGCTTTTGATGACAGTGGGTTGCATTCTCCTTTACTGGTTTTGATAAGACCACCATCATTACATGAAGAACTTTAATTCCCAAAGTGAAATTCCACATCAGCGAGTTATTCTCTATTCCTCCTGTACTGACATTTGATCCCGTGGGATCCTTTACTGTACAATATTCCCAGCCCCTTTAGACAAACGCAAGAATAAGTCTTTATATCTTTGTTGCTTCACTCCTTTGACAATGCAGACAAGTATTTTAGCCCTTGTTGGCCTTAATTTTTTATTTTCTAAATATGTTCCAGATTTTTTGGTGGGAACTTCTGGGTGCAAAGACCCTACAGGTCCTGACTACCGGTTAGCCTTAAGAAGAATGGCCTAAGAGATTCTTCACACTGGTTAGACTAAAACCCATCAGAAGCAATTCCACGAAGCTCCCTTTATACTGGCCATTGGCTAGCTTGTTTAATCAATTAGGAAAAACATGTCACCTTGTAGTTGTTTGTTTTAGCATTTATTATCAAAGTAATTTCACATTTGCTTGGAGAAAGAAAACAATCTCAATATTATTAAAATATAAATATTATTGTATTTTTCTTTTGAGAATTATTGAGGAACAAATGAACAAAATCTGCATAAAATACTTGCTTTTATATGGATACACAGTTTTTTCTGGGGAGGAGATCTTTAGTTCCTGTGAAGACCAAAGTTACATTTTCTATATATTCAAGTAATTTCGATTTCATTTATGAATTAGATGATGTATACTGGGAAGCAGAGCAAATAAACTTCAAGGGATAAGTGTTTGTATTCTGCAGACAGTTATTACTCTTAAAATTTAGTTGAACTTCATCAACTCTCTTTTGACTCTCAATTGCTCATTATTGAAAGACAATATCATTTTTAAATTATGGTATTCAACCAGAAAAGTTTTAAATATGTTCCATCAGAAGAAATGGCAAGTTCCAGAGCTATAACCTGGGTCCATTTCAGTCCATAGCTAGAGCTAGGGACTTTCATCCTTGGAGCTCTCATAAATGTACAGCTCACTTACCAGCGCCTTTACAGCCTTTAGCCATCTAAAAGGTGGACCTCTCTTCAGGTTGACCTCAGTTACCAGCAAAGGCCAGGTAACCTTCATTATGAGAAGTTAATCTCCAGAAAATAGTATGCATTTTAGACTGTTTTTTTGCAGAATGAAGCAAAGTTTTATATAACTCAGTAACACAGCAGATAACCTCTGTATCTAGTCATAGCTCAACTGTATTTCTGTATATCAAAAGATTATGATCTATATGTGCAAAAGCCAAGGTTTACAAAGTTAAATATTTACAGTGCAGCACATGGTGCGAGTGAGTGTATGTGCTTCTTCTCTTTAAGGAGAGAATTCTATGTATTCTAAGTACACTTTCTTTTTAAAGAGATATCTTGAATTTTAATTATTATAAGAAGAAAGATCACAAGGATGAAATGAATGCTGAATACGGCATTTTTTTTTAACCATGACGGAGAAATTTGTTATTAGTACAGCAAAGGGAAAGGAGATATTTTTTTACAGAGATACTACATGTCAGCATACATTTATTGTCCAGCAAGATTGAAAGGAAAATTAGAATGCCATAGAAAAGGATGTCTTATTCCTGAACAAAAAGTATTTCTCTTGTGTTGAGTGATCATAGAAGACAGAGCCCAGTGGAGTTTAGGTGACGCAAATCACAGTGCTTGTCCTACTGACATTCCTGGCTCGATCCTGTAGGTCTCAATGTCTCAAATTTCTTCTGACATCAATATACACTTGATGTCAGCAAAAGTTTAAATGCGCAACATAGAGCAGGCTTTTAAATCTCAAGCCCAAAGCAATCGTCTGTTGTAAGAGGTTGTAATGGATTTAGGCTTTTATCCAGTGCTCCCAAAATTCTTTCCTTAAATCCATTCTACCCTTGTCTTTTAAAGAAAAAGATAATTTTATGTTTTTACATAAATGATATTTAACCTCAGGGCCATCCCTACAGTGTTTAATTGTTTTCTTCATTTTCCAGTATTTGTGAACCACGCTGGTATCATTCCATTCTGCCCTGTCCCACAGGAGGGCTCTTTCTGAGTAGCACAGGTAGAAAGAGCAACGGTGCTGGACTCTAAGTGAGAACATAACACAAAGTGGATTATGACTCCTGAACTGCTTAGGTGAACTGCACACACCCAATTTTGTTCAATTACATATGCCAAAAATGAGAAAGGTTGCAAGTATGGTCCAAGTGAGGTATATTAGAATAAAGGAGGTGCTGTAAAACTCCACAGAATTTGGAATACTTTTTTTTTTAAAGAGAGCACATATTACAATAACTCCAGAATTAATAGCTTGCAGGGATTCTCCAGCTAATTTCTATGAAACACCCTTAAGTCCATTTTTTTGTGTGTGAGTAGTTGGGGAGGAGAGAGAAACAGAAAGAAATGATTAGTTGGAAAAGGTACAGATTCTTTAATAACAAATAATAATGATTATTAGGTAGAGCCCATATTAAATCTATTAATGATTTCACTATTTCTAAGCAGTTTATGGACTTCCGTTGTTTCATGTGATCTTCACCAAGATACCAGGCAACTGGGAGAGCTATTATTTTCTCTTAATTTTTATAAATGAGAAAATTCTCAGGTGCTAAATGACTTGCCTAAGGTCACAGAGGTAAAGGAGAGAGTCAGGGCTTTAATTTGGAATCTCTGTCCACACCCAGGCTTTTCCCCTCAGACCTGTCTGATACCAGAATCATCACAGTCGTTTTCCATTGTCCAAACTGAGAGGAAAGAGGAATTCTTTGTATCTCAATTCAGCAAAGCCAGCCATGTTCTGCACATGGACGAGATCTGAAAATGCAGGCTAGATGATGATAGAGTTAGCTGTGTTTTTAATTTCAGGATGAGACATTACAAATAACAATATTAATAATGATTATTTTCCTATGTGGCAGGCACCGTGCTAACTACTTTACATATATTAGCGTATTTAATCCTCAGGTATTTTTATCTTCATTTAATTATTGGATAACAAAATTCAGAAAGGTTAGTTAATCACCCCAAATCATACAACTAGATAGCGGCAGAGGCAGAAATTGATGCTAGATCTGTCTAACTTCAGTGCTACCCCATAAACAGTCGCCTCAGGGAAAAATTCTCTAGAGATGTACCCGAGACCTTGACCACTATTTTTTGCCAGGATGTGTATCGCTAAATGTCAAATGCAGTTGGGTGTGAGGGTGAGGGTGAGGTTCACATCAGAATTTTGTGGAGTATTTTTTTTTTAATAAAAACGTTTCATTTTAGAATAGTTTTAGATTTATGGAAAAGGGACAAAGATAATAGAGTCTCCATTTTTCCCTGCCAAACACAGTTTCCCTTATTATAAACATTTTAGTGTGGTATATTTGGCACAATTGCGGGTGTTATTTTGAAAAAGCTTATTTAATATTATAAAATAATTGTTTATCTGAAAATTAAAATCATTAACAATTTAGACGACAATAGTAAAGTTTAACTTCCAGTGGGGATATGCAGGAGGTATAAATTTTATGTCATATTAGAAACTTCTAACGGGAGCTCAGGGGAGAGGCACCTCCCACAAAGGATCCACCAGAAATCACGTAGTGAGATTTTTGTACATAATATGAGGAAACATTGGTTAAAAAGTGAAAAACACTGACTGAATGTTTATCAAATTTTCAAATCCGCACCAAGCTACGAGGGTTGGATGATATAATGAATGCCGGAAGCAGAAGTTGAAAGGATTGAAAGAGAAGTTTAATGAGAATGCAGATGATTGTCCTTAGGAATGACAATCAACTGCATATGAATAGGATGAGGAAATAAATGTGTGGCTGAGCAGACAAGGGTTTGAAGCTGTAGTTTCCAGCCTGGAATCCTCGCTGGGACCATTTGAGGAGCTTCAAAAAGCGCTCACACCTGGTCCCCCCCCCCCCCATAGAGGTCCTGATTTCATTGGTCCGAAATGCAGACCGATGGCTTGAAAAGTTCCCTGGATGATTGTAATGTGCAAGGTTTACAACCACTAAGTTAAAGATTTTAGTTAATGCGCTGGTTCTGATTCCACTGATCTGGGCCGGAGCATTTATTATTATTACTTTTTAACCATTTCAGGTGATTCTCATGGGCAGCCAGCAGCGCTGAGAATAACCTCTGGGATATCAGAAAGCTTAAGACATATCAGCGATGTTAGTATTTCAAAAATTTGTTGCTCATCTGCTTCTGACAAAACGTTAATAGACATATGGTATCTAGGGCAGAGAAAGTGGCTCCTCTCTGAAGTAGCACACCCAGTTTTGCCACATTTTAGAGGCATGGTGACTAATGGAATTCATTCAGGATGTCAGGAGACTGAAGGCCATATCACCTCTGACATGCAACTTAAAAATGGCATGATAGTCATCTTTAAATATTTTCAAAGAGCTGTTACGTTGTTACGTGGAAGAGGAATTAGAATTTTTTCTTTCTTTCTTTTTTTTTTTGCTTTTGTGTTTTCTAAAGGGCAGAAGTTTAAGGGAGGGAAATTATTTCAGCTCAGTACAGAAAAAATGACTTTTGCCTAAATGTAGTGACCGCCGCCGTTGGAGTTATCGCTTCGGAAATTGTGTGGTGTCTTCACTAAGATCTTTGAGAGCATTCCTGTTTATATGTGCCTTTCGACTTTGAACTAGCTACATACATTACAGTGTCCATGAAGGCCAAGTACATGTGCTGTGTTTCCTTTTTCCACCAAGAGCAGTGGCCCAGTGCCCTGAGCAGAGTAGTGCCTGAATAAATGTTTATCGACTATATGAATGTTAAATTTATATTTCCCGATTTTAGCAGTAAACCAAAGGCCATGTCTGCAACACAGAATGAAAGTATGCATTCATACCAATTCAGGTTTATTTTTAACTTTACTTAAAATATACAACTGTCGAGCCAAAAATTTCTCCTTTTACTTCCAATTATCTGATGATTACAATTTCAGATTTACTTTCTCACCTGTCTTGAAGACAGTTACATAAACACGCACACACGCACACGCACACACACACACACATCTAGACCCTTGCTTTATTTCCTCACATCCTCTAGAGCACACTGCCTCTTGGTCCCCCTACTCTCCTTTCTCATCCACCTTCTTTCTAAGACCGCCCAAGCGTTCGGCCCCGGAAGACCGTGACAAGGCTGGCTGTTCATTTCACTCCGGCCATAGCTGCCATCCACTGATCACCATGGCTAATCAGATAGTATGACAGTCTGCACCAATCATTAAGATGACCCAAATTAACAGCCTGGCCATGTCACAGTACATTCATTCCACATACACAGACGTGACCTCAGCGCGAGGCAGAAAGTGGGATGTGCTTATATGTGTTTGCATTGTAACGTGCGTTATTGATAGTCCTACTCTGCTTCGGTGCCTTAAATCTGCAAATGAGAATCATCTGTCAATTATTACAGCCAGATTTGACATCTGAGGGCAAGAAACAAAGCATACACGCCTTTTTCTATCAGCGTTTCTTTCCATTTGCCCTTTTCCTTCACAGTTACATTGTAAAGCATCTTAGCTCAACACATTCCTCAGCTTTTTGCTTACAACGAATAGTGAATCAGAATATTTTTATATCCCAAAGAGAAACAAATCTTCCCCAGCCAGGTGAAGAAAGTAGTGTAGGCTCTGATGTGTAGGCCAGTTACGGGACTTCAGTAATCCACTTTCCTGGTGTACACTGGTCAGCAAAGCTCGATTCTTAACAAAACACAGGCAGCCTTATCTCAATCACCATTGCAGTTGTTGGTGCCGTGCACTGCCTGATGCAAATTATCCCCCAAATATTTGGATTCTCGCTAGCCATTTTTCTACAATGCGTTTAACAAGTAGAGGGTCTTATTACCTGCTAAATGTTAGTATAAATTAACAATCTATTATGCACAATAAGTTTTATAAAACATTTACGGATAGAGATCATGTTTAATTAAAATTAACTTGCGTATGAAAACCAGGCTCCGTAATGATCGCAACGACCTTTTATTACCTGCAGTCCCTTGTTTTGGCTGGAATGATTGACAGCTTGCTGTTTGGCTACCATGTTGAATTTCAGCTGACAAGACTTTTCATTTTAACTCAATTTGCCCGCCTATCACAAGCTGGTGGCAGGCCAGACCCAAGTCACCCAGCTTTGCCTCAGCAGCTTGCTCTAGTTCTCATTAGTACGCATTTATTCAGTGGAAATTGGAAGACAAATGCTTGAAGGCATGTGAACTAAGTATAGCAAATTAGGTTTAAAGACTGAATATTTATAAGTGTATGGAAAGTTTTTTTTTTTTTTTTTTTAATTCTAGAGCAAATTGAGAACTGAGTGCTAGCTTTGGCATAAAAGAAATAAAGATAGAAGGGGGGAGGAAGATTCTAAGAATAACAATACTATAAGCTTTTCCTTTCTCTTTTGGAAATATGTAAAATCTCTCTGACAACACCTTCTCAAATACTAACCCGGCCTCTCTTTGGTGGAGTGTTTGCACAATGAAATTTAGCACCTCATGTGTGAGAAGAGGGGAAAAATGAGGGTCATGTTCAATTGTTGCTTGGTTATCCCTTGGTATGTTTTAAATTGCCTTGTTTGTTCGGCACTAGCACAGAAACAGATGTTGCTCTACCGTGCAGGATAATTTACTGTACCTCCTGGTGCAGCATGGAAGCCCTCCCAGGGCCCAGCTGGTCTGTCAGTGGCACTGGCTGGTGTCTGCTCAACTATGACAACTACAAGTAGAGGCTGCAATTTTTTTATTGTGCAGTTGTCATTCTTCTCAACATATAGCTCTCTGCCTGTGTTCTTCGGGGCTGGTGGAAAAGCTGTTGGCTTTTGTGTGTTTGTGGCAACACAGAGCCACAGAAGCCCCGCTCTCCATTGTTAATAATAATGCAACTCATTACTTTTGTCATCTAGTGATTATCGGCATGATCGCTCAGAGCGAGAGCCAACCTCGTCTTGCACACATTACTGGTAACTGGAAGGTAAAACAGATTTGTCATTTACGATCTGACCGCTAAGCCACACTTTGTGCTCCATTATTGTGATTAACTTCTGCAGAAGATATGCTTGCCCAATTGTCATTTGCGATACTGCAGTGGGCGCAAGCTGCCATGCTTCCCGTGAGCGCATCAGCCAATCGGATATGACCACACTGTTTGGACTGTTAAATGCCTGCCTTGTCACACCAGCCACCCCACAATTATTTTGCTTTTGTATTTCTTCTTCCCACACCCCTACTGGACTTGTTGTGTGAACAGCACCGCTACATATGTCAGCTACCATTTCACACCAGAAGCTAAAATGATGCTGTACCGTTGTTGACCCAACAGAGCCAGCAGCGGTACAGGGGAGGGCGACCCTTGCTTTTCGCCATAGAAATGTTGGTCGCTGGTGTCCTGCCAGCTAAAATCCATCGCGTCAGGTGCCTTGTGGCTATCTGCAGTAGAGTCCATGTTCCAAAACCAAAGTTCTTTTCTGGCCTCATCACCAACGAACCGATTTGACTCTGCCTGATTATAATAACGAAGGCAGTCCAAAAGAATATGCGCAGCCTCACTGTACGTCACATCGAATCACCACACTGACCACACAGAGCTGACCGCAGCCTCATTTCTTTCGACAAATGCATGCTTAGGGAAAAACCTCCTGGGAGAAGCCACCCAAAGCTACTCGATATCTCTATGCAAGCTGGGCAGAGATTTACATTTTAGTGAAACAGCATCGATTTTTTTTTGGGGGGGGGCGCTGGTGCAAGCCCTCACTGACCAGAGCTATGTTTCAGAGCTTTGCTGAACACTAGGAAACTGGGCCATTTGTGTGTGTGTGTGTGTGTGTGTGTGTGTGTGTGTGTGTGTGATTCTACATTGCAAGTCATAAGCACAACCATTTGTTACCGTGTAAAGGGAGAGAAACACTCAGTTTGGAGCTCTTTTGCACGTTGCTGATTAGAAAGAATCAAGCTTTATATCCTAGAACCCATTCACGCTGGTGAAAACATAGTCAGTTTTGATTATGAAGGCAGAGATGCAGACCTAGACAGGAGCTACATGCTGATATGCATGCTATCAGAATGATTTATGCAAATTATGCATATTATTCCCAAAGGAATTCCTCCTCAAACTGCCAGGATAAATTGCCGGAAATTAGCCATAAAATCTGTCGGGCTAGGAGCAAAAGGTGAAGGCCACTGGGAAAGCAAGGACATTCGGCTTCTGGAATCTTCCAGGTTATGATGGTGGCTGTTATTTTCACTGGATGCCGAGAGAAAGAAGGTTTTCTTCTGAATACTGTAAAAGTATTTTTCCTTTGAATTTTTTCCAGCCAATCCTGACTCACATTTTATTTACAACTAGCATAAAAGAAATTAGGTGTTGAGCCGTCTCAGCAAGCACTACTACAATTACTTTACTATTACCTGCCTAAGTGCTTATTAAATGCCTAAGCCTGGCTTTAACGGCATAGCTCTTCTGGAGGTTGGTGACTTAACCCACCAACAGGGGACTTTAACTGGGATATGGTTTTAATTTACAATGGGTAAACCAATAACACAGCATTCCTCTCCTGCCAACCATTTCTTCCCACAAAAATCCTAACTGATGACTTTCTGCCCGAGCACAGCACTGTTGCCTTCTGTCTGCGAAATGCCCCCAAGCGGGGCTTAGCCCAAACCACAGCTGTCTCGCCCCATCCCTCCTCACTCTGGCCGTGCAAAGCCACCATGGGCTTCAACTCTGTGCTCGACGGATCTGATTAGGAATGGGTTTCCTTTTCAGTCAAAGCTATCAGCGATGAGCTTTAATGGGAAATTTCGGGCATTTCTCAGGACAAGCCATATCTTAAAAAGCTGTTGCTTGCTTGTCTCCTTCAGAAAGCACCATTCTCGAGGCTTTACGACTCTGCTCATTTTCAAGCATCATTCGTTTCGTTCAAGAGGATTTGACTCTACCTTCAGAGACTGGGGACTACCGTCTGCGAAAGGGAGACTTCATAGCCATCTTTCCTCCATTCGTGCACTATGACCCCGAAATCTTTGAAGCTCCAGAGGTAAACAAACATCAGGCTGGTCACTGCTACTTCTCAGAGACTGCAAGCACATTGCCCTTCCTCATGATCTCTTTCTATCTCTTCCTTTCGCTGCCTTATCCCAGATGGGATTCAAGACAGCTTGATGGCTTCTGTTTTTCATTCCAATGGGAAAAATTTCCTATTTACTGAAGTGTTTCCTAAGGATCTCTCTTTCAAATTTCTTGTGGCCTATAAATAGAAATATAGTGATGAGACTCAATGCTAGTTTCTTCAAATGCAATGGACATTGTACCTTGGCCTTTATCTTTAGGCCAAAATTAGGTTTCATAGAGGGTAAGCTATTGACAGGCAACTTAGAGAATAAATAATGATGAATGTTTTGCTAAGTATTTCCGGAATTGGGTTGGTGTCCCGAAGTCGAATGCCATCATGGCCATAGCTAAGGCCATGTACTTTTTCACCTCTTGCTAAAGGTAGGCACCCCTTCCTAGTCAATTAGGATGGCACTATGAACTTGAGATTGTAAAGCTGCTGCTCGCGGGTGAAGCTCTGAGGGTAATTGTGTCATCTCCCTGTATTTTTTTTCCAAAGCTGGAGTTAATGAATATCAAAGACTGGAAATTAATCCACTCTGGTGTGGATTAATCCCTTAACACCACTTCAGAGGTTCCCCACCTGCATGCAAATTGAATGCAGTCCTCTTCTGCCTGTACTTCTTGTGAAGTCATGCTGTCGCTACATAGGTTTTTGTGTAGAAAATGCCATTTTTTTTTTCCAAAGGGAAATTCGCACGCCTTTTTTGAGCAGTTCAAAAGCCAGACCACTTTTAAACCCAGTTTCTGAGTGAGGTGTCCTACGGCCAGGCTGGATTAAAATATTGTTGAATTTTGGAAACTAATGAGAAGAGGACAGACTTCCAAAACAATGAGATGATCTGTATTGACTTCATCCAGCAGGGCAAAATTTTTTAGGTGAGAGGAAAATGTCCCTGTGGTTTCTATGTGTTTCAGAAGAAGAGGCATTAAATGAATGATGATGGCAAGTTGGAACTACATATTAATAAGTGGACATTTTGCAGATAAGCTTTATTTCCTCATTTGTAAATATCAAAATTTTTACACAGAATAGTCAAAAAAGAGCAAATAAATAATTGATATTTGAAAAATATTTCTTAATTTTTGAATAGTTTTGTTTCTAACTACAATTTTTAATTTACTTTTCATTATGTGACTATTCCAGTAGTCATGAAGTTTACTATTCATGTCATAATAGTAAAATGAATGTTAAAGTTATCAACAAATGCACAATAAGTGTTTGCCAGATCACCTCTATTTTTATGGTACTGTCCTTTGGCCTCCTCCTGTCCTCTACCCCTGCCCCTGACCCCATGATGGAAAGGCCATGAGTTAGGCTTTTAGGAATTTAAAAACCAAAGTTAGATGTTGCAAGCGTGCTGATTTATATCCATATTCCAGTATTTCTGTAGAATACTAAATAGCAATGCCCAAACTTTGCGTAATAAATCAGCCTTTCTTAAGAATAATTACACAGGTTTGCCTTATACTAAATCTATGGAAGAATGGAATCGTGACATTGGGAATACTGACTTAGCATCACTAGGGTGGCTCTCACTTAAGTTGACGAGCACTCTATATTATTTACTAGACCCAACATTAGCCAGTTATGCCTGACTAATGGTAAAATTAACTAGCTAATTTTTTTTTGCCATGGTATTGTTTTTTTGTGAAATTAGTTGAGGAATGCTAATTATAGTTTGGAACCATTTTTACATGATTTGGCAAGATCTTATGTAATCTTTCATTCTATGAACATTCACTGAACATTGCCCACTATCAGGCATGTAGATTAATTCCTTCTGTTCTTAACTTAGGGCAATAACATGCTATAGATGTTCATATGACAGATGTCCATCCAAACACAACCATGTACTGACAGTAAAGAAGAGAATTCTGTCCTTGGCCATTTGTGGCCAAGAGCCCTGGCCCAGGAGCTCATCAGAGGTTCATATTCCCCACTTCCTGTCTTTTGTACACTGTGGATCTTAAAAAGGGAAGGCCAGGCCTTAGATACATAAACAAGCAATAGCTCTTGGATCAAAACTGTGAGGAAAGGCTAACTCCAGATAAAAGCGTAGTTATTCTTGGAACACAGAGCCTGAAGAGACTTAGCGTAGATTCTTTCGACCCAACGAGGCATGGTTTCAGGACATTCAAGACTAAGAGGCTTTAGAATATTACATTTCTGAAAAAGGATATGGTCTTCCTTCATGCGTCTCTCTATTCCTGAATTTCCTCCCTACTTGTCCACTCGGGCGGCTCCGGATTACTCCACAAAAATCACTCGTAATCGCCTCTTCCTTCACAGTGTCCCCGATTCCCACCTTATTTCTCAGAACTTGCCATTGCCCACTCTGTGGCCCGTGTGTACCTTTTATTTATTTTATTATGGTGCACACCACACACTATTTGCAATTACTTGTTGACTCGTCTGTGCTCCCATTTGCTATAAGCTCCGGAAGGAAAACGGCCCTGTCACTGTCTTCTCTGCCTTCTTAGTGCCTGCCGAGCACACGGGAGGGTGTCCATAGAAGGTCGATACATAAGGGGGCTGCTGGGTGGATGACTGTATTGAAAATGAAAACACACTCCAGATAAAATTTAAATCAACATGGTTAGTGCATGTTCAGATATGCTCTGGGCCTAAGTAGATCAAATAGATGAAGTGGCTTGTGTGTAAATACAGCAACTCTATCAGGAGTGGTGAGAACTAGAGCAAAGGGAGAGCCCAGGACGCTGCTAAATGAGCCCATTTGGCTACTTCCGAACTAACCCTCAGCTCTTACAAGCATGTAGACCTGGTACGGCCAAGTCATTTTTTTTTTTCTTTTTTAACTCAAAGAACAGATTTCTGGGTGATACTTAGAATTTTTAAATATTTGGAAAAGTAAAGTTTAAAATACAATGTGGGCTAAACAAAGTGTTTGGGGACCTAAGTGGGTTTGTCGGCTGCCAACATGTAACCTCTGTGTTAAGAATTATTTCCCTGAATATTGTCTGCTTAGCTTATTGTAATGTAGCCAGTCAGGTGGCTCTTGCCCGTGCGGGCAAACAAATCGGCAAGGAAAATGTAAACCGTGAGAGAGAGTAAAGGAAATACCACTTTCCAATTCTTTCTTTTCCTCTATCAGTCTAAATGCTACCCAAGAAAGTCTAGATAAGTTTTCTAGGAATGGGAAGCTTTTCAAAATTTTCTGAAAGGTTTCTCAACTTTATGTTTTTTACCAACCAGAATTTAAGATTTAAGCTCTGGCTCTCAAAGAATCAGTAAATGATAATAATTTTTTTTTTTTTTTTTTTTTTTTGTCAAAATGCACAATTGGAGCTACAGAAAGAACAAAATCTATTGGGTGTTTTCCCTATGGCCAGAGGTACTAAGATATAAAAGGAGGCCTAGGAAAGTCCATATGGAAGAAACAATAAATGTTTAAGTTAGTAACACATTATCATGACCATGTGGCCTCCTAGAGTAAGACCACAGTGCAATAACAAAGAAATTACAAAGCCATGAAGTACCCCCTAAAGCTCTGAACTTGAAAAGTTTTACTTGACCTCATGCAAATCTTCCCTATCTACCTCTTGGAAGTGCAGGGATTATAAAGTGATAGATGACTTTGAAAGCCCTTGAAAAAATCCTAAATCACTATAAAAATCGCTGTGTTGGTATTATTTCGGTTCTTGTCACTGTTCTTACAATATACTAGTCATGACAAATGAAGAAATATTCTGAATAATAAACTTTTGTCTGCATCTCAACCTGGAATAGAGATTGTGCCCCCAGTATATGTCAAAGAAACTAATGTATACTGAGTGTCTTCTATTCAAAAAGCATTTTGATGGTCATAACGAGGGACACAAATAAAAAAGGCTTCGGTCCTTAAGAGCTTATAGTTTACGGGCTCAGCCTTATCACATGGCTTCATTCTCATACCCAGATGCTTCATGCTGAGAGGGTTTCTGCCATACCAGTAAATTGGCACGGCACACCTGCTATGGTGGAACCAGCTGGTAAACCAGCACTCTGAAAAACCTTGGGTTTGTCAGTTTTCATGGTATAAATACCCCCACCCTGGCTGATTCCATGTTACCAATGTGAAGATTCCGACCACGGGGCTGAGACGAAATGAGCTGGTACAAGCTGGCTACGTATGACACAGCACTGCCTAGAACCCAAGTCATGGAGATAAAAAGGAATTTCTGTCGTCTGTCATCTTGCTCCCAGGAAGACCGACTGTGAACCAGGGACAGCAGGACAGCCTTCAGTCATCCATGTAAAACAGTGACAGTTTTTATTTCTAGGAAGTCATATCTTTTGTCAAATTTAGATTTCCATACTCGAATGATGAATCAAATAAATACGAGACCTGATCATACTGGATGTCACCTACCTCAGCAAGACCATGTTTTATGCCTTTTTGTATTCAGGAACTACTTTTTTTAAAAAAAAAAAATCTGTTGAACTGAACTGAACATAATATTTGGAGAACACAAATTAGGGTGTTATACAATGTTCCTCGTCACTTATACCAAAAATTCTTCTCCATCCATAAAATTGAGTCATCTATCCAGTCTTGATGTCTAGTGCTAAATATTATACCACTTTCCCTTTGTAAACACTGAATATTCATCTGCTCTTCATTCTCTACATGTTTATTTACTCATTCAATATTTCTGTTTTCTTCAAAAGCTTGAAGATTGCTTTTAAAATATACTTTATTGTCATGTATTTATTCATTAATTCGACAAACATATATGGAACCTCTACTCTGTGCATAGCACTCTGTTGGGTGCTTTAAAAATAGAGATAAATAAGACAGTGTGACTCGAGTCTCCTGGGATTTCTTGGCTCTGCCATCTCCTGTGGGTTAGCTCTGTCTCCAGCCTGGTGGCAATGGCAGGCATCACACCCACATACAACTAGGTCCAGAGGAGAAAGGGTGACAGATCTTTTCTGCTGTTCATTTTTCTTCTCAAGAAGGGAACTCCCAGATGTCCCCACAGACTTTTCCCCCATAGCATGGAGGAGATTGGTTCACACACTCTGGCCTAAACCAGAGGCCAGAGTGATATGGTTACCAAGATTGGAGCCTGTGTTGAGGTGTCAACCACAACAATCATTGGAGGAGACGTGGGGAATTTCAGCATCTCATTCTTTCTCTTGCTGTTTCTCTGTCCTCATCCACTTAATGATATTGTGTTTAATTGACCCTCTTTAATTATGAAGCATTAAACTATTATGGTTACTGCAAAGAGTTTAAGTCGATATGATGAATCCTGTTTTTAACTTGTTCCATATGAACTTTGCATCTTGAGCTTCCTAAGCCTTTGTTCTATATCACTGTGACCCCCAAATCTTAGGGGTCTAACTGTTATATCCCTTCTCTTTTGGGATAAAACCAGATGATATCCCTACCAGCTGCCAGAATCCCTTCCTAATATTGGCTCTTGCTCTGGTTCTCCAGGCCCTGGAAATGGAAAACAAACTAAAAATAAATTTCTACTCAAAAATATATTTATGCCTATGTGCCCTTTGACCTCGGTGATAGTCATGGAGCAAAAGAATTGTTTTTTTCTTGTTTCATAATGTAACCAACTCAATAAGAAGTTCCAAGATGTTTATTATGGGAAAACTGAATAGAATATAATGGAAAACTAGAGGAGAGGCTGATTGACTAGAAATTGGAGGGAACTGAGTGCAAACACTAACTGAAGGTCGCAGGGGTCGGGAGCATTATGTGTGTGTCCCGCTGGCCTCTCAGAGGGTAGCGTGTTCTCTTTCATGAAGAAGAACAGGAAAGCCATGACAGTTTCTGGCTTATTTATGAAACTGAGACATTATGAAGTCACAGTCAAGCTAAATTTATCTTTTTTTATTTTCTGGCTTAAACAATGGGGCTCCCGTGGGACCACTTAACAAATCATTTCATGGCAAAATTGACTTAAAACTAATTTGGCCTAGACCAGGAGCTTGTGGGGAGGGCACTGGTTTCCTAAAATTAATCAATGAGAAGGAAGAAGCAAAGGTTCTATAGTCAGGCAAGTCATCCGGAGCCACGTTAATGGCCAGAGGTCACCAGGAAAGAGTGCCATGTAGTAACTCTGTCCCCAGTAACAAACTGTACATCGAGAAAGAGTGCCCTCATTCGTGACTACAAGGATGGACGGGTGCATTTCATTCCACACCGCTTAGATCCTTCAGCTACATCCCAGAACTGTCTGCTGAAAAATATGCTTATGTTCTAATGCATATTCACTTTGCTGTTACGATTGCACCCACTTGCAAGTCAGAGGGGCACAGAAGCTACCCAAAGTGTGTTTTGTAAGCATGAATATTTATCAAAATAAGTATCCTAGGTAAATGAGGATAAACTCAGTAGTTTTAAAGAGAATGATTTCTCTGACATTAACACTGGCATTTTGAGTGAGAAAAATGGATCATTTGTGATGGATTCAGAATCTCTTCCCATATTGTAGGCTCTTCTCTATAACTTGAGAGATGCTTTTGATCTGAACTGCTTCTTTGTCTTTGACTTCATGGAGTCCCTATCAAACTTGTGTGCCGAGCAGGTCTAATTCTAATGAGCACCAAGTACAGGAAATATTTGGTTGTTTTCATGCATACCATGTGTATTAATTTAATCAGTGGTTTAATACACCATGGCCTGAAATAAGGTCGCTCAGTCTCCTCTTGGAAACTCAAGTGAGTAAATTAAGATGGCGGGCCAAACACCCTAGATGAGCCAGTCTCATCATTTTGTGTAACAAATATTATAACTCATTTATGGAAACATATCGGGAACACCTGCCACCCTAGAGCTAACCCAAAGAGAGTTCATTCTAGTAGAACCGTCTTAGGAGAAATTCAGTACAACATCGAAAAACAAGCGAGACCGATTATGGGACTCTTATTATCTTATATCTATTTAATCCAAATGGCATTGGATTAAATAAGCATTGAGTTCTAAGCTCAAAGTTCTCATCCAGCAGTGGCTGACTAGGAAGAACGGAAGAAAAGTATATGAGAGATCTTCAGGCAGCTCCTGTTCATCATTCGCCATAACAATGGTGACAAAGCAGGAGACCTCAGCATAGGAGAGAAATGTGAATCGGAAAGAAGTCATATAGGCGCTTGGATTTCACTCTGATACGGGAGAAGTAATTTCTTAGTAGCGTTTGAGTTTTTCGAAAGTTCGTACATGATTTGCACTTAGTCAAGTTTTACTTTCTGGTGTTTGCTGGATTATTATAGGAGCCTTTGAAGATGTGCAGGTGGGGGCTGGCAACCTTGTGGATCTAACATCAAACTATTTCATGTAAATTTCTTATTTTAACCCTCTCTATTTCTTCTTCACAGGAGTTTAGATTTGACCGTTTTACCGAAAATGGTAAGAAGAAAACCACCTTCTTCAAAAGAGGGAAGAAGCTGAGGTATTATTTACTGCCATTTGGATTTGGAGCCAGCAAATGCCCAGGCCGATTTTTGGCAGTTAATGAAATAAAGCAACTGTTGGTTATACTTTTAACTTATTTTGATTTAGAAATAATGGATGATAAACTTATACAACTAGACTATAGCCGCTTCTTATTTGGTATTCAGTACCCAAATTCCGATGTTTTATTTAGATACAAAGTCAGATCTTAAAGAAAGTAAAAGAGATCTATCAAAATTACCCTCAATGTTTTCAATTCACCTGTTTGTTTTTAATTTTTGCAAATGTAATAGCTTTGCTTCGTTTGTTTAAAAAGTGCCAATTTTTATTTGTTCTGAGATCAGTCCAGTTTGCCCTTGGTCATAAAACCCATCAGAAAATAAAACAGAATGGTGGCATGAAAATGGACATCGAAATCAATGTAATAAACTTAAAATCGTGTTTTTAAGTTTCTGCCTATTATGCTTTTCACCTGTCATAGAAAACAGAAGGTAATAGATTTGACACTGGGGGATTTTTAAAAGTCATTCAAATTCTTCTCTAATATGTACATACACGCTTTATGTATTACTGGAAATTTGTGCTGGAAATGGACTCAGTCTAACAACTCCAAATTCTCAGAGAAGAAGGAAATTAAATTTCCATGAGAGAGACTGGATGAAAATGTTCACTTCAAGTATAATATCAATAATATCTATATTGCCAGGGTGTGTTTATGTTAAATGAGTTTTGCAGTAGATTAAATACTTCAACTTCACTTCAATATTTAAGCATCCATAAATGCTCTTTATTACTTTGTATACCATGACTCGATAGAACAAAATTTCTTGTTCTGTACAACTGCTCATGTTCAAGTTAGACACTGATAAGATTGAATGTATAAGAACACACAAAACCTATTATATATTCAGCAGTTGCCCTAGACTTTAGTATTAGGTTCACTGTGGAAACAAATGTTGAAATCATTCCAAGGTTGATTATAGCATTTGGCTTTAGTGTAAACTATAAGGTTTATGCCAGTATTGCAATTAAGTCTTTTCTAAATGCTTCTATTTATATCAACTGAGAAACTAGATAGCAGTATTTGTTTTTGACACCTCACCTTTTGGATTTGGAGTTTATTTGTAATATTCTGAATGTACAACATTTGTAATGAAATATAATTTCCATATGCCACAATGCAGCATTGTGTCCATGATTCAAAGATTTCTAATATCAGATTATCAAGGGGTTGTCTCTCATCTGACATAAATGATGATGCTTTGTATAAATAGGCAAAGCAGATAAATAAAACTTGGCTAATTCGTGCTGTATTAACCAGAACTTTTAATATTTCAGTAATGTGCTATTTTTTTAAAAAAAATTATTTTTGAAATAACATTATAAAATACTTACCATACTTAATCTTCTAGCGTTTATTTTTCTCCTTCCTGAAGTATGCTCTCTAAGCAAATGTTCCTATGTGAACATCTACTGGTCTAACCTCTACTTTTGTTTGATCGAAGATGTTTTTATTTTTGCCTTCAGTCAGGAAACATACCATTAGGTGCACACATCTGAGTCAAGAGTTATTTCTTCAGCACTTTGAAGATATTGCATGTTCCTAAGGCTTCCATCGTTGTTGTCAAGAGGTTAACCTTTATCAGTTTAATTATTCAATAGGTCATTTGCCTCATCTCTCTGATAGCTTTAACATGTTCTCTTTGTCTTCGCTGTCCTTAGCTTCTTTCTATTTGCCTTGCCTGTGCTTCTTGAGTCTGAGAACGTGTGTCTTTTATCAAGTATGAGATATTCTCAGCCATTATCTCTTTCGAATATTACCTCTCTTAGGCTCTGTGTTAGATCCTCTCGCTCTGTACTTCATGTTCTTTGACCTTTTCTCTCCATATTTTGTACTTCCAGTTTACATTCTAGGTTAAGTTCTTTAGATCTCTCTTCTAGTTTTTTCTCTGTACATTGTATCTGATCTGCTCTTTAACTCATCCATTGAATTTGTTTTTTCCTTCTTTTCATTTTAACCTCAGTTCATAGGATTGAGTCATCATATTCCTTATACCCCTCAGTGCATGGTACACAATTAGAGTTGGTCCAAACGGGGCCCGTCTGACTTTATTTACTTATTCTATTTTATCCCTAACCTCCACCATCGTACTCCTCCCCATTGTAGGCAAACATTCTAAAGTGTTTGGTGTTTATCTTTTTATAAAACGTATATTAGTATCTTGGGTGGATGTTTTTAATTAACATAAGTAAATTTTCTATAAGTCAGATCCTTAATTTTCTCATGAAGCTCAATGTTTAAAAAATATATCCATATTGCTTTATATATATTTAATCTATTCTTCTAACTGCTGCATAGTGTACCATAATGTGTACCCATCATGTTTTAATCATCTATTTACCCAGAAAACTGTTGGTGGGACTGTTAATTTGAGGGAAAAGCCAAAGCCAACCCTAAAACTACCCCGACTTGTCCTTCCTATGGTGCCCAGACACCCTCCATCCTGTGCCGCTGCAAACCGTCAACCCCCATAGCACATGTGTGCGCGCGCGCGCACACACACACACACACACACACACACACACATTTGGCTTGGGCCCTAGGCTTTCTCTTTGGCCTGCCACAAAGCATAGACTCCTTTTGTACCAGGACATCTAGTCTGCCATACTGCCTGAAGTAGAAACCTCCAGATTTTTAAATTCCTCTTAAAAGTACACTACTGTAATGTTACAGCAGAGACAACATAGGAAATTATTCTCTTTTACTTTCTGCATAGTTTATAATTAGAAGCACATATAGGGATTTAGAATAGAAAGTAATATATAAAACCGTTCAGAAAATATACAAAGCAATGGACAGTAGAATCAAAACAAGAGAGTCTTGGGACAGGCTTAAATCTAGTAAAGTGTGTTTATGAATAGAAAAAAAATGTCATGGTGAAATAAGTTAAAAGACATGGATTCTGGCTGTGACATAACTGGTTTATCATCAACAAGTTACTTTGCTTCTCACTGCTTTAGTTTCCTTATGTGCAAAATAAAAATAATAAGGCCTTTTCAGCACCACAGAGTTCATCAAGAGGATTAAACACAGTAAGATGTGTGAACTTATTTTTGAAAAGTATAATGCAATGTGAAAATATAAAGTTGTGGAAGACATACTTTAACAAGTTTGTGCCATTTAAAAACTGTTCCTATGTATTTGTAAAAGGGAATGAATTTTTGTCGTTAGTTTATTCATTATTCACTTATTGATTAAACATTTGTTAAACATTTCCTCTATTATAGATATGATGTTATGCCCTGGATCACCCTTCTTAAAGAACACAGTTTATTAGGGAAAGTGACCCATACACAGCTGATTTATTATGAATGTAGTTGTAAGTAATAAATTCATCTCTTTAAAACTATTCTAAAATTCTGATATATCACTAGTTCTAACTAACTATCCATTTATTCCAAAGAAAAGTTCTGTAATGAAAAATTACTATGTGCAGAATTATATACAATGAAATTGTACATCAGGCATCGTAATTATATGGTAAAAATAACTAAAACCAAATACAGTCATTGGGGCTCCAGAATTTTTTAAAAATATTTTATATATCGTAAAAAATCATCTTTTTATTTGTACGGCCTCCCATAAGTTTCAAATTGAAGGAAATGAATAACTAAAAACGTTTCATTTCAGTGACCAACAATAATGAAGCATTCAGTTAGCAAAAACTAAATGTTCCGAAGGTAGTAAGAAATAAGCTATTTATCACTAAATAAGACATTCCAATGAGTAACTAATATGGGAACTTTTATCTTCCTTGTTTTGGCTTTCCTGGCACACTTGATTCTATTTCTCCATTTCATCATTAAATTTTGAGTCATAAGTCTAAGGCAAAAGAGCTTCTCTACTCAAAATTCGCATGATTACTCCTGCTTATTTTCTCATAAAGAATAATTTGGGTATCTTTCCCTATAAGCATCTTCTGATTTAACAGTGGAATCTTAACACCAATTTCAATGATCAAAGCTAAAAATTATCTAGGTTTTGATCTTAGTATAAAATAATGCCAATAATTATAAAACAAGAATTATATGCCCATAGAATGTGCTGTTTTAACCTATCAAATTCCCCCAAATTGCAAACTATTATTTACTTGAGCTGCATTATTAGGTATTCATATTCACATACTCAATTAGGGAAAAGTTAGCAAGCCAAGATTACATTCCCTGTAGCATTATTTTAAATTATAATGAGCAGTCACATAAAACTCTAGTATTTCTCTAAAGCAATTATTACTTACTCTACTTTATAGTGTTAATCTAAATCAGTGATCATTAATGTTTGCAACTTTTAGCTTAAATGTTTATTCTGTTTATAATACATTCTTGAATAAAATAGATTTAATTCATAAAACTCTACTAAACAATGTTAAATAGGAGACAATTAGGCAAAACTTATGTTTAAAAGTATTTTTAGGCAGAGGAATGCTGTATATTATTTAAAAATGTGTTCTGAATTGTTTAATTCATCTTTTGATTTTAGAATGGTATATATGTGGATTGTTTAAGCAAATTACTTTAAAAGATTTTAGGTGAGAAAGGTGCTTTGTAAGTCTTTTATTTTCTTTTATTTACAACAAGTATTCAATAAATGAGTTTTTAAAGCACAGATGAGTGACCATGTCTTATTTCCCTACGAAGAATGTATTAGATTTGATTACAAATAGCAAATTATTTTGAAAATAATTTTGCCGTCCTCTCCCTCCACACGCACGCACACATACACAGATTCTTATTTTCTGATACTCTCCCTAAAAGTTCATTAATTGTTATATTCAGAGTGTTTTTTGATATATTTTTGCTTAGTTATTTACATGGGAAGTAAACACAGGTCCAAGAAATATCAGCAACTAGTAAGTTTTCAAATAAGTTCATTTTAAACAGGCTGACCTTGCCAGGCTACAAGTCTTAATAATTGTTCATATCCCGTGGAGAGATGTTTAAGTGCAGCAAGAAATGGTAGCAAGATCACATCAGAGCTCGTCTTTGTCTTCTGCTGATCACTTTCCCACAAATAATGAACGAAGCAATAATATTTGGACAGTATTCTATTTATTCATAAGGCTGAAATCCAAACTGTAAAAAAGCATGTAATATAGAATGCGGTTGATGAAAATGAGATGTGGCTCCTGTAGTAACTGAACTTGCAGCATTTCACTGGGACACCTGGCTTTTCCAAGAAACTCTCCCATGAGTCATTAAGGTTTTACGGGGACTCACCTTGGACTCTGAAGGTGTTTGTGCGTGTTCGAACTAGTCAGTTCAATATTGTCTAATAATTGGGATAAATTATGTCATTAAATGGACAATCTATGAAATAATGATCTTTGTTTTCAATTTTACCCTAAAAAATATTAATCGAGTAAATAAAAATTTTGCAGACCTCTCTGGAATTAGCCATGATCGCGTGAGGAATAATGTGCATTTTCTATTCAGGATATAGCTGGACAAAAGAATACTCAATGGTTATAGTAGATAAGGGTTCGATACAGGTTGCCGTTAGTTATGTGAGGTATAGTTTATGTTCTCGATTCCTAAATGTATTCATTTTTATAAGGAGAACATGATATATTATAGACTACACAGAAAGTAAATGTTTAGAGATAGACTCATGAAGCATTTTATTTCCCTTAAAACATTTTGTGCTTATAAGAAAAACTAGAGGAATATTAGTAACAGGTAAAGGTACAAATATCTAACGATTCATCACTGAGTCAAATTTAAACACAAATATAAAGCACGTATTAGTCGAAGATTTTTTTGTTTGTAAGAGAACATTTACTCCATATAACTTATTTCTGGGAATTAGACATTGTAGTTAACACAAAATGTGTGTCATTATTACCTAAAAACCCACTTTTTTTAGTAATTGTTTTTGTCTCTTATGCTTAAAGTCATGTTTAATTGATATATACTTTCATTCCATAACTTCTAAGAACTGGCCAATATGTTTAAAATTTTATAAATGGAATGTTTATAAACTTTAAATGGAATGTTTTTAAGTATTTGAAATCACTTGAATTTTTTCGAGTCAAAAAGTTTACAGGAAGTAGTATTTTCTCCATGTTTTGAAATGAGGCATTTTTTTTTAAGCTTTTTATTTTGAACTAATTTTAAACTAACAGAAAAGCTATAAAATAGTATTCATTTTCAAAGAAGAAAGTCCTCAGACTACTCAATACTTGCAAAAAATTAAGACTGGTCCTAAGACTTAGCCAGTGAAGATAATTTTCCACCTTTGGAGATGATTGTCCATGATAGTTATCATGGACAATCATCTCCAAAGGTGGAAAACTACAGGATGACGTACTATAAATAACAGCTGAGTGGCAGGAACGGTGTGCACACCACCCAGGGTCCTCTATAGTTCTATTTTCATTTAAAATATATATATGTATTTTTTCTAAATTTTAGAAAGAGCTTACTTTGTTGAGTAATTTCAGATCTTACTCTCTTGAGAAATCTACACTTTAAAGATATGTATGCCTAAAGCTTCTCCAAAGAAAATTAAATTATTCCTTAACCCTGCTTCTTGATACTTGGGGCTTTTAATAGACAGATTTCCTTTTCTCCATGTGTCTTCATGTTTCTGTGGAGGCCTAGTTAGGAAAATCACTTTCTTTTCACGGAAGTATCAGATGGGGGCCATAGGCTCAGCCTGGCACCTGAATTTGACCATAGCTCTGAAGAGAGACTGTACCTGACAAATGTAGCTGTACTTACTTAAAGAGACAGTGCATGATCTACCGTTTTGACCAGTTAGGTACATAATCTGAGGCTCTCCCATAATAAGCTATTATTTTTCTTCTCTTTTCAAAGAGTAGTTGAAGGATATTTAACAAAGAAATCCTTATACCAAGTTCTTCAGTAATTGCCAGAGCAGATAAATGCATAAAATGAGGTTAGGCCATGAAGCACTTTTATGTTTAAATCTAAATTCTCATCTCTAAACATCTCTATTAACACAGCAAATTTGAGTTGCAACCATCCTCCCAATAAAATATGAAATCTGTTAAGATTGCAAAGCATTTGTAAATAATGGACCCTTTAAATATCTCTGAACTTTATTCTGAAACTTATAAGGAGAAATAATAATTGCTTTATATAACCGCCAATACCATTTTAGCATTGATGAAGATGTTAATTTATGGTTGGTTAGCAGTTTATGGCTGTCATTAGTTTTTCAGTTTGGTCCACATTAGAAATCTATTTTTCTTTTTTATTTTAATCTGAGACAATTATATAAAGATATGGTTATGTTTTATCTAAAATGTATCATTCTACTATAGCATTTCAAATTATTCACAGATCATAGTTCTTATATGTGCATATATGAATTTAAAAATACAGCCATAAAATGCTTGAAACAGATCATAAATTTGCTTCATATTTTATTGCATCTCTGAATCAGGTTGAGAAGACAAGGGCAACTATGGTCTTTGGGAATGAATTAACTCTTTCGCCAGCTGGTGAGTAGAAAGATATCACAGTGTGCATTATTAAAGCTAACTCCCTATCAAAGCATCCTGAGGACTTGTAAGATAGGCTTGTCCATCATATATGGGGGGAGGGTTGTGACGGTAACTGCAGAATCCTCTTTCCCTTTGCAGTCTAACCTTCCCAGCCCAGTCATTTTTCTTCCAGAGATCTCTAATCTGTTTCTGTATTGCCCGAGTTAGAGAACACAGGGGAAGGGAAACGAAGAAAAGTCCCCCACGC